>NW_028318168.1:2382500-2982500 GCF_062004578.1 Staurois parvus | reverse complement strand
GTCTGCCATGGTTGTAATGGTCGGGGCCTGATACTTTGTGTAGTTAGAGGAGCAAGTAAGCCCAATGTGGATGAAAATGAACTGTTGTAGACAGTAGTGGCCAGGGCAGGACAGGGGAGAGATTCTGTCACAGAGGAGGTCAGTTGCAGAGTAGAAAAGAGAAGGATTAAAGTGGTGCAGGTTTCTGTGAGTAATTGTTTGCTTGGAGGGATAGGTGGTTGAAGGCAAGGATACTGCGAAGGTGATGAGGTTGTGATCAGAGAGAGGAAAGAGGGTGTTGGTGAGGTTGCAGGGAGTGCAAAAAAAACAAGGTCTAGGGTGGATGTCGGCAACCCGCGGCTCCGGAGCCGCATGCGGCTCTTTTTCACCTTTCCTGCGGCTCCGGAGCACACTGCCCACCAGGTGACAGGCAATAGGGTCGGCAAGCCGCGGCTCTTTTAATGCAGATCTTCTGTGTGCCGGGCGCCCGCTGGCAAACATTGGCTGTCAGGATGTAGGCGGGGCAGCCCGGATGTAGGCGGGGCAGCGTGACGAACTCCTCTCCTCTCACAGTCCGCCCTGAAGACCAGAACGGCGCGGGAACCCAGCGAGAGGAACGCGCGGAGCAAAGGTAAGTGAATTCACACAATATGGGGAATGAATTACTATGGGGGATGAATTACTATAGGGGGGATGAATTACTATAGGGGGGGTGAATTACTATGGGGGATGAATTACTACGGGGGATGAATTACTATAGGGGGGATGAATTACTATGGGGGATGAATTACTATATGGGGGATGAATTACTATAGGGGGGATGAATTACTATGGGGGATGAATTACTATATGAGGGATGAATTACTATATGGGGGATGAATTACTATGGGGGATGAATTACTATAGGGAGGATGAATTACTATAGGGGGGATGAATTACTATAGGGGGGATGAATTACTATAGGGGGGATGAATTACTATGGGGGATGAATTACTACGGGGGATGAATTACTATATGGGGGATGAATTACTATAGGGGGGATGAATTACTATAGGGGGGATGAATTACTATGGGGGATGAATTCCTATATGGGGGATGAATTACTATAGGGGGATGAATTACTATGGGGGATGAATTACTATATGAGGGATGAATTACTATATGGGGGATGAATTACTATGGGGGATGAATTACTATGGGGGATGAATTACTATATGGGGGATGAATTACTATATGGGGGATGTATTTTCAGTTTTAAAAATGTTTCTCTCAAAATAAATTTCAATCGTGGTTTTGGCGAGATTTGGCTCAGTCGAAAAAAAAGGTTGCCCACCACTGACCTAAGGCTATGATTGTGATTATGACGATACACTGTGGCCCTGATTAACCCTTTGCTTACTGGGCCCTTAAACCCCCTTCATGACCAGAGCGTTTTTTGCAATATATGCAGTGTCGGATTTGTTTTAAATGTTGCAATGGTTTTGCGGCTCCCAGTCTTTTTTTCCCTCTCGGAAACGGGTCCAAGTGGCTCTTTATGTCTTAAAGGTTGCAGACCCCTGGTCTAGGGTATGCCCATCAGAGTGAGTGGAGGATTGTGTCCATTGTGTTACAGCAAAAATAGAGGTTGAATTGAAAAGTTGTTGAAAAGAATGTTAAAAAGAGAAATGTAGCTGGGTTGTTAACATTAATGGGGATGTCAAAATCACCAAGAATGATAGTGGGTATTTCAGAGGAGAGAAAGTAGGGTAGCCAGGCAGAGAAGTAATCAAGAAAGCATTTCACCGGTCCAGGAGGCAGATAGATTACTGCAATCCTCAGAGAAATGGAAGAAAAGAACCAAATGCAGCGAGTCTCAAAAGAAGAGAAGGATATAGAGGGAGAGGTAGGAAGGACTTGAAAAAGAAGGAGATCATCAGCACTCTAAAGGTATTTCTTTTTTCTACTGTTTTATTGTGAAAAATGTTGTCATACAGTTTAACCGCAGAAATACTGCTACAGGGTGGCACGGGTGCGCAAAATCACACATATATACGTGATTTTGCAGTTCAGGGTAGGGGCTGATCACCCTACCCGCACCGCCATTCGCGGCCTTGGCTGTCAATCACCAGGTCCCGGAAGGTGATTTCTTGCAGGCACCTGGTGATCACCGAGTATCTCCGACGGGGAAGAGACCTGTGTATAAACAACACAAATCTCTCTGTTAACCCTTTGATTGCCCCACATGTTAACCCCTTCCTACCCAGTGCCATTAGTACAGTGTCAGTGCTTTTTATTAGTACTGATCACTGTATTGGTGTCGCTGGGGATGTCAGTGACACCAAGTCAGTTCCCCCCAGTGTCAGAATGCCCGACACAGTCCCGCAGTCCCACCATAAGTCACTGATCATTGCCATTACTAGTAAAAAACAAAAATTGCAGTATATATACCTCCATTTGTAAACGCTATAACTTTCACATAAACCAATTAATTCACACGTATTGGGATTTTTTTAGCAAAGACATGTAGCAAAATACATTTTAGCTTCAATTTATGATGAGATTAGATTTTTTAAAATTTTTTTACTGGATATGTTTAATAGCAAAAAGTCAAAAATATTGTTTTTTCTTCAAAATTGTCAGTCTTTTTTTGTTTATAGAGCAAAAAATAAAAAATCCACAGGTGATCAAATACCACTGAAAGCAATCTCTATTTGTGGGGAAAAAAGGACGTAAATTTATTTGTGGTGCAGTGTTGCATGACCGCGCAATTGTCAGTTAAAGTAACAAAGTATTGCAAACAACAGACTGGTCAGGAAGGGGGATAAATCCTCAGGAGGGCAAGTGGTTAGGCCAGGTGTTTTTGGACCTCATAGAGTCCCTTCCTCCAGGCCACATAGAAACATGGATTACACAGAAATTGGACACCACATTATACTCCATTGTGGCTTTTCACATCAATGCATCATAGCACGGCGCATTTTTGGAATAGGTTCCTGTGTTACTTTGGTACAGTTGCAGTGCGATTTTGGCACCCTAGATTGGAGTATCAGCTTGCAGTTTGCATGTGTTTGGTTTTCACAGGGAAGGTGGGATAGATCGTTGGAAAATGGTTGTCAGTTCAACAAATGGAAATTGGTTTGCAGGTAGGTAGCTATAAGTCTGGATTGCATGGGCGAGAATCAACCAGTAGATTGGTTGGTGACTATAAGTAATAGATGAAGGATGTGGAGTACTGTATGTCAGGGCTTAAAATTTCGAGTCTAGACCTACTAGCCAGGCACAAACCTTACTCTCCACCAGTTGCCCCACCCAACCTTGCCCAGATCCACCTCCAACCCCACCCCTGTCCCGTCCCACAACCCCGCCCCCAGCCCTGCCCCGAACCACGCCCCCTTAAAGCTTATGAAATTACATTTTTCTTTAGAATAAAGAGTCCAAAAAATAAAAAACTGCAATTATAACATAGCTTTATTATGTCAATTTAAACATAACAGCAATAGCTTAATAGCAACAGGGTGCAATCAAAATATAAAGTTTTACAGCTTTAAACCTGTAGTGAACATTTTGTATTTTTTTTGTTTATCTCCTGCATCTTTAAAAAGAGACTTTAGTAACTAAAGCCTCTTTTAAAAGATGTAAGTTTAGTTTACAGAAGTATAGCATAAGAAAAAGTGCTTATTTTGATGCCAAAAAATATGGAATATTAGTTACTGTAAACATGTTATATTTTTTTATTTCCAGCAGAGACCTTAGAGAAGTGTGGCATTAAGAAAAAAGAAAAAAGTGCCTCTTTTGATGGCCAAAAAACATTGCATAAAATAAATAACAATAGTAAACATTTTGCATTTTTTATCTCCAGCATCTTATTAAAAGAGAGCTTAAAGTAGTGCATTAAGAAAAAACAAAAAAGTGCTTATTTAGATGCCAAAAAACATGGCATAACAATAGTAAACATTTTCCCAAAGATGTGCTAATAGAGCAGTCATGGTTTGTGTTGTACAGCAGGACCAAGACTTGTGTAATACCCTTTTTCTGATGCAAAATACCACTTCAATGGCTGTGTGTGGATTGCATTCTATTCAATTAAGAAAAAAAACACCAAAAAAATCTTTTTTTGGATGACAAAAAGCAGTAGGAAGCCCAAATTACATCAAGATTTGCTATGGTTTTCATAGTACAGCAGGAACAAGACTTGTGTAATACCCTTCTTCTAATGCAAAATACCACTTCAATGGCTGTGTGTGGATTGCGGATTCCCCCGCGGCGGTGGTGGAGAGGGTGTCTCCTCTCAGAAGAGGAGAGCGAAACTCTCCTGCACCTGTCCCCTCAGCGGCGCTGCCAGTGTAATGGCCGTGCCGAAGAAGCCGGAAACCGGAAGTTGGAAACCGGAACTCGGCTTCACAATGAGGCTTGGAGCGCAGGTGCAGCCGCTCCACCATCTGTGCTTGCTGCTCGCCACACAAGAATTTCTCCTCGCATTTGGCGAGTGGGCGAGCGGCTTTTTCAAGCCCTGCTGTACATGATATTTTTTTTGCACTAACAATTAAAGTACTTCTTGGACCGAGAAAAAGGGAACACCACAAATGTTAGTACAAATGAAAAAGTATCATGAACAGTATTCATTTGTTCTTTAAAGCTGGTCATACCTAGACTGAAATTTGGCTGGTTAAGCAGGGACCGACCCAATTTCAAGCCATGAATGGGCAGATTGGTTGTACAGAAGGCAATTGACTTGTGTGCGATCAGGCTGTTGGAAACTTTTCTCTTGGTCAGCATCACCAGCTATAGGTGGGAGTCTCCCTACTGTCAGAATACAATAGCACAGTGGGAGGGATTCCTACATCAACCTCAAATGTGCTGAGGGGTGAATCAAGTCAATTTCTTTTGTTTAATCTTCTTTTTTGAATGAAAAAAATAACTTAGCCAGCCAATGGTATTTTTCATTCGTGTATTATTTTCATGTATTCTATGTCTGTATACATAAAACACAAGTGCTTTTAGGCAAAGTTTACTGTATGTTTTCATGATTTTTAAATAAATGAGTGAATTTTAACAGTATGGTAAATGTATAGCCTAATAAGGCTACATGACCAGTGGCTAGTCAAGGACTGGGACTTTCAGACAAGTTGCTCTCAATTTGAGTCTCATATTATTGGTGCTGTTATCGGATAATTACCCGTGTCATTTGATGATGGGGTTCTTTTAGAGTTCCTTGTGATAAGGTCTTATTCTATTGGCATCATCGATGCCACTCGTGACTACTGTGCCAACACTGTTAATACATATTCTGTCCAAGTCGTCTTCCCTTACAGGCGTTTTATTAAGGTACTTTGTAAACTGTTACATGTGTATCAGTGTTACCTGTGTCCAGTTACAGGGCAGGTCATCACTGGAGCAGGGCAGAATGACCCCAACATATCTAGCAGTTCCTCTGGTGTACTGCTACATGTGTATTGTATGACATAATGGGCAAACATACATTAGCTGTAATTGTTGTGGCATTTGGACTATAGTAGGTCCTCTTGAGCTTAGGGTGAGTGGAAGTTACACCATAGATCCCACATTTTGTAGAATTTGAACAGATAGTTTCTCTTCATAAGCCATTGCTTCATTGCTACACAAGCTATTTTGTAATTTAATGTTAATAAAAGTTGTTTATCCATTTTAACCTGCAGCTGCTGTAATTTTTTAATATTGTAAAAACATTAAATGCATAACAGCAGCGTGGAGGTGAACTGTACTACATTGGTGTATGGAATGCCCCCAGTAATGTCATTTCTTGCTTATGTGATTGCCTGATTGATTTTATTGGAATTTTGAACTTGCATTCAAGTAAAATTTTAGGCATCCCCTTGCAATAGGAATTAAATTTTTGGTGAAATGCTCTCCTAAGCGTGTCTATTAAAGGGATGCAGATGATGCAGCTTTCCTCATCATGACACTGAGTAATTATATAGAGTGCAGACGCTCCCATTCAGGAATCAGTCTGGAAAGCACATGGTGAAAAAAACAATGATTTTTTCAGTACAGAAAAACGTATGGATATAGAAAATACATTTGTTAAAAAGCCCAGAACTACAAGGGAGGAGCTGGTCAATGACATGAAGAGAGCTGGGACCACAGTTTCAAAGGTCACTGTCGGTAGAACACTACTCTGTCATGGTTTCAAATCATGCATTGTACAGAAGGTTCCCTTGCTCAAGTCATTACATGTCCAGGCCCGTCTGAAGTTTGCCAATGACCATCTGGATGATCCAGAGGAGGCATGGGAGAAAGTCATGTGGTCAGATGAGACCAAAGTAGAACTGTTTGGTCTAAACTTCACTCGTTGTGTTTGGAGGAAAAAGAAGGATGAGTTGCATCCCAAGAACACCATCCCTACTCTGAAGCATGGGGGTGGTAACATCATGCTTTGGGGGTGCTTTTCTGCAAAGGGGACAGGACGACTGCACTGTATTAAGGAGAGGATGAATGGGGCCATTTATTGTGAGATTTTGAGCAACAACCTCCTTCCCTCAGTCAGAGCATTGAAGATGGGTCGTGGCTGGGTCTTCCAACATGACAACGACCCGAAGCACACAGCCAGGATAACCAAGGAGTGGCTCCGTAAGAAGCATATCAAGGTTCTGGAGTGGCCTAGCCAGTCTCCAGACCTAAATCCAATAGAACATCTTTGCAGGGAGCTGAAACTCCGTGTTGCTCAGTGACAGCCCCAAAACCTGACAGATCTAGAGGAGATCTGTGTGGAGGAGTGGGCCAAAATCCCTGTTGCAGTGTATGCAAACCTGGTCAAGAACTACAGGAAACGTTTGACCTCTGTAATTGCGAACAAAGGCTTCTGTACCAAATATTAACACTGATTTTCTCAGGTGTTCAAATACTTATATTCAGCAGTGCAAGACAAATAAATTCTTTAAAAATCATACAATGTGATTTCCTGAATTTTTTTTTTAAATTCTGTCTCTCAGAGTGGGAATGCACCTACAATGTGAATTTCAGACCCCTCCATGATTTCTAAATGGGAGAACTTGCAAAATCACAGGATGTTCAAATACTTCTGTTCCTCGCCGTATTTCATCCAAAGGGGATTGTCTTTGACTCAACAAAAGTGGAGGTAATTATTTTATTAAAAAATTATAAAAATTTTATTTGGATACAGTGTTGCATGATCACGCAATTGTCATTCAACTGCAACACCACTGAAAGGTGAAAATTGGCCTGGGCAGGAAGGGGGTAAATGTGCCCAGTGGGCAAGTCGTTAAATAAAAAGAAAATATTCCCAACCTCATATTATACCAGTATAATGGCATCTTTATTTTTGATCCCCAAATGGCAATGGATTTCTCTTGCTGCTCATGTCTATTCACCAGCCAAATTAATTAAAATCTGTTCCTCAGTACCTGCCTCATGTATGCACAATATATGCTTCAAGTAATAGAAAATCTGCAGATGAGCAGGCCATAAATATCTATAGATAATGCCAGTGAATGCACAGAACTGCACAAACAGATAACTAATGTGAGGAAGGAAATGCCATACCTGGTGGCAGTACTGTTAATGATGGGATTATTCAGCAATCCCTTGCTAAGGGGAATGATCAGGAATACACAGGGAAAATTTTAACTATTTCCAAGAAACAATTTCTATTATAGTGATGGGCCCCAAATGTATATCAGGTGTTCAAATTATCTAGATATATGGGAGAGTTGCAATAACGGCATGTTAGAATCTGTAAAATAAAAAAATATGGTTACTCTTCTCCATTTTTTTTATATATGTTTACTAAAATCTGCTCCTCTTGCACTAATAATATTCATTACACCGCCCAAGAGCAGTTGCTATGGCTAAATGGGCATTTATTTTTCCATTCAGAGCCCACTCGGAAAACAATGCCTCCAAGGGAAATTTCAACAGCCAAAAAAATTAGCTCAAGCATTTGTACAAACATTTGTTATACAAAGTAAGACAACATTTCCTATCTCTTTATTTGCGTATTGAACCAATGTCACACTTCATTTGGGGCCATAACTAATTCATGTTCTCTGCAATGTAAAAATATTGTTATGAATAGTATGTCCTGAAGCTGCTAATCCGCAGCTCACATCTGGTGCGCAGAAGACACATGTGTACTATACAGGGTATCCAGTTCATCTTCCTGCCATAAACTCAGGCAGAAATATTTTTGTATTCCAAATAAATGGATGTCTCCTTCAGAAGATACTGACTTCAAATACCATTTCTCCTTGGGAGGCATCTGTCATTCTGCCTTGGCTGCTGCTTCCTTATGTTGTTTCTGCATGGCCACATCTGTTTCCAGTATGCTAACAATATATTTAAACCAACACAGTTTAACAGTTTTTCCTCAGTACTATGTTTCATTGTTTTTAAAATGTTTATAGGGAACCTGGCGCAGCACCAAAGATTTAAAAGTAATATATCTTCTAAAAAAAATCAGGCCTTTTAAACAAAAGGTGTCTGCTCATACCTTTAAAAGTCAACGGAATCTCTACATGTGAATGCAGCTTTAACTTGAGCTCCAGAATCAACATTCACAGCCCCTCCTTCAGCTCCCCAAATAAAATTTAAATATCAAAAGAATGGTAATGTGTGAAACTAAATTTAACATACAGACATTTTATTATAGGTTTATTATATTTGCCCAGCCATGGTTATATCTAGTGATAAAAATTTCAAGAAAGTCTACTTTAAAACGCACTGAAAATTACAGATACTTGGCAACAAGGTAGGGACAAGTGAAGAGATAGAACTCATGATGTTTGTAAACAAACTGGCTGGGGATATGTCATTTGTGGCAGTAGTAAGACAGATCTCCATGTGACTTCTGTTTGTAAACAAACCAGTCAAGGATCTTAGTTGATGTCATTCACCAATATGATCAAAGATGTCACCCAGCCAGTTTGTTAAAAAGCAGGACTTGGCAGGTGATCTGTCATTTTGCAGTGGTAGTGTGGCGGAGCAACATCATCGGGCAGCAGATCATTGTGGCAGCAGAGCAACATTGTTGGGCAGGAGATCATAAGGTGGTAAGGCAACATTGTCAGGCATCAGGTCATGGTGAGAGTGGATCATCCTGAATGACACTGGACTCTGGACAATGTGATTGACAATGGAGTTACTTCATGACACAATGTTTACTTTTTTAAATAGAATTTTTTATAGTTACATGTTAGTCAGGTTGGAAAAAGACACTAGTTCATCTAGTTAAACCAATAAAAAACACATACAAATAGAAAATCTCCATATACACAATCCTATACCAATAGTTGATCCAAATTAATGCAAAAACCCAATAAAGCATGATCCAATTCAAGCCAATGGGGAAAAAAATTCCCACCTAATCCCCCATGAGGCAACAAGATATTCTCTGGATGAACTAACCCTGGTGTTATTACCACTAAATATTAGTATCCAGTTATATTTTGTGCAATTAGGATTGCATCTAACTATTTTTAAACACAATTTACTGAGCTGGCCAGAACCAGTTCTTGAGGGAATCTATTCCACATTTTATTAGCTGTGAAGAAGCCTATCTGTATGTGAAGGTTACATCTCTTTACCTTCAGATGTAAATAGAGCCCCCATGTTCTCTGTAATGACCTGAAAGTTAATAACTCTACAACAAACTCACTATCTGAATCACTTATGTATGTAAGAATCTTCACCATATCTCCCCTTAATAGCCTCTTCTCAAGAATAAATTCAGCTGCATCTTTTCAATTTGCTGAGAAAGAATAGCTTCCACTGCAGAATCCAAAGCATCAACTTCCATGATGAAAGGTAGTTCAGGATTGGGATGTACCACTATTGATGCAAAAGTGAAAAGAGCCTTTAGAAAACTGAAGACAGTTTGTACCTCAGGTGGCCACAAAAAGGGTGTCCACTTCTTTGACAGCTGCATAACTGGGGCAACTACCTTAGAGAAATTCCTTATGAATTTTCTGTAAAAGTTGGCAAATCCAGAAATTGTTGTATTTCCTTAAGGGCAGGCCAATCCGCCACTACTTTAAAGTGGTACTTTGCTATATCATTTTCTTTTTAGGGGCCCCCAGGTGAGTTATGCCATAATATTCTATTATGCAAGGGATATTAGTACATTGAGGTAGATTTACTTGTCAAACTGTGCCTCCAGTGCTCAGTGAACATGACAGCTGAGAGGCTGGAGGATACAGTTATGGTAGAAGAGACCAACAGAGTTTCTTCTGTCATATATACCCTGCCTGTCAGCATTTTTTTTTTTAAATTAAGTTTACTTCCACTTTAAATTTATTGGGAGTTTTTTTTATTTTTCTGCCTGAGAGGCTCTGGGATCATTAAATAAATTGCTGATAATGGGGAGAGAAGTTAGTGTACCCCAAATGCTGCTAATGCTATACTGATCACCTGTGATAAAAAGGTCCATCTTACAAAGTGAGAGCATATTCATAAGCACGTGATGTGTTTTTAGGAAGACAGAAGGGCACTGGTTGAAAGATTTGAACAACTCTGCACAAGAGAACTGTTATTTTTGTACATGTATATGAGACACATTTTGTGGTTGATTTATTAAACATGAAGAGTGCAAATTTAGTGCAGCTGTGCATGGTAGCCAAACAGTTTCTAACTTCAGCTTGTTCAATTAAGCTTTGATAAAAAAAACCCTGGAAGCTGATTGGTTTCTGCCCAGAGTTGCACCAGATTTTGCATTCTCTAGTTTTAGTAAATCAATCCCTTTATTTTATATGGTATCTGCACTGTGGGAATTTTGACACTGTTATTTGAGCACTTGTACATGTATTTGTTTGATAGCACATGTTTCTTGGATCTGACTGCACATGTATATACAGTATTTTGTTTTTTGTTTGTTTTGGTTTATATTGAAAGGTGTGTTTTATGTATATGCATTCATTCACATGGAGAATGGTGTTACTGGTGAGATTGCACTTTAGAAATTGTGCAGTTTATAAGGGAGCACGCTTTTTAGTACTTACAATTATGCTACATGCAATTTGTATAAATTCACTTAAAAGAACCATTTCCTTTTCCACAGTTGGGAAGGGGATTTGGAGGCAGAGAGTAGGTATATTGTACACAGAAATATTAAGTTAAATTTTCTTTTTCCAGACCCAGTTTATAACATTATACACATATGAAGCACAGTATCTCATCCTGTTTAATAGGATGTAATTTAGGAAGAAGGGAGTAGGAATTTATCAGGCAGACATATAAAATGAAAATTTAGTTTCTCAAATATTATATAAACAAAATTCAGAGTTAGGGAATGAGAATGTGAGGTTTCTATTTAAAGACTCTCTCTTAGGCCACACTTATTTAAAGAGTGTGTATCCAAAATAATTCTGAATCATGGCAGTGTACTCAACTAGAGTCAAAAGATTGATACAAATAGCATGACATAACCTGCACGAAAGCCAAAACATTTTCAAATGGAAGAAAAAGATGCAGAAACAAAGTGTTGTAAATTTTTAATGATGATTCACAGCACTGAAATCCAAATGGCCAATGAAATCTGTAGAAATGTTTATCTTTGGGAAACAGCTGAAAATTAGATTTTAAGTTTTATTTGTGACAGCACAAAGTAAAGTAACACAAATATTCTTGTAGGACACAAGATTGTACCTGCCCAAACATTTTAATTATTTGCAAAGGTGAAACAACTGCGTAAAAATTTGGTTTGGGAAGTTAGTGGCACAAAAATACTGTAACCCTACATAAATATTTGTCCAGGGCACAGCATGTTACCTGAGCAAAAAGGTCTGCAGCTGTGTAAAATTTTTGTTGGTGTGTAAGCACTGGTGGTAAAACACTATAACAGAAACAATATTGGCCAAAACATGTAATATCTTTGCAAGTGTTAAACGGCTGCAAAAAATAGGATGTGCCCTTAAAAGTGCCCTGTTGCAATGAACAACAGGAATGGGCCAGTGTGAGATGGTAATGGTGGCAGGCTTGCAGAGGTGGTGGTAAATGTTAACAGTGCCAATCCAGCAGTGGTAGAAGGAGGTGTTAAGGGTGGTTGGGTGTGTTCATGAGGGCAAGAGATGGCAATGATGGCAGGAGGTGGTATTTATTTTAGGCCTGCAGCAATGAAAGGAAAGGACTAGGCTGTGCAGCAATGAAATCAGAGGCCTAGGCTGTACAGAAACAAAAAAAATGAATCTGCAGAAAAGACTTTGCAAAGAAAACCCAATAACATGCAAGGGGAAAAAAAACATTGTTACTTGTACATGATTGGATGATGGAAATCAGCAGAGCTTCTGCCCACTTACTAAGCTCTGAAGCAACTGCACTTGCAAAATGCACAGTCTATATGCCCTTAGTAAATCAACCCCTATATGATGTTAACGTGGGGCTTATTTCCTACTTTCCTACTTTAATTAGCAGCAATGGCAAGAACTGTATGGGATGTGGTGCATGGGTGCACTGGAAATTGTGATGTTTTTGTGGACTAAACTGCACCACAATATTTTGTGGTGTTTCACTGCAAACAAAGGGCAGCTTAAGTGGTGTCACCAACAACATCATGCTGCTGTTGCAGCTGCTGAACCTGTCAAAAATAATAATAAAAAATAAATAAATAAAAGACCCTAACACAGTTAAAAGGTAAGTTCACCTGTAGAAAAAAAATAATAAAGGCACATTTCTTGCAGGTAAAGGTGTGTGTTTTTATTTTTTTTAAGGAGTCTGCAGAGCAGTGCCCCCCTTAACCAGTAAAATAAAAACCCTGATAGAGAGTTAGACAGTGATACAGGGCTGATATCGGCACCTCAACAGCTGGTACAGAATATATTATAAAAATAGTCCCTGAGGATGATGTTGTAGCTAACCTCAGCATTTTTTATAAAGTTGTTGAAAATGAGAAGCTTATTGGAGGAGCCCATAAATGCCCACTTTGACCTGCAACCTGTAAGGATGCCAAGAATTATTCTAAGTTCAAAAGAGAAATCCTGGCCAGGCTAAGGAGTACAATGGCTATCCGTACACAGCTTGTTTCCATGGGAATATGACCCTGGAAAGTCGGTGAGGTCCCAAATGTATGATTTGTTATCCCTTAAGAACAAGTGGTTACAACTGAAGCTGCTTAACCCTACTCATATTGTGAAGTGAATGGTCTGTTACCATTACATCAGAGCTTTGTGGATGAAGATACAGTGGCACATCATGGAGTCCAACCAAAAGAGTGGGGATGAGCAGGTGTCCCCTGTGGAGTGACTTGCTATTGAGGACTATCCTTGGGATATGCCCTTCAAGACTGTCACCTCGAGAACCAGACATCTGTTAACTTTGGATAAGACCGTTCTAAGGGGTAAATAGGCTGGTAGTTTGAGTTCAGTATTTTGTTTTTTTTTTCTCTACAGCTTTAGTGAGCTAACTTACCTGTAATGAAGGGTCTCCCACCTCTTGCAGGTAGATGGAGAAATATTTACTGCAGAGGTGCCCTATCCTTTTCCTGTGAATAACCTACTGTTATGTTTGGTTAATAGATTCAGGCTGCAGTAACAGTATTTCTGGAAGGGACAGTCCCCTCATCCAGTTACTTTACCTTCTCTCCCTTGTAGTTACTTGCTCTTACGTACTCAGTGCCTTGATTTGCTTGTCAGGTGGCGAGGTGATGCCCTAGTCATGTCACAGTGCTAATGACTGGGTTTGCTACTGAGCCCAAGCACTGCACTTCCCTGTACTTGGAAGTGCCATGTTGTGTTGCTGGCTATGAATGAGCAAGGAGCTAAAAGGAAGCATGGGTAACATGGGTAACATTGTTAACAATGGGTAACATTTTGTGGACTACAGTGCACCACAGTCAACAGAAGTCATTTCCAGGGACACTGTCATCTTGGCCTGCATGGGCAAAGTAACAATGCTTCTTGAAGGTACAATTGTGATATCCATGATAATTTCCAGGACTGGCATATCATATACAATTGCTGGCCACTTTTTAGGTACACCTTGCTACCTGGTGTGGTCTTTTGCTGCTGTAGCCCATCTGCTTCAAGGTTTGAGGTGTACATTCAGAGATGTATTCTGCATACCTTGGTTATAACAAGTGGTTATTTGAGTTACTATTGCCTTTCTATCATCTCAGACCAGTCTTCCCATTCTCCTCTGATCTCTGACATCAACAAGGCATTTTCGTCCACACAACTGCCACTCACTGGATATTTTCTCTTTTTCAGTCCATTCTCTGTAAACCCTAGAGATGGTTGTGCATGAAAATCCCAGCAGATCAGAAGTGTTTGAAATACTCAGAACAACCTGTCTGGCGCCAACAACCATGCCACGTTCAAGGTCACTTAAATGCCCTTTCTTCCCCATTCTGATGCTTGGTTTGAACCTCAGCAAGTCGTGCTGCCATGTGATTGGCTGATTAGCAATTTGTGTTACCAAGCAATTGGACAGGTGCACCTAATTAAGGTGTCTGTTTATGAACCAGCGGTAAATGATCGCTGCTCAGTTCTCCTGTGAATGCCGTTTATGAAGCGGTGTAGATCAGTTCTCCGAATGAAGGGAGAACGGTCTACAAACGCTGGAAAACGGCTGATTTTACTATAATCTCGGGAGATTACAGTAAAAGATCAGTTTACTAAGTAGAGGTAAATTATCGCTGCTTAGTTTGCGGTCCCTCCGATTCTCCAGCTCTGGGCTGGAGAATCTGGGGGGAGAACACAGATCTCCAGTGAAGGGCTGAACATGTTCTCCGCTGATCTCCTGAGTGTCATAAACTGTGAATGACCAGAGAGTAGCTGCGATCCTCTGAATCGCAGCTATTCTCTGTGTCATAAACAGACACCAAAGTGTCCAGTGAGTGTAGTTTTATTTGAGATCTGCTCTGCTAATGTTATTGTTTATGTCTAAAACATATAATAAGCAGTCCTCACAGATTGCATGTGGTGCTGTACTGTTCACAGAAGTCTCTTGGCAAATAACAACTGAATTTCTTAGAAGAGAGGAGCAGCAAATCTCTACTAAACATGCTGTGTCAGGCAAATGAATAGAGGTTCCTAAACAAAAATATTCCTGTGGCAGCTGTCTTTAATAAATATGATAACAAAAGGTTCTCCATTAGGTCTGGTAAATTAAGTGGGATGAAACCTTTGTCTGTCTTTGTCCTATCCAGATCTCTTTCCAAGAATCTCTGACATGCATTTCACATTGTCAGCAATAGTAACCATAGATTCATGGCCAGAATTAAAGGATTTCCCAGAGACAAAACACGTGTATACAACTAATGATATTTGTTTAAACGACAACAAATGTGTTTATATTCCCAAGACCATTTTGAGCATGGCCACATTTGCTTCACACTCTGAAATGTTTCTTAACTGCTTCAGTTCCAAAGTCCGCTCCTCCCTGCAGGACCAAAAACGCTCTTCTTCAAAAGGGGTTCCCCTATTTCTGTTATAGTAATAGCTCATATTTTTGCATTTCCCCTCTCTTCAGTCCCATTAACATTGGTCACTAATAAAAAAAGAGAGGATGAATCTACCTATTAGGAACACACTAATTAAAATCTAACAAGGTTGTTATACCTTTCTCCACTCTATCCATTTACAAACTGGTCCACAGGGAGTTAGGATAATCCTCAAACCACTCCCACTTAAGCTGCAAAGGCAGACAACAAGGGTGTACACATGCCATGGCCATGGCAAAAATTATCCCCCCCCATCACATTCAGCAGACAGTACTGCCCATTGTAATATATTTAACAAAGTGAGCGTTACTAATGAGGAAGTAAAGATAAGCAGCTAATAGCACTAGAGGAGATCACAACCGCCTCTAGTATACGTAAATAAATGAAGTGCAGCGCTAAAAAACACAATAAGAAGAAAGTTTGATCTAAAAAGTTCGGTCTATAAATACATTTTCAAATGTTCGTAAATATTGCAATCGGTATAAAAGCATAGTAGACACAGCTATGAGGGATCCGGAAGAAATGGCAGAAATGCGCACTCACTGACCATGCATAGGAAATGCACATGTGTTTATTAAATCCCACAGATGTCGTTCTCCCTCAGGAAGGGGTGTCATCAACCAATCTGCTGTGTTTACAGGGCCTCCTTAGGATCAGGATGAGTCAGCCGGGCAAAGGTTCCATCCAGGTGAAGACTTCCCTCCTCTGGATGTAGTATGTAGCTGTGTCTGCTGACCCCTCAATGAGGGGCACAAAGTGGGAGAGTACCCATAGTGTAGTATGTCAAGTATTTTATTGATAAAAAAATTCAGTACAGAGCAGGTCAGTAATGGTGCTGGCAAGTGCCAGAAAACACAGAATGAAGGAAAGTGTATAACTGACCTAGAAATAAGGTGGCCGCCAGACCTCCTCGTGGTCTGAGCGGCAATGAGGCGTCACAGGCTGTCAGTTCCTCCTGAGGCCTTTCGTGCTAAGGAATATCATCAGAGGGGATACTGACAGCTCTGTGATAGACGCCAAATGCTTAAATAATAAAAAACGGAAGTCACGCATGCGCACTAACTCGCCGCCATTTTCGGAAAGACCAGGCAACTGCGCATGCATGCACGTCAAGACGCCATTTTACCGTGGATACACAGAACTGTCAACCGAGGTGCATTACACATCATTGACAGAGCACACTGAAAGGTGCATTTGAGCCAGAGAAAGTGGCTCATGATCCCAAGGGAGGTGATTAAAGTAATAACTCCAATTCACATCAGAATATTCTAACCACAAACCTCTTCCCAGATAGTTCAGCACCAAGGTGGTGATTGGTAAGGGGAATGATACTGACATACCCACGGCATAAAAAGGTGCTCCGGGTGCACAGGTCTCCAATTTGCTTTAAAATATTACATAAAATGTAGCAAAATGCAATAATAATAATAATAAAAACATTATTATGTACAGTTATATTAGCGGCCGGTCAAAGAACGGGGATAATTACTAATATACAAAATTCCCCATCGCTATCGAAAAGGACCGGATTATCTGCATTTAGAGACACCATTTCTTTGCCAAGGAGATAAAAACGATAGCTGAGGTATATCTATGCACAGACATCCGAGCGTATACAACAACGCTTGTGTGCCACAAATAGTGGCTCTCAGTCCCAGGGAGATAATAATAATAGCAAATCCCCCTATTCAGTGATTTATCACCAAAATTGGTGAACTTGTGGGGGAAATGACACTAATTTATCCAAGGCATGTGCAGGTGCTCAGGGTGCATCAATAAATAATTTATGTAATAAAATATACTCAGATGCATAAATATAAGAAAGGAAATATATCCTTATATAAAATAACCATTACTAATTCACAAAAAAAAAAAAATATATATTCTTAAAATAAGGAATAGAATAGCATAAAATGAATAGGATAGCCTAAAATTCCGTAAACTCAATATGAAAGCCTATATTCGTCAGTCCTAATTGTACAGTCAATAAAACCATAAAATAAAGGAAAAAAGAGTCGATCAGCTTATTGGTGGGTAAGCAAGATGCTAATTATTAGCTATAAAGCAATTAACATCGATCTCAATATTGTGTCCCCTGGGGTGCAGGGTATCCAATTCATAGACCCATTTTGTTTCTGCTTGTGATACGGCTCTGGTTTTGTTCATGCCTCTCCAATGTGGTGATATCACATAAATTCCCACAAACTTAAGGGAGGAGGGGTCATTGTTATGGAACATTCTATAATGATTAGAGAGTGAATGCTCTCTGTAGCCCATCTTGATGTTGGCTACATGTTCTCTTAACCGGTCACGGAGTCGTCTAGTCGTGCGCCCATTGAATGCAACCTACTCAAGCAAATGGAGCCACACTGCAACCCCCCTGAAACCATGTCTAATGCATATTAAAACAGGCCTCTTCTCCATTTATTATTGTCTCTGAAAGGTGATTGAACCACAGATAATTTTTTATAGGCATAGTAGCCCTTGCGTGGCACTAAGTGTAATACATAAAATTGTTCTTTTTACACTTAGCACACATTTCCTTTCCTGGTGCCTCACCATGGCAGTATAATGGGTATGACTCCACCCTCTTGACCCTTTGAGAGCCCCCCAGTGTAGCAATATATAAGCAAGAATATCTCACTCTTGCTTTTGTGTTGTCAAAGATATAGTCCTAAAAGAAAAGTCAATGTTTGAAATGGCTGTGTCATGATGAGGCATCAGGAAAGGACAGGAAAGTATAATGAAGCACAATTTACCATGTTCCTGACACCTCCCCATGTCAGCACTGATGGGGTAGCAATATTAATGACTAAGAAAAGGACAGGTACAGAAAATAGAGAAAATACATTTATATTAACAGTGGGGACAATTCATTAAGCGGTATCTTACCGCATCCAAGTATGTGATAAGATACCGCACAGCATTTTTCAAAAACAAGTTGCATTCATTAAAAAATGCTACTAAAACACTGCAAGGGGGCCCCCAGATTCCATCCCCCATGTGAATGAGTATGGGGTACATGGTACCGCTACTCATTCACTAAAAAAAGAATTGTAGTTTAACCTCCTTTGCGGTATGATTCTTTCCGATTTTTGGTGCTGAAAGCGGTACCATTTTTTTGCATGGAAATGTGTAGTTTTTTTATTGTAGGCCTGTAATTTTTAGGAATAACTCACTGAAATCTGTCCGAACAAGAGTCTATTAAACATCCCGGGGATGATAAAACTTGAAACACGTAATCATAAATTATAATTTAATAAATAATTATACAAAATAATAATATAATAATAATACATTTAATTCAATAATATAATCAAACCAAAAACACTGAAATGTGAAATAGAGCGCCAAGTTAGCACATTGCTGAGCAAAGTCGCAAAATCGTTTTCAGTGTCTGATGACGAATTTCCCCACGAATCATTATCACTCAATTCTGCAAGTGGTTCTGATTTACTATCGCTGTTCTCTAGCTGATCTAAACCCGCTTTTGACCTAAAGGGACACTTTTTGGACGCCATGGACATTTCTCAGTTTCCAGGCAGAAAGAACAGACAAAATGCAGGCAGGGCACAGGACAAAGCATTAGGGACAAGATGTATGCGAAATTGGTTGAGACAGCAATGTTTTACTATGTAAAATGTAAAAAAAAAAAAAGACTTTTTTTAAAATTTTAAAATTTCCCGCCGCCAGCGGCGCCCGTACGTCCCGACGTCACAGGGACAGGACACAGAAGCCGGATGCCGGCATCGGCCGGAGGAGATGGCCGGGGACGCTGCAGGGGACACATCGTGGGAGCGCAGGGTAAGGTAAGTGAAGAACAAATGCCGGAGCAGTGCCGCATGGTATTCCCGTTATTTTTAGTTGCAGTATTACATCCACCTCTAAACAAAAACAGTTTTAGCTTAAATATGTGGCCATATTTAGTCAAATACACATGACAACATCCCCATCCACTTTGTTTACATTCAGCTAGTAGCTGGGGGTATTTTATTGGTTGCTAGTGTGTTGGCAGCTATCTGATATCCCAGTGTGACATTCAGGGAGCCAGATATCTGGGGAGTTCAATAAGTCTTTCCACCATAGACGCCTACATCCACAGAGTTAGAGATGGGGATAAGGCATCTATATGAGGACATAGTGCTTTGCCATAGGGGCCTCTGGGCAAGGTATCCCCCTCCCCATATTGTAGCCTGACAAAGGGTGAACATTCAGTACCCCCCTCCCTTTGCTGGCCAGCCAGGCTGCATTGTTTAGATAAGGGGTGGGTATAGTTTATGACTGGGATCCCCATATTTTATTTATTTTTTTGTTTGTTTTATGGGGTACCTCCTTAAAATGCAGGTCATTTTCCTGGATAGGGCACTGGTATAGATGTTGAAAGAAATCCAGGGCCACTTGTTTCTAAATGGGACAAAGTGGCCAGGAACTGTCATTCTTTTTAAATGTCACTTTTGCTTTAGTATATTGTACAAGTGCACCACTTCACAGGCCGGTTTAGGGCATCCACTAAGCATGAAGGAAATTGTGCATTTTTAATGATACCCGTTAAGCCTTTTATAAAGGCCATCTTCCCACCGAAAAGCATTTGAAAAATATATATTTTTGGTACGAGTTCCCCTTGGCCATCCGAGCCAAACTCCCTATGCCCTTTATTTAACCATCTTTTTCCTAATAGCCTTAAAATGGGCTAAATTAATTTGAACATACTTCAATGGGATTTTTTTCCTGTCATAAAGGAGTGTATAAATAATTAATTAGCATATACCTTGCTTCTCTAGACTCCAGAAACCAGTTATCTACTGTCATTAGATGCCAAAGGGGCAGAAATCAAGGATGACAAGGCCAAAATGAAATAATCGCTATTGCCTCTGCATGCTCTTCTTAAATATCCATTGAATTAATGGAGTTGCAGGGGGATATAAACTGAGAATTTTCAGGTAATCAAAAAGGCATCTGTTGCCATTCTCTGGAGGTCCCAAGGCTTGAGGTGGGCATTTTAAATAAGAGACCATCAGATATAAGTCTGGAAAACCCCAACACCTGAAAATCTGAATCAAATACGGCATGAACCAGCTTTGAAACCATGACTAGGATTGTCCACTGACATATACTTAGTGGATGTAGCCAATTCTTTGAGGTGAGGTTCTGCCCAAAAAATATTGCTCTCTACTTCTAACAATAGAGTCAGATTGTGTGCAGTATATTTTGCAGTATATTTTGATGGGCCTGAAAAAGTGGATGTGGAGGTACAGATCCTAACAATTAATACAGTAAATGGAACCATTTGCTTGGATGAAGAACTTTTATTAAAGTCTCCACTTATTTCTTTTTTAAACTCCTGACCCACAGGAAATGGTCCAAATTATTTAAGTCTAACATGGATCTGTATCCACGGGTGAATTTTTTTATCTAAGAACATAGTCACATAAAAACCTAGGCCATTCTCCTCTGGTGGTACTGGTATGACTGCTTTTGCCCATATCAGGGACTGTATACTGTATACTCAGAGAGGCAAGCTTCTAAGCAGATGGCAGAACACAAGTCTCTAAAAAAATGCTTGGAGGCATGGTTTGAAACTTGGAATTTTTGAGAAAGGCACTTTGGACACTTTTCCAAGGGGCACGCCAAACAGCAATTTTTCATTATAAGGAATGGGGCATAATCCTTGCTTAGGAGAATGAACAGGCAATTAGGGTTTTACCTGTAGGGCCCTTCTGGCAAAATTGATAGTAGCATAATTTTAGATACAGTTAAAACAAGATCTACAGAGGTCTCCACAAGGAAATCTATATTCAGTTTTATTTATTGTAAGGCAGAAATAATTTCTGCTTTCTCCACACTTGACTTAAATACTTGCTCAATGTTAGTGGTCAAAATGTTTAGCACTTTTAGAGACCAAAATTAAAGTGATTCTGAAGGTTTGAGGTTTTTTACATTCATGCATTCTATGCATGAAGGTAAAAAAAACTTCTGTGTGCAGCAGCTCCCCCAGCCCCCTCAGTACTTACCTGAACCTCATTGCGGTCCAGCGATGTGAAAGAATGCCTCAGCTGTTCCAGGTCTCTGCCTCCTCATTGGCTAAGACAGTGAGTGTGTGCCATTTTCTCCCACTGCTGTCAATGACAGCCAGTAAGCCAATGAGGAGAGGGGGGTCAAGCCGCAAGAATGGACACACGGAGCAGCGGGTGCCCCCATAGCAAGCTGTTTGCTGTGGGGGCTCCCGACAGACAGGAGGAGCCAGGAGAGCCTGTAGGGGACCTGAGAAGAGGAGGATCCAGGCTGCTCTGTGCAAAACCACTGCACACAGCAGGTAAGTATAGATATGTTTGTTATTTTACAAAAAAATAACCTTTAGAATCACTTTAAGGCTATGGAAATCTTTGCCAGAGAGTAACCTTCTTTAAATTTGTGTCCACTCTTCTAATAAATCTTTAACCATTATTGCTTTATCTAAAGGCAAAGTAACATGCTTCTCAAAGGCATAAGTGCTGCTCCGACCTTCAGAACAGCAAGAAAAGCTTAGCAAAGCAAAGCAGTTTGCTTTTGAAAACTGATTCTCTAGTCAAGCTCATTCATCCACTACTAATTCTTTTATCAAAGGAGCCAGTGGAAAGGTAGGGGCTCACTTCTCAAGTAAGGACAATATAGTCTACTTAATATTACAATAAAAGAAACTAGAGAAAAGTCAAAACATATCCCTGGAGTCCTCTCTGGTAGAGGAATGATGCTCTGAAGGAAGAGACCTTTAGAGGACATGTAAGAATGACTTCTTTGGGAAGAGGAGGATGAAGAATTATGGGAAAGACCTGGAGTTCTGTGAGGTGGAGAATCTCTTCTGGTGGTTGTACCCCTATCTTCTCCCCCTCATAGTATAAAAAAAACCCCATGGAAAACATGTGTAGCACTACCCTTGTAAAGGGCCACTGAGTTTGATTTGGGTCCCCCTATAAGGTAGGGCCACAGCCATGATAGAGGGGTGAGTTTTTATATAGAAAGGGAAAACAGACTTCCCTCCCCCCCCCATGCACGTGTTTGAATTCAAACAGAAAAAATGGCTACAAGAAAATAACTGCTGAAGAACTTCCAGAATGCAATTTGCATTTCAGAGGCCAGAAGTGACATCACTTGCCAGCTAGGCTGATGGAAGAAGAAATGAAAGAGTAAGGGAAACACAGATATATAGCTTAGAATCTATTTGTTTAGAATGCCTAGCCCACAATGAAAGCAGCATAATGTGCCAGCCATAGTGCACCCTGCCACATGGGTGACATAATAAAGTTCTGATCAGGACTGACACCAGTCTCTTTACCATGGGAAAGGCTGAACCAGAATGGAAGGGACTTTTCTTAAAATATAGAAGCACTGGAATATTCTGGATCTTTTTCAGAGGACAAAAAAAAGAAACACAGAGACTGTCTAGGGGTCAAGGAGGCATATCCATACCAGGGGCGGACTGACCATTTGGAAACTCGGGCACTGCCTGAGGGCCCAGGGTCAGTAGGGGGCCCCATGAGATGCCCCTGGTACCTTTTTCATAGGCTTTTCTGAGTTTGGGCAAGGACACAGGGGCCCCATGATCTCCTATTGCCCGGGGGCCCCATGGGTTGTCAGTCCGCCCCTGATCCATACCCATCACTGCTGACAAGGGGAGGTACCAGGAAATGTATTTATATATTATTAAAGACTCTCCCACATTTAAGTGATTGTGAGAAAATAAAATGTGAACACATTTATGGTGCCATTAAGATTCAATAAGGTTATCGTTTTCAGTGTGTTTTTGTTTGAATCCACTCTCATCTGTGCATGACTTTTTGACCTAACTTTTTAACCTTGCTATCTACAAGAAATGCCAGGAACTTTGCCAGATATACAGTACTTCTTACATGTCTTAATAAAAATGAAACGTATATTTCTTGGAGCTAGTGACTTTTAGCCATATGTTATCACTTCATTTTTCTTTATGTGCTGTATTATCTATTGTAGTTATAAAGGCTTTTTGTTTAGTTTTAGCTTCTTGTCGAGGTTTGAGTGAATTTGTCTTGTTTAACCACTTTGTATCCTGAGCAATTTTTTTTTTATTGCACACGTTAAAATCCACATTCTTGCTAGAAAATTACCCGAAACCCCTAAACAATTATTTATTTTTTGAGAGCAGGGGACCTTTTTAGGGCTGTTTCACACTAGAGCGCCCGCATTCCCATGCGGTCCTTCATATTCTGACTTTGACAGCCCATTCATTTCAATGGGCTTCAAAAAGCACTGGAACATGCAAAAGTAGTGCAAGCATTACTTTGGCAAATCACAGCGCACCAAAGCGCATGGTGGCCACAAAGGTTTCCAAGATGCATTTGGGGTGATATTAACAATTATTTGGCACCCACACTCATCTTGCAATGGCAATGAGCTGCAGTATGGGAAATGTACATGGAGTGTGCCTTACTTGTTCAAACTGCGTCCAGTTTGAACAAGCCCTTAGTATAAAAGACATTTTGTTCTGTTGCACAATATTTGCAAAACTGTTTATCAAATTTATATTTTTGAGGAGAAAATACACTGCAATTGCATACAAATAAAATATAGTATCCAATTTTTCAAAAATATGTGTCAAGTAAATAGATACTAAGCCTTCAAATTGCACTTACCCCAGAAATGGTAGAAACTATAGTACCCAAAATTGTCTATAATCAATGCATATTTACAGTCCTGTAAAAGTTTTGTTAAAGTAAAAAAGCCATACAGATCACTTTTACCTAATGTCTGTGAGTTGTGTGAATACAGTAACAAGTTCACAGGTGCTGTTTCTCAGATATATCAGACCCATGCTCACATAGTCCTCATTCCAAACCTTGTACCCTCTTTGACTTTTGTCATGGCGCTCCCTGAGTAATTTCATAAATCACCACAGGGCACACATTGAATTTTCAGCTGATCAGTGTTCTCATTTCCTCTTTATAAATCACAGAGGTGGCAGGCCTGACATTAGGGCTGGCTATGATATAATTTAACTGAGAAAAAGTGAAACCACATATACAGTATTTCATTATTTAGGTAGGAAAATTGCATTAGGTCCACATGCATGACTGTCATGCTGAATGTACAGTAAACTGAGCGGCTTGGCAGGTTAACACTATTAAGCCATAGCAAATATACAGTACCTTACTCTAGACCAATTAGCCACTTCCCAACCAGTGTATACAGTGAGGAACAGAAGTATCCCAAGAACACCATCCCTACTGTGAAGCATGGGGGTGGTAACATCATGCTTTGTGGGTGCTTTTCTGCAAAGGGGACAGGACGACTGCACTGTATTAAGGAGAGGATGAATGGGGCCATTTATTGTGAGATTTTGAGCAACAACCTCCTTCCCTCAGTCAGAGCATTGAAGATGGGTCGTGGCTGGGTCTTCCAACATGACAACGACCCGAAGCACACAGCCAGGATAACCAAGGAGTGGCTCCGTAAGAAGCACATCAAGGTTCTGGAGTGGCCTAGCCAGTCTCCAGACCTAAATCCAATAGAACATCTTTGGAGGGAGCTGAAACTCCGTGTTGCTCAGCGACAGCCCCGAAACCTGACAGATCTAGAGGAGATCTGTGTGGAGGAGTGGGCCAAAATCCCTGTTGCAGTGTGTGCAAACCTGGTCAAGAACTACAGGAAACGTTTGACCTCTGTAATTGCAAACAAAGGCTTCTGTACCAAATATTAACACTGATTTTCTCAGGTGTTCAAATACTTATGTTCAGCAGTGCAAGACAAATAAATTCTTTAAAAATCATACAATGTGATTTCCTGAATTTTTTTTAAATTCTGTCTCTCAGAGTGGGAATGCACCTACAATGTGAATTTCAGACCCCTCCCTGATTTCTAAGTGGGAAAACTTGCAAAATCGCAGAGTGTTCAAATACTTCTGTTCCTCAATGTACAGTTGCAAGAAAAAGTATGTGAACCCCTCGGGATTACGTGGAGTTTTGCATGAATTGGGCATAAAATGTGCTCTGAACGTCATCTAAGTCACAACAATAGAAGAACACAGTCTGCTGAACATAATACTACACAAACATTAGATGTTGCCATGGTTTAATTGCACATAACATGTAAACATTCACAGTGCAGGGAGGAAAAAGTATGTGAACCTTTGGAATTAATAACTGGTTGACCCTCCTTTGGCAGCAATAACCTCAACCAAACGTTTCCTGTAGTTGCAGATCAGACCTGCACAACGATCTGGAGTAATTTTGGACCACTCCTCTTCACAAAACTGTTTTAGTGTAGCAATATTCTTGGGATGTCTGGTGTGAATCGCTCTCTTAAGGTCATGCCACAGCATTTCAATCGGGCTGAGGTCAGGACTCTGACTGGGCCACTCCAGAAGGCGTATTCTGTGCTGTTGCAGCCATTGTTTTGTTGAATTACTTGTATGCTTTGGGTCATTGTCCTGTTGCATCACCCATCCTCTGCGGAGCTTCAGTTGGCGGACAGATGGTCGTACGTTTTCCTGAAAAATGTCTTGATAAACTCTGGAGTTCATTTTCCCATCAATGACAACAATCTGTCCAGGCCCTGAGGCAGCAAAGCAGCCCCAAACCATGATGCTCCCTCCGCCATGTTTTACAGTGGGGATGAGGTTTTGATGTTGGTGTGCTGTGCCTTTTTTTCTCCACACATAGTGTTGTGTGTTCTTCCCAAACAACTCAATCTTGGTTTCATCTGTCCACAGTATATTTTGCCAGTAGTGCTGTGGAACATCCAGGTGCTCTTTTGCAAACTTCAAATGTGCTGCAATATTCTTTTTGGACAGCAATGGCTTCCTCCGTGGTGTCCTCCCATGTACTCCATTCTTGTTTAATGTTTTCCTTATTGTAGATGTGTCAACAAAAATGTTAGCATGTGCCAGAGATTTCTGTAGGTCTTTAGCTGACACTCTGGGATTCTTCTTTATCTCATGCAGCATTCTGCGCTGTGCTCTTGCAGTCATTTTTACAGGACGACCAAGCCTAGGGAGAGTAGCAACAGTGCTAAACTTTCTCCATTTGTAGACAGTCTGTCTTACCATGGACATATGAACATCAATTCTTTTGGAGATACTTTTGTAACCCTTTCCAGCTTCATGAAAGTCAACAATTCTTGATCGTAGGTCTTCTGAGAGCTCTTTTCTGCGAGGCATGGTTCACATCAGACAGTGCTTCTTGAAACCAGTAAACCCAAAACAGGTGTGTGTTTTTTAAGGGCAGGACAGCTGTCAGCAACACATCCAATATCATCACACTGATTGGAGTCAAGGTTGGCTCACTCCTGGCTCCAATTAGCTCTGGGAGAAGTCATTAAGCTAGGGCCTCACATACTTTTTCCTCCCTGCACTGTGAATGTTTACATGTTATGTGCAATTAAACCATGGCAACATCTAATGTTTGTGTAGTATTATGTTCAGCAGACTGTGTTCTTCTATTGTTGTGACTTAGATGACGTTCAGAGCACATTTTATGCCCAATTCATGCAAAACTCCACGTAATCCCAAGGGGTTCACATACTTTTTCTTGCAACTGTATATATATATATATATATATATGTCCTTGTTGGAAAGTGGTTATACCAGGATTATGGCTAAAGCTTTTTAGTGCTGGCAATGCTCTTTTATGTAAAAGTAAGCAGTGAGCAGTTATACAGCCACCTGATCAGTTTTACAGAGATTGGAAAGAGGTCCCCCTCACACCACCACCCAACACATTTCCCAGGCACTCCTGTTCCACCAGGGAGCACAGGACCAATGAGACCTATTACATCAGAAGTAAACCAGTTGGCGAGTGTCAGGTATAGTGATTTAGAACTAGGGACATTTTTTGTGGATTTGTTTTTTAATAAAAGACTTGCCAAACGTTAGGATGTCTTTATTTCTAGGCGACAGCTTTCCTTTTTGCAAATTCTCAAGGGTACTATGTACCACATACTCATTTATGTAAGGGGAGCTGAGTATTATGGGGCCCATTATTTTATAAATGAGGCTTCAAGATTCTGAGAACCCCAGTCGCACATGTGCAGATCCCTACAGTCACCGGACAGATTTGTAAGGAAGAGGCCCTTGTCTTCATCAACATGGGGAGAAGGTGCTTTGCCAAGGGGGTCACCTAAGATGAGGGCATGTGGCCTGGTATGGTTGGGGGGAGGTTTAGACCTAAACCCCCCTTTCCTGGCCAACCAGGCTGCATGCTTGGTATGAATGTCTAGGGGGGCCTCATGCTTTTTTTTTTTTGGCATAAGGTACTCCTTTAAAATCCATACCAGACTCAAATTCTACAAAAAATAAATTAATTTTTGCTGTAGGATGTGCTGCAGAAAAATTGCAGAGAATTGCAGAAAAATTGCAGAAAAAATTACACAGTTTAAATTGCTGGCAAATAAAACTTCATTGCTGGCTTCCTTAAAAAAAAGACACCTCCAATGGTCCCTCACATTACATTACATACCCTTAGTGCTCTGCTATGTATTTTGGAGGACCTTTTGGGTCTGTGTGCCATTTTTTTGTTTCAAAAAATGAATCAAGGAGGGAGTTGTCATTTGCTGGCAATTTTAAACTCCTATTTATTTTGTAAATGTCAGTGCCAAAAAAAAATCACTGCCCTGGCTGCATGGAAAAAATGGTTTGCATTGGTTCATTTTCCCCAGGGCAGTTCCCACCCCATGCTACTTTTTTACCCCCTCCCCTTTCTTCTCAGCCTGAATAGTGCAGTCCTGTGGTAACTGGAACACAAAAGGATAGTTACTACTGACTGCCAGACTGTAAAAGTGAGAACACCAGTATAATAAATGAATTGGGAAAGCCTGTGCCTATTGGCTAACTTGAAAGTCTTCAAGGATTTTCACTGTCTGGCATAAATATTCCAATAGCGAAAAAAAAAAAGAAAGACAGAAACACCTATTATAATAAGGACAGTAAGCAGAACTGGGCAGTGTCTATTTCTCCTATAAGCAGTAGTGTAACCCTATGTTCCTTAATAATCATCAAGCCATGTGCCTCAATGAACAAGAAGATGATTGCTAAATCAAAAAGTAATGTCACAATTTATAGGATAAGCTGTTGCTTCTTATTCCAAATGTAAAGCAGTTTCATCACTTGTCTTCAAATTTTCAGATAACATCTTATTTGTCATACATTTCCAGCACAAATGTTCAGTATCTCTCCTGAAATTAATGTGTCAGTTCCTCCATGTTAATTAACAGACTTAAAATGCAGTTAAGAGTTTTTCTAGCAAACGTGTGAAAGTGAATTGAAGTTCTTGGTTACTTATAAAGTTCTGCATATGCAGCTATGTGAACACTGTTGCAGGGGCGGACTGGCAACTCATGGGGCCCCTGGGCAAGAGGGGATCATGGGGCCCCTGTGACCTTGCCCAAACTCAAAAAACCCTATGAAAAAGGTACCCCTTGGGGCCCCCTAATGACCCCGGGCCCTCGGGCAGTGCCCGAGTTTCCAAATGGTCAGTCCGCCCCTGCACTGTTGCTAAACAATGGTGCACAACCAGATGATTCATCATCATATGTGTTGTGTAAATTGAATCCAGAATCCAGAACTGCATGTCAAAAGTGATACTGTGCAACACATTGGAGTTACTTCAGCTCATGAAAGTTTTACCTCCTTCATGACCAGGTCATTTTTTGGTATTAGTACTGCGCTAGTTTAACTGGCAATTGCGCGGTCATGCAACACTGTCCATGCATTACATTTATATAATTTTTTTACCCCACAAATAGAGCTTTCTTTTAGTGGTATTTGATCACCACTGAGTTTTTCTTTATTTTTATTATATAAACAAATAAAGACCAAATATATTGTAAAAAAAATATTTTTCCACTTTATACTATAAAATATATCCAATAAAAAAAATAAATGTCACAAATTTAGTCTTTTACCCAATAAGTGTGTATTAATTGGTTTGTGTGAAAGTTATAGTGTCTACAAATGATGGTGCATATATTGTGTATGTATGTATATATATATATATATATATATATATATATACTGTGTATGTGTGTATGAATATATATATATATATATATATATAGTAGATTTTTTTTTATACCAGTAATGGCTGCGATTGGTGACTTATAGTGGGACTGTGATAGTGCAGTGGGCAATCCGACACTAACTGAAGCTTGGTGGGAACTGCCTAAATAACAACCACATCTCCAATTACACTAATATAGTGTTCAGTGCTAATACTATGCATTGTCACTATGTCACAATGTTTACTGTGTGCTGTTTTTACTAAGCAATGTACCTGATTTTACACCCTGCTTTGCAGGGATTAAAAAAACAGCACATCGCTGCTGTCTGTAGAGAGCCCTGTGTTGTTTACCAACACAGGTCTCTCTTCTGTCATTCACTCAGCCAATCAGCAGGTCCCAACCATAAATCTTTGGCTGAGAACTGCTGATCGGCTTGTGCTGTTGTAAATTAAAGCACAGCCAGAGTGACATGTGTGCGCCCCACATCTTGAAATGCCAGCTCATGTACATGAATGTGCTCTGGTGCAGGAGAGCCACCAGCCCACAGTATATCTACATTAGAATTGATTTATTAAAGGAATACAGGCTGTTCACTAAGCACTAAGTGGATTTTTACCTAACTTAGTTGCTGAGATAAAGCTATGCTGACTTCAATCATCTGTGTGTGCTTGGGTAGTCTTTGCAAAGTGAATTAGCTTAATCTTTATGCAATAAGCTACATGTTGGTTTGTTTTGCAAACATGTTCTATTCCTTTATTTAAGCAACCCTTCTGTGATTATATTATTGGTTTATAAAAATACATATCTGAAAAAAATGCTGGAATAGGGATCCACCATCACTGCCCTCTTTCTTAAAAAGCTAATTTTCGGGCTGTAATTTTGATCCACTTTCCTAGTCATTTTCCCAGAAAAAGTAGGCAGTTTAGTAAAGCTGCATACTTGTTTTGAATCAATGACTTCCTAATAAAAAGATAAATATTATAGGCAGACAAATAGCATTTTAAGAAGGAGAGTTCAGAGATTTCAACCTCATGGTTTCACTTATGAAGGTTTCCTTTTAGTATCACGCGCAAAACAGCTATAAAAGATAATACCCCAATTAATATTTGAAAATACATTAAATGTATATCATAGTCATCAAGTTTCTGCTGTAAATCCTTTGTGTTTAAGGCTGGATACAGCATACAAATGACATGAAAGAAAATGCAGAGCTATTATATAGCAGCTGACGTACATAATATAATTGTGTCCTGAACCACATTATAAAGACAATGGATTTTAAAACGCTTTATTTTGATTCACGCAAAGCACTTGACATTTTCTTGTTGTAGTCAAATTTTCCATAGAATAATGGATATCAGATGTGATTTTTGTGCTGGAGTACATTGAAAAATGCTTTTTGGACAGATATCTGGGTCTGTGACATATCCATGTGCAGCAATGAACACAACCAACAGAAAATACAGCAAAAACAGCGGGATTTTAAATAGATTTAGTAGCGTCATATAAGTTATGTCTTTTGCTGTAGACATAAGATCTAACTCATTAACAAGTTTTGTTCATACTATTAGTATTGTTATTTTCCATGAGCATGTTTCATCTTTTTCCAAACAAGAATTACAGTTTTCATCCTGCTTCATGGCCAGGAGTGAAAAACCACATAAAAGGGACACAATACAGGTTTTTTTTAAATAAAATTTTGTTAATTTTATCTGAAAGAATTGTTTATGTACAAACACTCATTAGTGGCAACATAATAACAGCATGCGTTTTCCATGCTGTTGTTCATTTCTATTAAATTGAGCAGACAAGCATTTTAGACTTACTATGTACCATGCAGTGACTAACTTTAAGGGAAGCTATATTGTGCTTAGTGAGTATTACATTATTATTAGAATATTTACTTGTAGGTCATTTTATTGTGACTTTATTTGTTTTATCTGTTTACTGTTCCATATTTAAATCAAGGTATTAACCTAAACTTGAGGATACACTAGAATGAAACTAGCCATACATGGCTTGAATGTCACCTAATTCTGTTAGATTTGAGTCTTGGGTGGACCTGTTGGCAACACCTGGTTTAGCAAAAGCCACATTTTCAATTAACTGAGCCATGTAGGAATATCATGGCAGAACAGTGACTGCATCCTATCACTTGCAGGTGTTGGAATACAAAACCTTGCAGGGGAGAGACCTTCATCCATACTGTTACGTGTATACAGTGGAATTGAAACGTTTCTCTTATTCAGCTCATGGGGCTGAATGAGAGACAGCTATATTTGTATGGCTAGCATTAAGCTAGCCATACAGGGCTAGAATGTTGGCTGAAAATCTAGCCATGAGTGGCCCTGTCTCCATTAACTGGCTTGGCAACTGAGTTGGGTGGAAAATTGCCAACGGAACACGGACTGCATTCTATTAGATTCAGTCACTATCTAGGTATTCAGGCTCTTGCTAATGCTGTGGTTGCCTGAAAACAATGGCAGATTCCTCCATACAGTGCAAGTGCAGATTACTCCATGCACGTTATTTAGCATAGATGGCAGTTGTTTCTCTTATTCAGCAACACAAACCATATGTGTTGACACAGATGCCTTAACAAAGCATCAAATACATTTATGACAATGTATGCGAACTGTTCTGTAAATGCTAATATATGTTATTGCAATGTATTTTAGTGAACACAAAGAAACTTCTGGTTGCATTAGTCCAAAATCATACTATTAAGTCATTTTATTTAGTTAATTTAAATGTTCAAAATATTGATAAAATGATTCGCTAAAATGTACAAACTTTATTTGAGCATAGACTTACAGCATGTTCAATTTGTCAGTTTGCCTTGTTTCTATCAGTAATCATGTGTCACAAACCTACAGGCACATAAAACTAGTAAAAGCTGTCTGTTTAGCTGATCTGTTTGTCCTCTCTGTGGGTAGCTTTAAATCCTGCAGCTTCTAGGTATGAATGAAAGTCATTTCCTGTGCCTCTTGTGTTACTCATTGAAAGTTGAACATTTTGAACTCTTTCTGCTTCATTTTTCAAGCACAAGAGACAAGTTCCATGAAAAGCATTCTGTTTTTACTTTTGCTCCTGGGATATACTATGTATATTAGAAGTTGGATTGTTACATACCATTTGGGAGTCTGCGGGAGGTCGCTATTATAAAAAAAAATGGCCTCCACATGTTGTTACTTCATAGGGTTATTCAAGATAAGGTCATTAGGTGATAACTAATACCAGTGTTATTCTCAGCTGACAAAACAAGGGTACATGATTGACGCAAGTGACATGCATCTACTATTTTAGCATCCACCAATAGAGATCTCTAAAGTTGAGATAAACTGTAGTGACATCTGATGTCTGTTCTATAGTCAGGGGTCATGATCTTTCCTCTTGCAATTTATCTTGATTTAAAAATGCCTTTGCAAACAAATATCATTATAACCATCAATTAATGATTCACATTGCATCTATCAGCTCAACACTTTGCTAGAAATACTGCCTAAATATATAAAATATATTAAAGTATATCTAAATCCATTTTTTGTTGTTTTGATTAAAGTAAGAAAGAATTTAAATACCTCATGTCAGGTATTTTTTGAGTCCCATTGGAAGAATTACTATTATATCCTGTTACACAATAGGAAGGAAGAGGAAATTCCACCAAAAGAGGGGGAAAGTGCCCTTAGCTGTCACTGAAATAGTTATCCTGTTTGGAAGATTTCCCCTCTGTTCATGTTACAACTAAAATGTTTAGCTTTTCCCATGCTGCCAGTTGGGACACCAAGAGAATGTGAACCTCTCCATGAGGTTTACAGAAAACAATAAGTTGATGGAGGTTTGGGCTTTAGATAAACCTTGATACAGGAATTACAGGGAATAAGCAGATTGCTCATTCTACAATGTCAATTTGTTGGGGGAGAGTGCTGCAATTACAAATTTCACTCGTAGAGGTACTTAATGTTGAAATCCTAGTAGTCATGATGCAAAACATATTGGCTCACTATAGAGACCTTGAGGGTTATCTACTAAAACTAAAGAGTGCAAAATTTGGTGCAACTCCGCATAGACACCAATCAGCTTCCAGCTTTTATTGTCAAAGCTTAACTGAACAAGCTGAAGTTAGAAGCTGATTGCCTACCATGGACAGTTGCACCATATTCTGAGTGCACCAGTTTTAGTAAAACTGCCCCCTTTGTGTTTCATAGGTCAGATAAGTTCACCTTTTGGAACATGTTACACGTTTCATTCGTTTTTAGGGTGGGACATGTATCATGTTCCAGCAGCTGCAGCCTCTCCCCCCACTTTCCCTCTCCCTGTGACAGCAGGCTGGGGAAATTCTCCTTGTACAAGCTGTCATAATTTGAAAATGATAAACCGAAAAAGATTTCACCTGCGCTCCGGGACCCAGGCCGGTGGCGAGTAGATGGAATTAAACCTCCAGAGAAGGAACCACCGGAGTATCCAAGGTCGTGCAGCTCCAAACCAAGGCTGGGGAAGCCCGAACAAACTGCGAAGTAAAACAACAAGAAGCGCACCAACCTTGTGCATTACCTCAGTAACGAAAATTTATTAAATGAAGGAAAGGTACTCACAAACAGCGAATAAAAATAGGCATGTAAGTCCACCCAGGGACTTCAAAGGTAAGAGGCCAGCGCGAATCCCATCATGGGTATAGGTACTCAGTCCAGCTGACGCGTTTCGAAGGTCATGCCTTCTTCCTCAGAGCTCTGTTTGTGAGTACCTTTCCTTCATTTAATAAATTTTCGTTACTGAGGTAATGCACAAGGTTGGTGCGCTTCTTGTTGTTTTACTTCATAATTTGAAAATGGTCACGTCATTCATTCACAGTTTCCTGTGAATTCTTGAGTGATTGCCTACAAGTCCCATTAGCCATTGCAGCTGATGGCTTGTAGCTCTCAATGAATGCTGGTGCTAGTGAGCGCTCCCATACTCCATTGAGCTTCTTGGACTTTGGTAACTGCCTGCTCGTATCAGAGGTATGAACAGACAGTGTACTGACAGTCTGCAAGAGTCTGACATTGCACCTGCTGATTACTGGTGCAATGCTTTATAGGCTCCCAAGAAAAAATATAATAAATGCACATTTTTGTTCCAGCAAAAAAATGTGCATTTATTATTTTTTTGGAAGGTGAACTTATCCTTTAAAACTAAAGTAAACAACAGCAAAAAATGTGGAGTTGTTGCTAAAATGGATTTCCCCTTCCATTGTATGGAAAAATGAAACAATTCTGTAATTTTCTATAGGCATGAACTTTGCTTTTGTTCATGTCAGGAATGGGAAGTAAAGTTTGAGAAGCTCTCTATATTGATACATTCAAAGCTATCAATCAAATAAGAATCAGACAAGAATATAGAATCAACCAGTTGAGAATATAGAGCTTTCATGGTACAGATGCACTGAAAGAATAATGCATGCCTCTTCATGCAAATTATTTCAATAGCCCTGATTTTTTTAGGTTTGGCTAGAGTTGAGAAAGATTGGATCTTTTTATTACTGTGTTTTCTCCCAGTTGGAAGATTTCTTCTTTCTTCTTTTGCTGGGAGTTGGACAAAGCAAGATGAGGGGAGATACCTAAATGGGGACACAGGTAGTTAAAATAAATCATGTCTAGTAGAGTGAAAGAGGGTTAGTACCTGTGTCAGGATTGTATTGCTGAAAGGACAGAGAGAAGTGTGGGGTACTGTATCATTTGTTCTAGTAGCTAACTAATGGGCTCAGTCTCCTGTTTGCAATGGGTATTAATTCCCTTATTTGGCATCTCTCCAGGGAGTAATGATTTTAAGTTGGGTGCAGGGAACTGTTTTTTATTAGAAATTCCATTTAGTTGAATTAAACTAGTTTAAGGGGTTTAACAGATCCCCTTTGTCAGGGCTTGGCAGATGATGAAGGAGAAACTAAATGCAGGGATACATATATAGATGGGTAATTATGTTGTAGCTACTACTGAGGTATACAGAAGAGGTATGAGATCCATCCATGAACTGTCAGCCTTGAGAATTACTGTTAGAGTTTTCCACCCACTCCTTTTCTCCCTTGCTGAAAAATAAACCTTTGGAAGGCATCCATGGACTGGAATTACATTACTGCAAAAGATACAGTAAAGTGAGTACTATGCCTGGGGACAATTGGGGCTCCCTCTTGCACTACACAAATACCAACTGAGTAGAGGCACCACCAAAGAAACTGCACTATGGTCTTACATTCCCACCTTCTGGAGTCTCTGCCTTCTGTTTACCACACAGGTTACTCTTTTGGTAGCCTGCAGAGAGAAATATCTAGGAGTGTTTAACAACAGGGCTACATTTGTCAGTTAACACATTGTATATTTCTTGCAATGGCCATGTGGTTTGCAGTATGTTGGATGCATATCATGGGCATGGTGGGTTAGATTGAGTTAATCATGTATAATATTTGAAATTAAAATACAAATGGTAGTACACTATTGTTTTAAATATGTGGGCATAGACAGGTTTGGGGTCGATTGGAGGGGATGGAATACAAATTTAAAACTTTTAAAATGTAATTTAAAATAATTAAAATGACCTCTGTGAATAAGAAACATCTATAATCAAATGTAAAACTTGTTTTAACATATTTTATTGCTAATTTAACAGTGCGAGACTTTCATATAATGTTTCATATCTCTGCTGATATAAAGTAACCCACTTTTCCACTAAAACACATACTTACCTCATAATTGCAACCGTGAACCTCTCTGTAGACATCCCACTGGCAGATCTTTGGTGTGTCTGTACATTGATCTCCCGCAGGGTTCTATTGAACCACTTCAGAGGTTGAAGATGCTTGGAATGCTACTGCATTGCAATTTTATTCTCCAGCACCTTATTCAATAAATCCAACAATAAGTGTATTATTTGAATTATATAGATGTTTTAGCTACATGTTTTTTTTAGGCATTAAGTATACTGTATGCGGTAACCTGTGATAGCTTGACAACTTTTATACAGTAGAATAATCAGTATTAATAGACAATGTAATCAATTTTGAAAAACTGTTTAAAATAAAATGGGAAACATTCAAAAGTATAATTCAGATGTTAACTTTCATGATCTTCATTCATGGAGAAACTGAAAACTGAATCTGTTGCTAATTACATCTATTTTGCCCACAGCTTGATAAAACAATGTCTTCACCTGAAGGAAGCCTAATTATAGACACAAAAAAATCAAGAGTTTAATAAAACTAAAAAATAAAGTCAGAATATAAATATTTTCCAGTGAAGATTTTATTTAGCACATGATAAGGATATTATTCGATTGGTTGTGCTTGATACTGCTTTGTCTAGATGAATCTGTGGTTGTATTTTTAGTTAAGTTTGTGGTTGTATTTTTGTCAAAAAAGATAACAAGTAGTTTTGAATAACACGACAGGAAGAATGTCATCCTGCAGTATAAGCTACTATTTTAATAGTGTGTAAACACTGAAAGGCCAGAGTTCATCAATAAAAGGGGTCTTTATGACAGATGTCTGAAAATATTAATTGAAAGTATATAGTACGTAAACCCTATGGGCTTTTTGACACAGAAAACCATGAGGTGGTAAAAACAGGCAGCTGAGCCACAGTTTTACTGTCCCTTGGTCACCCACCCACATGCTGAGCTTACAGCCTGACAAGGTTGTACACATGCTGTTGCCATGATTCTTTGCTTCATGACTGCAGCATTTTTAATTCTAAGGCTGCCTAATTTGTAAGGTTCCCCCTGTCAAACTCTGCAAGACTCCTACTAATGAACTTCCCTTATTTGCTCTGTTTTTTAAATATATCAAAAATGTTTTGTTATATTTGTGCAAAAAGTTTTTTGAAGCTTTAATGAAGCTTGGCAAATGCCCTGTGCGTGTGTGTTGAATTTCTATTTGTTTTAAAGGGGCCTACTAGAACCCAGGCTCAGTAGTTCCATCACTCAGCAGATCCCCATCTCATTAGTTTACAAGATTCCTAGGTCATTGTTATCCTCAGCAGATCCCCAGCTTATTATTACCCCGGTTAGCAGATCCCCCACTCACTGATGTTCCATTCAGTAGTAACCCCCAGCTCTGCTGATCCCCCACTCAGTAGTAACTCCCAGCTTGCTGATCCTCTGGTTTGCTGATCCTCCTCTTTCTCTGGTCCTTGCTCACCTCCCACTATATTGCTCCCATGCTGAGCACCATGTGTGACATCTGTTTCCCCAGCTCTGCTGATTCTCTATCACTCAGTCCTCTCTCTCCGGTTCCCACTCACATTTTGCTATAGCTTTTCCACATTACAAACTAGGTGTGATGTTTGCTAGTTGCTATGCTCCGAGCCCCGCTCACATTCCTGCTGCTCCACGCTGCACACCAGATGCGACATCTACACCAGACACTTACAGAATATCCTGGGATACCTGCAATACCTACAAAACAAAACAAAGCTAACTCTAAATATGTGAAAAATAACAAATAATCATTATTTTTATCCTAAATACAGAAAATATATTTCCCACTAATTGTTTACTTGGGAAAATGCCTTTGCTTTGCCCATGCAGTGAAAAGCAACAGGTTTACTTTAGTCCCCTCCTACCCAGCAGCACATAGTCTCCTTTACTTTGCTCTCCTGACTTTTCAGGTTTATTTATTTATGACAGGTACTTATATAGCACTGTCAATTTACACAGCACTTTACACTTATATATTGTACATTCACATCAGTCTCTAACCCTCAAGGGGCGTACAATCTAAGGTCCCTAACTTACATTCATACATACACATATTAGGGCCAATTTAGACAGGATCCAATTCACCTACCAGCATGTCTTTGGAGTGTGGGAGGAAACCAGAGTACCCGGAGGAAACCCACACAGACAACACATGCAAACTCCAGGCAGGAGGTGCCGTGGCTGGGATCCGAACCAACGACCCTAGTACTGCCAGGCGGAAGTGCTAACCATTTAGCCACTGTGCTGCCAGGTTCAATAGGTGAAGAAAATACCCAGTCTTCTTGGAAATAGGGGAGTATTTGACTCACTACTGTGACAGTGTTGGGCCAATTACCAAGGTCCAGCACTGTTGCATGGGTCAAGTCAAAACCTAAAGTGTAACTTCTAAACCTAAGTGTATGGGCTATTTTCTTCACTCCTAGCAACTGAGCATAGTGGTAGGGGAGCACTGGGTGGGCAAAGCATTGGACTTAAGTTTAGATCGCTGCTAAGCTGTACATTTAACAAACTAGACACAGCTTACTAACATAACCAAAGAACATTATCTTAGAAAACTTTCTGTGAACAGATGGCCTTTATGGAATCTGACCTTGGTCAAAATATTGTTTCATAATGTAGAACAACTTTCAAAATAAAGTTGACTGTACTATGGCTGAGAAAGCAGTGGATTTGTCAGATTCCAGATGAGAACATATTTAAGTGAAATCATGTACTAAGGATAAAAGATCTGATGAAAAAAACAGGTATTGCCTAATCAAAATGAACAAAAATTTCATCTTTCAGAGCTCTTACAATTTTTTTTGGACTTCTAATGCAACTTAATACCTATGTTAAAATAGAAAAAAATATTTTATTTGCCTCTTTTTCTATAAAATCTACGTAACTGGAGTCTAAGGGAAATAAAAATGTTTCCCGGGGAGTCTGGCTCAGTCTTATAGGCACAGAAAAGGCTAATCTAAATAATGAATAGTCAATAATTCCAAAACAAAGTTAGACTTCAGGAGTAACAAAGCTTAGGTTTCAGAAACACATTTTATTGAACACAGCTTGAGTGTTAACTTTTTTTAAAAAAATTATAGACTGCTAACACATTTGCAACTCCATTCTGCTTGCTGCATTTATTTGAAATCACACATCTTTATGTATTATTTTGTATTTTAAGTGAAAAGTTCATAAATGTGCTTTAGAATCTGCAAGACACTGGAGCCTAATACCTGATAATCCATGCTTAAACTTGTAATGAAAGAGACTTGGAATTGGTGAAAATGAAAAGCTATATAACCCAGATTTTCTTTTTCAGCAAGAATATTTTTGTTCTTTTTGTAAACAATTGCACTATTAGGGTTTGTTCAGATGGGCACTGTCATCCATCCTGTGCATAGGTTGCATTTGCCTGTACAGGCTGCCTTTGCGCCTGCATATACCCTGAGCTGCTTGCTGGTAGCCTAAAGAGGCTTCTCTTTTCAGAAAACAAAAAATTCATCCTGGACTTCAGACAAGCAGTTATCCACTTGCCGACCAGCCACTGTAGAAATACTGTGGCAGGTCGGCACGGCTGGGCAAAAGCACGTTTTAAAACGCGCTTTTGCAAAACAGGTAGGGGTCGCGCACGAGGTGTGCCGCCGCCCTACCTGCACCGCCGATCCCGGCCGCGGGTGTCAGTCGCCGGGTCACAGCCGGTCATTACCGGCCATGTCCCGCAGATTAGTGACAATTACTGACAGAGAGCAGGGCTGCAGTAGCTCTGCTTTCTGTCAGTTCCCTGACAGCTCCTAACACGCTGATCAGGAGAGAAGAGTTTATCTCTCCTGATCAGCGTGTCCCGTGCAGTACACACCCCTGCCCCCTAGTAAAACACTCCCCTCACACAATTAACCATTTCAGTGAATAAAAAAGTTAACCCCTTCCTCCCCAGTGCCATTAGTACAGTGTCAGTGTTTTTATTTTGCACTGATCACTGTATTGGTGTCACTGGGGATGTCAGTGACCACAAGTCAGTTCCCCCAAAGTGCCGGAATGTCCGCCGCAGTCCCGCAGTCCTGCCATAAGTCACTGATCTCCACCATAAGTCGCTGATCGCCGCCATTATTAGTAAAAAAAAAAAATTAGTAAAACAAAATTACGAGTATCTTTCCCGCCATTTGTAAACGCTATAACTTTCACGTAAACCAATTAATTTACACGTATTTGGTTTTTTTTTTTTAGCAAAGACATGTCGCAGAATGCATTTTAGCTGAAATTTATGACAACATTTGATTTTAAAAAAATTTTTACTGGACATGTTTTATAGCAAAAAGTCCAAAATATTGTTTTTTTCTTTCTCAAAATTGTCAGCCTTTTTTTTTATAGCGCAAAAAATAAAAACGCACAGGCGATCAAATACCACTGAAAGAAAGATCGATTTGTGTGAAAAAAAGGACATAAATTTCATTTATGTACCGTATTGCATGACCGCACAATTGTCCGTTAAACTAGCGCAGCGCCGTATAGCAAAAAAATGGCGTAAATTGCAGTATCTATACCATAGTTTGTAGACGCTAGAACTTTCACACAAAGCAATCAATATACACTTATTGGGATTTTTGTTACCAAAAACATGTAGCAGAATACATTTTGGCCTAAATTTATAACTAACTTTGAGTTTACTATATATTTTTTATAGCTGAAAGTAAAAAATATCGTTTTTCTTCAAAATATTTGGTCTTTTTTTGTTTATAGCGTGAAAAATAAAAAGCGCACAGGTGATCAAATACCACCAAAAGAAAGCTCTATTTGTGTGAAAGAAAAGACGTACATTTCATTTGGTTGCAGCATTGCATGACCGCACAATTATCAGTTGAATTAGTGCAGCACCGAGTAGCAAAAAGAGGCCTGGTCACTAAGGGGGGTAAATCCTCAGGAGGGCAAGTGGTTAAATACACAGATGAAATACTATAGTGGATCTATTTTACCTGCTAAAGAAAGTATATTTATGTCTTTTCAGTTTTGAAATGTACACAGCCCTGCCACACAGTACAGCACTGTCTAACAGGGCAGGTGAAATGATTTTCTCTACTACAGTTAATTAACATTTATATGTCTTGTCCCTCTCTCCTTCCCTGTGCCTGGGTAGTGAAAGGAGAAAATGAAGCCTGATGAGCTTACTGAACAGTGTAGCACTACTGATTGACTCCTTGTTCTGTTTCTCCCTTTCCTAACCTGAGCTGTACAGGGGCTGCAAAAGGTTAATAACAGATGAAATATGCTAGGTTTGAATGTCCAAACCCCACTGAATTAAATAGGAGCTCAATTTAAAAAGCAGGAATTTTTTAGGCTAATAGGCAAGGAATTGCCAACCAGATGGCATAAGAACCTAAGCACTTCCCTGGAAAGCATGTACTAAAGCAAAAAAAATAAAATAAAAAAATTCCATTTGTTAGGAAGCAGCAATTTTAGTAATGCTTAAAGTGAAATATGCAAACTGGACCTTTACAAAGAAAAAAGTTTCAATTGCTGGTAAAATGACAGTTCCCAGCCAATTTGTTCCATTTGAAAACACAGCAGTTGGGGATTCCACTCATCTTTACCTCTTTATCCTAGGTGACAGTCTGATATAGATAATATTGGGGAGCCCTCACCAAAAAACATTATGGGGTCCACCCCCTAATTTATACCAGGCCATTTAGGTTTGGAATGAATCTTAATAAGGTGTCTCATAAAATAAATTATAAAAAGTATTAGGCCCTCCCTAAAAATCCACACCAGATCCTTATCTGATCATTCAGTCTGGCAAGCCCGGAAAGGAAGGGATAAATGTGGGCACTCCTCCCTAACCCCTTTGCGCCGGCCGCACGCAAATGTGCGGCCTCCCGGCGTCTGGGCCTGATTCCTAAACCACGCCCCCACCGCCCCGCCTCCCGGCGTCAGAATCTCTTAAAGGGCCGGGAGGCGGCGGCGTCAAGGGGTTAACCATACCAAGCCACATGCCCTCAACATAGGGGTATCTTACCAGGGAGTGGCCCCCTTGAAAAACACCTTGCACCCATGGTGATGAGGACAAGGGCCCCTTCCCAAAAACCCTGCCCCAGTGGTTGTGGGAGTCTGAGGGGGAGCTTATCAGAATCTGGAAGTCCACTTTGACAATAAGGGGCATCCAGATACTGTGTTCCCCATGTGAATGAGAAAGGGACACTTAGTATCCCTATTTATTCACCAAAAAATGCAAAGTATAATTAAACACACAGACACAGTTTTTGTCAATTACAATGCCCGCTGCCTGCCACCCCGCCAAATAGACAACTGTCATCTGGTCCCGTTTCTTTACTCCTGTCCAATGACAGTTCCAAAAAGCGGTGGGGTCTCTTGGGTGATGTCATTGACCTTATATGGAAATGGGGATTTCACCAACATGACAAGGTGCTTTCCAGGGGGGTCATCCCTTGCAAGGTACCTCCTCAATGTTTAGAGTCTATGACCTCGTATGGTTCAGTAGGAGGGCTACAAGCTCATCCCCACCCTTTCCTGGCCTGCCAAGCTGCATGCTCAGATAAGGGTCTTGTGGGGATTTTGGATGTAGATCTCATGATTTTTTTTTCACCTCGGTTCCCTCTGAAAATTACAGCAAACCAACTAAATTTGCTGTCCAACTAAGAAATTCCTTGGAAGCCCCGATTAATAATGAGGGGACTCCTGATACTGCCCCCCACCCCACATGAATGAGTACATAGTACCCTTGCTTAATCACAAAAAAATGTTTCATATAGTAATAGAGACATCCAAAAGTAAACACTGAACAGAGCCCCTAACTAAAGTGATATAAGTGCATACCTAGGGAATAACCAAACACAAGTGAATGAAAATATCCAGACTAGATGCCCTGCTGGGCAATACCAAATATGAACAAATCAATAAGTGAAACTTCAACAAATATGCAAATAGACAATCTGAGTGATATATATCAAGGCATATATAATAATAATAATGTTTTATATATATATATATATATATATATATACAGGTGAAACTCAAAAATTTAGAATATCGTGCAAAAGTTCATTTATTTCAGTAATGCAACTTAAAAGGTGAAACTAATATATGAGATGGACTCATTACATGCAAAGCAAGATAGTTCAAGCCGTGATTTGTCATAATTGTGATGATTATGGCTTATAGCTCATGAAAACCCCAAATCCACAATCTCAGAAAATGAGAATATTGTGAAAAGGTGCAATATTCTAGGCTCAAAGAGTCCCACTCTAATCAGCTAATTAAGCCATAACACCTGCAAAGGGTTCCTGAGCCTTTAAATGGTCTCTCAGTCTGGTTCAGTAGGAATCACAATCATGGGAAAAACTGCTGACCTGACAGTTGTGCAGAAAACCATCACTGACACCCTCCATAAGGAGGGAAAGCCTCAAAAGGTAATTGCAAAAGAAGTTGGATATTGCCAAAAGTGCTGTATCAAAGCACATTAATAGAAAATTATGTGGAAGGGAAAAGTGTGGAAGAAAAAGGTGCACAAGCAGCAGGGATTACCGCAGCCTGGAGAGGATTGTCAGGAAAAGGTTACATTGCTGGTTGCATTACTGATATAAATGAACTTTTGCACGATATTCTAATTTTTCAAGTTTTACCTGTGTGTATATATATATATATATATATATATATTGTGACAGTAGGCAGGTGAAATCACCTGGTTGCGTCCTGGATGGACGATATATTTGTCCGAGGTTCAGGCTTTATGGGGATTTGTACCACTAGAGGGAAGTGCTGAGTCCTTCAGCACTGAGGTAATGAGCCCAGCTGAAGGTAGTGGGCTCATTACCACCTGTATAAAACTTCCCAGAGTGCTTAGGGAGTGGCTCCACCCTGGAACCAGATCTGTGCCTGAACTGTCTGGGGAGCTGACCTGTTATCTGAGTGCAGAGAGACCAAAGCCTGTGTGGCTAGCCTTCAAGTACTAGCAACTAGGTATAGCAGCAGGCTGTACCTAGTGGGTAGCTAGGGAAAGCGGTTGTTGCAGTAAGTAGCCAAGTTGGCCAGGATTTATTTTGATGTTTCTTTTTGGTTTACCATTTTTTTGTAAATATTGTAAATAAATTGCACCTGTTTGTTTTCACCTCCACTGTTGTTGTGCTGTGCCTGTCTTTTTGTGTTGTGCACCCATCCAGGGGGTCACACACACCCGCTGCCGAGCTAACCCTGTTACATATGGTGGAGGACTGCGGGCAGTTGTGGTAACTAAAGGCCAGCATGGAGGAGATAATCAGACAGTTGGCTCTGGCAAATGCCAATCAACAACAGGCAAATGCCAATCAACAGCAGGCAAATGCAAGTTTCCAGCAGAGCATTGCAGCCCAGCAGAAGGCCTTGGAACAAGCAGAGGTCCGCCATAGGGAATTGCTGGTGCAACAGGACCAGAAACACCAGCAACAAATTGAGGCTGTTTTGAAGCAGCTCCAGCAGAGGCAGCAGACTGAGGCTGGTGATGATTCTGGTAAAACACCATCATTTTTTGTGGGCCGTTTATTGCCAAAAATGACTGGAGAGGATGATCCGGAGGTGTTTCTAACCACCTTTGAAAGGACTGCTGAAAGGGAAAAGTGGCCTAAAGAACAGTGGGCTGGATTGATGGCCCCATTATTAACTGGAGAGTCGCAAAAAGCTTACTATGACCTGGAGCCGGACCAGGCCAAAAACTATGATGTGCTAAAAGCGGAAATTTTGGCCCGATTGGGTGTTACCCTCGCTGTCCGTGCTCAGCGGGTACATACTGTTTGTTTTCACCTCCACTGTTGTTGTGCTGTGCCTGTCTTTTTGTGTTGTGCACCCATCCAGGGGGTCACACACACCCGCTGCCGAGCTAACCCTGTTACAATATATATATATATATATAAAACAAAGCACACAAAATAAAAAGAAAATGTTGAATAATAAACAGCTGGCTGAGCACTCAACCCAGTGACAGTCTGTGAATAAATGTCCGTAAATGTAGTAAAAATCAAGATCGGTGATGCAGAAAAATCTTTAAATCAGCATATATTCCACACGTGCCTTAAACCCTTAAAAATCCTTCACCAGCTAGCATGCACACTCACCTCCCATTTTGACCAATAGGGAATATAGGTCAAATGCGCTTTAATCAGTTGCCGCCCGGCCTATAGCCAGATGGCGGCCTGGCGAGCAGCTCATCCCTCCGGGTGGATGTCATATGGCGTCCTTTCAGGCATGCGCAGTGTGCCTGCCTGCAGGGCCGCTCTACGGCGGGATCTGTCACCGGCTGTGTACCTCAGACGCGGCCGATGACAGATCTGTGTACCGGCCCTGTTTCCAGTACCATGTGACCAATCACAGCAGGTCACATGACAGTTGTATAGAATGGATGGCTTCCTTTTATGCCATCCATTGTATACAAGTGTGTCTAGCTGTGAATGGTCACAGCGATCACATGCACAAGCTGGGCCAATCACAGCCCAGCTGTGTCATGTGATTAGCCGTGGCCAAATCACAGCTAAGCACAAAAAAAAAACCTTGAATGAATTGATTTCATTCAGGTAAATGCTTGCTTATAGCAAAGTCATTCTTTGCTATAAGCATATTGTGTAAAAAAAAAAAAAATACTGATCACTTCCCCAAAGTAGTACAATGTTACTATGGTAACATTATACAACTTTGGTCATAGTGAAATATGAAAAAAAGAGAAAAAATTTAATAAAAAAATTAAAACTACTAATAAAATTAAAAAAAAATAACAATTTTTTTTTCATACTGTCACCAGTCAGTGTCCCTGATAACCGCCATGCCAGTTATATGATGACGCTGTACTGCACTGGTGACAGTATGTAAAAAAAAAAAATAGTGAAAATAATTTTTTACATTTTTTCATTTTCCGAAAAATTATGACAAAAATATTACAACTTCAAAAAACTCCCCATGCCTCTTATGAAATACGTCGGACTGTCTACTTTGCAAAAAGTGGTCATTTGGGGGATATCTGTACTGTTCTGACATTCTTGGATCTCAAGAAATTAGATTGGCTGTCAGTACTTCAGGATTGATCAATTTTCAGATATATCCTATAGTTTGTGAACTCTATAATTTTCCTACAAACTAATAATACATTTGGTTATTTTCACCAAAGAAATGTAGCAGAATACATCTTGGCATAAATTTATGAAAAACAATTATTTATTTGCAAACTTTTATGACAGAAACAAAGAAAAACGTGTTTTTTTTTCAAAATTTTCAGTCTTTTTTTTATTAAATACCACCTAAAGAAAGCTCTAGTTGTGTGAAGAAAATGCTAAAATTTTAGTTTGGGTACAGTGTTGTATGACCGAGCAATTGTCATTCAAAGTGTGAAACCTGAAAAATGGCCCGGGCAGGAAGGGGGTAAAAGTTGCCTGTATGGAAGTGGTTAATATCAACCCAAAATCCAACCAGCTCTCCTCTGTAAGCGTACTTTATTGTCTCCTTCTCCAATTCCTCATCAGAAATCCATATTCAAAAAAACATCAAAGGACATCTCATAATCTAATACGTCCATGTTTAATGTATAAAAACCAGGTATAGAATACTCAACTTTTAAAATGAGGTCAGCAGACCCATACAAGCATTGGTAATAAAATACATAGGAACAGGTGTACCAATATGGCAGCCGCAGTCTGACCAGAAATGATGTCACCACACTTCCTTCCTACATGTTACATCACAAATCATATGACTTCCTCAGGTGTTTACTTTTTGCTTTATGGTTAGGTTTAATGAGTAGCGCAGCACTATTTATCTATTCATTTATTTCTTAGTGTTGTGGGAATGCAATTTTGTGTTTGCAGCCACTCTTAGTTTTTCATATTAGATATGGCAGTGCAAGAGGATTTTTTATTTATATATTGCCCAAATATGGCCATGTGGTTATATTTAAGCAATAATGTAAGCTGCCCCATTCCCCATCCATTTGCATACATAGCCAGGGATTTCTGGCTATGTTAGTGAATGGGCCAGGTGACATCAGTGGTTAGTAAAGATGCAGCAGGTGCATGACGCTGCTGCTACCTTAGCAACCATTGAAAGCTGGAAGCTGTTATGTTGTCCACCCAGAACACCCTCGGTGTTCAGAAAATGTTGGAACAGCCAGTGTTCGTTGTGAACTTACATTCAGACTGAAGACTGAGCTCATTCCAATGCATGTTTATGTACTAGTCTAGGAAATGAGGGATATAGCAGCTGGATCATACTGGAACAATTACCCACTAAAGCCTATTGGGCTGATTAACTGAAGTGCATCATGTAAATATTCACTTCAGTTATCCAATCATGGCCTAATTCCTGGTCACTTTGAATACCCCAACATGAGCAGATTAAATAAGTAAACAAGAATTTGATTTTCACATGATTGGACAATTGAAGTGTCTCTATGGCATCTCTATGGCCTCTATGGCATCAGACACCTTATTCCCCCCCCTAGATTTTTTTGTAATTCCCCCCAAAAATACTAATGAGTCTCTAGTAATTGTCTAACTCATTTTTTTTTATTAGATCCAAACCTATAAGTAACAGGAAAAAGAATATATACAGAGTACATGTTGTTCTCACAAGTCAACTTGCTAATTTTGTATACATATCAAGAGTTTGGCTGTTGTAGGCCCTCAATAATGAAGACATTAATCACTCCTGACTTAAAGCATTCTGCTAATTTGACGTGGGACCTTGATCCTGTTCACTGGCACTTTTCTGTGCAGTAATGAGATTAACCTATTATATGCTCTGGGTGATTGCATCACATCTTAGGAAAACATACAAATCCCACTTAATTGTGACATGAAGGGTCTGACTGGCTCTGGGTACACTCTTTGTTTCATCTTCCCAAAGTTGTAAATTCACTGAAACAGTAGCATACTGATCAAATAGTTTGTATTAAAATAAGTAACAGAGAATGGCATTAGCTGCTTTCTTCAAACTCTGATAGACAAAGGCTGCTGATTATTTTACCAGGGATGATCAATCTGTTGAAAAGTTTTAAGGTTTGATATGGATAGTGCATGTCACATGATCCCATCATAGAAGCATACTCATAGTTCTGGCTATCTTAACTACTTCACCCTCTTCCTACCCTGGCCAATTTTCGGCTTTCAGCGCTGTCGCACTTTGAATGACATTTTCGGGGTCATCATCATACCCAAATTAAATGTTTATCATTTTTTTCACACAATTAGAGCTTTCTTTGGCAGTATTTAATCACCACTGGGTTGTTGTTTTTTTCTTGCTACGTAAAGGAAATAAGACCAAAAAGTTTGCAAACAAAAACACGTTTTTCTTCATTTCTGTTATACAATTTTGAAAATAAATAATCTTTGTTCATAAATATAGGCCAAAATGTATTTTGCTACATTTCTTTGATGAAAATAACCCAAATCAATGTTTATTATTTAGTCTGTAGGAATGTTATAGAGTTCACAAACTATGGTATATATCTTAAATCAATCAATCCTGCTGTACTGACGGCCAATCTAATTTCTTGAGGCTCACAGATGCCAGGACAGTACAGATATCCCCTAAATGACAGGTAGCAGTCCAACGTATTTAGTAAGAGACATGGCAAATTTTTTTAAGTTGTATTTTTTTGTGATAATTTTTTGGAATAAATACATTTACAAAAAGTCACAATTTTTTTTACATAATGTCAAAAATGCAGTACAGTGTCATCATATAACTGGTGTGGCAGTGATCAGGGACACTGACTGGTGACAGTATGTAAAATAAATAAATAAATAATGATTTAAAAATGTTTTACTTTATTTTTTTCCCTTTTTTATGATTTATTTTTAACACACTGTAACCAGAGCAATATAGTGTTACTTATGATTGCTTATACCAATGAATTTCACTGGTATAAGCAACCATTTTTACTGATTGAAATTGATTCATTCAGTGTGTATTGTTGTGAATGATTGGCCACAACTAATCACATGGTACAGATGGGCTGTGATTGGTCTTGTCTCTACCATGTGATCACTGTAATCAATCACAGCTAGTAACACAATTGTACACAATGAATGGCGTGAATCAAAGCCATTCATTGTTTATAATTGTCATGTGATCTGCTGTGGTTCTACTAGCTCTTCTCCCCCGCCCCTAAATACTTACCTGCCTCCTCTCATGATCCAGTGCTGTCTCTGTCTCCTACACTTCCTGGTCTCACAGGAAAGACAGGCAGCAGCAGGAGCCATAGACAGAAAGTAATGTTGATAACCAGCAAGTGTATTTACAAGGTGATCAACTGTGATTGGACAGAGCTGAACACGTGGTAAAAGGTCGCTGTGATTGGCCTTTTACCGGGTCATGTGATCAGCTGTGTCTAAAGCACACAGCGATCACAGAGAACTCCGGGTGTGCACCACTGGGGGTGTGCGGGGGGGGGTGTTCTGAGAGGATGTCATATGACGCCATCCTAGAACTAGATGACCACACTGTAGCCGTCATTCGGCTAGAGAGAGATCAAGAAGTGGTTAAAGTGCAGGTCGCGCAACTTCCCGTGTGATGTTTTTCTTTTTATATGTACATGGGTGCATGTTTTAATTTGATTATTTTAAAATAAAATGGAATTACACTATATGGATCTCCTATATTATCACTTACATACATACATTATGGGATAAATCATCTTCAAATGGTATACTGTGGTGAGAAATAGGACACAGTCATTAAGAAGGACTACATGCACCAAACCAACCAGGATCATTATACAGTGCATATGACTCTCAACCTAAGAGTCCACAGTTTCTGGTGAGTGAGTAAGTGGGAGCACAATACCTGCACTTTAAATAAAGGAATAGCACTTGGCACCTTTATAAGAATGCATGGTCATTTGCCATGTTTTGAATGATTGAGAAGCACAAGGATATGGATAAGTTTAAGAACTATATACTATACTCTCACTCGGGGGCGGACTGACCATTTGGAAACTCGGGCACTGCCCGAGGGCCCGGGGTCAGTAGGGAGCCCCATGAGATGCCCCTGGTACCTTTTTCATAAGATTTTTTGAGTTTGGGCAAGGACACAGGGGCCCCATGATCCTATATTGCTCGGGGGCCCCATGAGTTGTCAGTCCTCCCCTGCTCTCACTAACCAGTTTGTTACAACTCAATGCATTTAGGCATATAGACGTGGGTGAAGACCACGTGCTGAAGTTCAAACTGAGCATCAGAATGGGGAAGAAAAGGGGAATTTAAGTGACTTTGAACGTGGCAAGGTTGCCAGACAGGCTGGTCTGAGTATTTAAAAAGCTGCTGATCTACCGGGATTTTTATGAACAACCATCTCTGGGGTTTTCAGAGAATGGTCAGAAAAAGAGAAAAGATCTAGTGAGCAGCAGTTGGGTGGACGAAAATGCCTTGTTGATGTCAGAGGTCAAAGGAGAATGGGAAGACTGGTTCAAGATGATAGAAAGGCAACAGTAACTCAAATAATCACTTGTTACAACCAAGGTATGCAAAATACCAGCTCTGAATGCACAACACATCGAACCTTGAAGCAGATGTACCACAGCAGCAGAAGACCACAGTGGGAGCCCCTCCTGTCAGCTAAGAACAGGAAACAGAGACTACAATTCACAAAGGCCCATCAAAAAATGGACGATAGAAGATTGGAAAAAACGTCACCTGGTCTGATGAGTCTCAATTTCCCTAGAGGAGGTTTAGCGTGAAAATCCCAGTAGATCAGCAGTTTTTTAAATACTCAGATCAGCCCATCTGGAACCAACAACCATGCCACGTTCAAAGTCGCTTAAATCCACTTTCTTCCCCATTCTGATGCTCGGTTTGAACTTCAGCAAGTTGTCTTCACCATGTCTAGATGCCTAAATGCATTGAATGCCATGTGATTGGCTGATTAGCAATTTGTGTTACCAAGCAATTAACCTCCCTGGCGGTATTCCCTAGTGTAGCTTGGGGTAAAGTTTCAGCACCACAAGCGTTGCAGCCTTTCAGCATTGCTCCGGGATCTCTTCTTCACTTACCTTGTCCTGCGCTCCCGCGATGTCCCCCCTGCAGTGTCTTCGGCAATGTCCTCCAGCGGATGCTGGTATCTGTCTTCTGGGTTCCGTTCCCTGCGACGTCAGGGCGTACGGGGGATGGAACTGGCAGGAAATTTGAAAGTTGTAAAAGTGACATTCATTAAATTCACTAAAATCACACAGTAAAACATTACTGTAGCAAACCATTTCACATACATTTTGTCCCTAGTGCTTTGTCCTGTGCCCTGCCTGCATTTTTACTGTTCTTTCTGCCTGGAAACTGAGAAATGTCCATGGCGCCCAAAAAGCGCCCCTTTAGGTCAAAAGCGGTTTTAGATCAGCTAGAGAACAGCGATAGTAAATTAGAACCACTTGCAGAATTGAGTGATAATGATTCGTGGGGAAATTCGTCATCAGACACTGAAAACAATTTTGCGACTTTGCTCAGTGATGTGCGAACTTGGCGTTATATTTCAAATTTCAGTCTTTTTGGTTTGATTATATTATTGAATTAAATGTATTATTATATTATTCTTGTTTATGATTATTTATTAAATTATAATTTATGATTTCGTGTTTCAAATTTTATAATACCTGGGATGTTTACTAGACTCTTGTTTGGACAGATTTCAGTGTGTTATTCCTAAGAATTACAGGCCTACAATAAAAAAAACTACATATTTCCATGCAAAAAAATGTACCGCTTTGAGCATAGAATTATGGACATAATCAGACCACTAGGGAGGTTAAAAAGGTGTAACTAATAAAGTGGCCATTGAGTATATATATAGACATATTTAGTTCACAGATTTCATTTTCTTAGTTTTTGATGTTTTTTTATGTAATTTTTTGAACTTCATAGTTCAGTTTATCACATTGGTATATGTATTGTATAGACTAGGCAGCACCTATATTAGTATTTGTATTCAGCCCTACAGAAAAAGACCTCAGTGAGGCAACATATACAGTCATGGCCGAAATTGTTGGCACCCTTGATATTTCTCCAGGAAATCATGTATTTCTCACGAAACGTATTGTATTAACACATGTTTTGCTATACACATGTTTATTCCCTTTGTGTGTATTGGGACAAAACAAAAAAAGGGAGGAAAGAAAGCAAATTCGACATAATGTCACACAAACCTCCAAAAATGGGCTGGACAAAAGTATTGGCACCCTTTCACAACTGCGGATAAATAAGAATGTTACAAGCATGTGATGCTCCTGTAAACTCACCTGGGGCAAGTAACAGGTGTGGGCAATATAGAAATCACACCTGAAAGCAGATAAAAAGGAGAGACGTTCACTTAACCTTTGCATTGTGTGTCTGTCTGTGCCACACTAAGCATGGACAACAGAAAGAGGAGACGAGAACTGTCTGAGGACCTGAGAACCAAAATTGTGGCAAAATATCAACAATCTCAAGGTTACAAGTCCATCTCCAGAGAACTAGATTTGCCTTTGTCCACAGTGCGCAACATTATCAAGAAGTTTGCAACCCATGGCACTGTAGCTAATCTCCCTGGTCGTGGACGGATGAGGAAAATTGATGAAAGATTGCAACGCAGAATAGTCCGGATGGTGGATAAGCAGCCCCAAACATGTTCCAAAGACATTCAAGCTGTCCTGCAGGCTCAGGGAGCATCAGTGTCAGCGCGAACTATCCGTCGACATTTAAATGAAATGAAACGCTATGGCAGGAGACCCAGGAGGACCCCACTGCTGACACAGAGACATAAAAAAGCAAGACTACAGTTTGCCAAAATGTACTTGAGTAAGCCAAAAGCCTTCTGGGAAAACGTCTTGTGGACAGATGAGACCAAGATAGAGCTTTTCGGTAAAGCACATCATTCTACTGTTTACCGAAAACGGAATGAGGCCTACAAAGAACAAAACACAGTACCTACGGTAAAATATGGTGGAGGTTCAATGATGTTTTGGGGTTGTTTTGCTGCCTCTGGCACTGGGTGCCTTGACTGTGTGCAAGGCATCATGAAATCTGAGGATTACCAAAGGATTTTGGGTCGCACTGTAGGGCCCAGTGTCAGAAAGCTGGGTTTGCGTCCAAGATCCTGGGTCTTCCAGCAGGACAATGACCCCAAACATACGTCAAAAAGCACTCAGAAATGGATGGCAAAGAAGCGCTGGAGAGTTCTGAAGTGGCCAGCAATGAGCCCAGATCTAAATCCCATTGAACACCTGTGGAGAGATCTTAAAATTGCTGTTGGGAAAAGGTGTCCTTCCAATAAGAGAGACCTGGAGCTGTTTGCAAAGGAAGAGTGGTCCAAAATTCCGGGTGAGAGGTGTCAGAAGCTTATTGATGGTTATAGGAAGCGACTGATTTCAGTTATGTTTTCCAAAGGGTGTGCAACCAAATATTAAGTTAAGGGTGCCAATACTTTTGTCCAGCCCATTTTTGGGGTTTTGTGTGACATTATGTCATATTTGCTTTTCTGCCTCTGTTTTATATTTGTTCCAATACATACAAAGGGAATAAACATGTGTATAGCAAAACATGTGTTAATGCAATACCTTTTTTGTGTGAAATACTTGATTTTCAGGAAAAATATCAAGGGTGCCAACAATTTCGGCCATGACTGTATGTGTATGCTCATCATCAAGGGGTTAATTTATGCCATGATTTCTGAGTAAGCCGGAATAAGGGATGGTGGTTTTAGCTGATTTTGTTTAACAATGCAACTCTCTTGCTAAAAACTGCACCCCCCTTTCCCCCATAGCACTGACCTCTGGCCCCCTCCCCCCCACAATGTCCTCTTCCCCCCTTTTTTCCATAGCAGGGACCTCTAGCCCCCCTCCCATCAGAGGTGTCCTCCCCCCTTCCCTTCTATGTAGAAGTATATTTAAAAATCTGAATTTCCAGCAAGTGGCTGGGGATTGGGATTTTTCTGCCCCCCCCCACCCGACCCCACCCACAGTGGCGAACGAAGACAGCTGCCTAAGCAGCTTCACGCTGGTGCCCAGCATATGGCTGCTTAGGCAGCTGCCGTAGGGCACCAGGGTAGCTGGGCGGCAGAAAAATCCCAATCCCCAGCTACTTGCTGAAAATTCAGATTTTTAATATTCCTGCTTTCCGATGATCCCCTTTATTGTCCTCCTGGAGCAGCTGAAAGCTAGCATCTCTTCCTCGCCCTCCCACCAGCATACAGCTGCTGCAAGAGGAAAATTCAGGGGATCGGTTCTAGTAAATGCCTACCCCGCTGCCCCTCCCATCCTTGTACCTCCTTTTTTCTGTTGTATGGCCTTTCCCCCAGTGCTCCCCTTTCAACAGGGCTTCTAAAAAAAAATTGGGAAAAATATTAAAAAATAAAAATATAAAAATAAAAACTACTGACACCATTCACTGCTGCCCAGCTGACACCAACCTCTGCCCTACTGACACCATCCACTGCCCTGCTGACTGACACCATCCACTACTCTACTGACACCATCCACTGCTCTACTGACTGACAACAACCTCTGCCCTACTGACACCATCCACTGCCTTACTGACTGACACTGTTCATTTTTAAGGTAGGCTAAGTTTGTATTTTCACAGTGACATTTGTTTTGTTATATTTTTCTACATTTTCCTTGCCATTCAGTTGATCTTTGATCTCTTTCATGTTGTTGAGACAGATCTCCACTTCTCAAAGGTTGCCTACCCCTGCTCTAGAGAATTATTCAACATGGCAGAACAGTATCTTTATATAATTAGTGGATTTCTACATATCTACGTGCTATTTTACATTACATATGAATAAGAAAATCACAAGAATGTGGCATTCATAAGGAATTGCTGACAAAAGATGTTAAGGTTTTTACCTTACTAAAGGCTGTGCATACAGAGCAACAAATGACACCTTGAAACTACATGATCAATGCACATCTGATGCAGGTGATAATATAAAAGATGTAAACATGAAGGTTTACAATGACTTTAAGTTATCTTATGGCTTTAAGCAACAAAGTTACATAGTTACATAGTTAGTCTGGCTGAAAAAAGACAAAAGTCCATCCAGTTCAACCATAGAAAAAAAAAAGTTATAATCCTATACCCACAGTTGATCCAGAGGAAAGCAAAAAAAAAAAAAACCCAGCAAAACATGATCCAATTTGCACCTGCTGGTAAAAAAATTCATTCCTGATACCCCGAGAGGCAATCGGATATTCCCTGGATCAACTCTACCTATAAATGTTAGTATCCAGTTATATTCAGTGTATCTAGGAAATAATCCAGGACTTTTTTGAAGCAATCCACTGAGCTGGCCAGAACCAACTCTTGAGAGAGTCTATTCCACATTTTCACAGCTCTCACTGTGAAGAAACCTTTCCAGGTTTGGAGATTAAATTTCTTTTCCTCCAGACGTAAAGAGTGCCCCCTTGTCCTCTGTGATGACCTCAGGGTGAATAGCTCTACACCGAGTTCACTATATGAACCACTGATGTATTTATACATGTTGATCATATCCCCCCTTAATCTCCTCCTCTCAAGAGAGAATAAATTCAGTTCCTCTAATCTTTCCCCATAGCTGAGCTCCTCCATGCCTCGTATCAGTTTAGTTGCCCTTCTCTGTACTTTCTCCAGTTCCCCAATGTTCTTTTTGTGAATTGGTGCCCAAAACTGAACTGCATATTCCAGATGAGGTCTTACTAATGATTTGTACAGGGGTAATATGATATCTCTCTGGAGTCTATACTTCTTTTAATACAAGAGAGGATTTTGCTTGCTTTAGAAACCGCAGCTTGGCATTGCATGCCATTATTAAGCTTGTGATCTACCAGAACTCCCAGATCCTTCTCCACCATTGATTCCCCCAGTTGTACCCCCCCCCTAGTATGTATGATGCATGCATATTCTTAGCCCCCAAGTGCATAACCTTACATTTATCAACATTAAACCTCATTTGCCACATAGTTGCCCAATTAAACAGTGCATTGAGGTCGGCTTGTAAATTGAAGACATCCTGTAAGGACGTTATTCCACTGCACAGCTTGGTGTCATCTGCAAAGACTGAAATGGGATTTTTAATCTCAGACCCTATATCGTTTATAAATATATTAAAAAGTATTTAAGTAATGATTTGCATGCATATACTTTTCTGAATTACAAGCCTTTGTGCTTGTATTTTTATTCTAAAGCAACTTACTTGACAGTTCAATTCATCATGGGTATCCCCTCTATTACCTTATCCGAGAGACCCTGTTTTAGTTTCCTACCTGACCTAACTAACTGAACTATCTGTGAGAATTGGTGCAGTCGATAATCATCCCCTAATGGTCATCATTGTCACTAGCTTTATATCCCTTTGTACTAGATGCAGATTTGTCAAGTTTCCACTCCATCACACTTTCTTGTCCTACATCATCCCTAAGAAATGTTTATTCCAACACATATGCCTGTTATCAAAGTAATCCACAAAAAGTGTTTAGATCAGTCAAATTCCATTTGTTTCTTTGTACATTACACATTCTTTATCCATGAGAGTGTGCATGGTTACATTTCATGTATAAACAATAGCTTCTAGAGAAAGATTTGGGGGAGTGCTCACTGGAATATGTGTAGTAGAAGTGATATGGTAGAGGCTCTGGGTTAACTTCACCTATCAATACAAAATATGGGCAGCTTGTGAAGAATATTGCACAGTGTTTGATATCAAATTCCTCTAAAAACCCTGTGATGGCCCTGCACTGACACAGTGAACATACCTCCATCCAGATTCTAATGCTGAATAGATTTCAGTGATATTTTATGTACTCTGAGGGGTTTATTTACTAAAACTGGTTCACTCAGAATCTCATGCAGTTGTGCATGGTAGCCAGGTAGCTTCTATCCTCCACTTGTTCAGTTAAGCTTTAGCAATAAAACCTGAAAGCTAATTGGTTCCTATGCAGAAGTGCATGAGATTCTGGGTGAACCAGTTTTAGTAAATAAACCCAGAGTGTGGAGGTACACTATATTGCCAAAAGTATTGGGACACCTGCCTTTACACGCACATGAAATATAATGGCATCCTAGTCTTAGTCCATAGGGTTCAATATTGAGTTGGCCCACCCTTTGCAATTGTAACAGCTTCAACTATTCTGGGAAGGCTGTCCACAAGGTTTAGGAGTATGTCTATGGGAATGTTTGACCATTCTTCCAGAAGAGCATTTTGAGGTCAGGCACTGATGTCGGACGAGAAGTCTTCACTCTAATTCATCTCAAAGGTGTTCCATGGGGTTGAGGTCAGGATTCTTTGCAGGCCAGTCAAGTTTCTCCACCCAAAACTCACTCATCCATGTCTTTATGGACATTGCTTTGTGCACTGGAGTCATTTTGGAACAGGAAGGGGCCATCCCCAAACTGTTCCCACAAAGTTGGGAGCATGAAATTGCGGAATGCTGATATTGTCAGAGTTCCCTTCACTGGAACTAAAGGGTCAAGCTCAACCCCTGAAAAACAACCCCACACCATAATCCCCCCTCCACCAAACTTTACACTTGGCACAATGCAGTCAAGCACATACTATTCTCCTGGCAACCGTCAAACCCATAAAAGTCTATCGGATTGCCAGACAGAGAAGCGTAATTCATCACCAGAGAACATGTCTCCACTGCCCTAGAGTCTAGTGGCGGCATGCTTTACACCACTACATCTGACCCTTTGCATTGCACTTGGTGATGTAAGACATGGATGCAGCTGCTTGGCCATGGAAACCCATTCCATGAAGTTCTCTACACAGTGTTGTTGTGTTGTTGTGCTAATCTGAAGGCCACATGAAGGTCTTTAGCTATTGACTCTGCAGACAATTGGCGACTTCGGCACACTGTGCGCTTCAGCATGTGCTGACCCCGCTTTGTCATCTTATGTGGGCTACCACTTTGTAGCTGAGTTGCTGTTGTTCCTAACAGTTGACCACAGAATATTTGTTAGCAAGGAAATTTTCCGGATGGACTTATTGCACAGGTGGCAACCTATCATGGTACCACGCTTGAATTCACTGAGATCCTGAGAGCAACCCATTATTTCCCAAATGTTTGTAGAAACAGGCTGCATGCTTATGTGCTTGATTTTATACACCTGTGGCCATTGAGGTGATTGGAACACCTTAATCCAATGATTTGGAGGGGTGTCCCAATATTTTTGGAAATGTAGTGTATTTGTCTAACATTTCATCTATATATACACACACCACATGTATGTCTATACATAATATAACATGTTGATGAACACCTGTGACCCTGACTCCAATTTAAAGCACCTTCAAATCCAACATATAACCACCCAAACCTCACCTTATTTATGACCATTTAGACTTCAGTTTGCTTTATTGACAGTTGGCAGATCCAATTAGTGAAATACTGCACATTAAACAGTGGTAAGATTCCCTTTTAGGTGTATCTTCCCAGAGATCCCACTAATAACATACGCTTACCTACTGTACTGTTATCTATGGAGATGCAATATTGTCACCATAGGACAGGAAGTGTGTTATAACTACGAAACACTTCTCCCTTTTCTCTTTTGCATAATGTAAAGGGGAGGTGTCCCTTAGTTCACTGAAAGATTGGGAACAATACTATATGATAACAGCCAGCAGAGAAGAGTATATAGGAAGCTATCAGCTAACAGGATTTCTTGCAAAACCACCAGGTATCTTTTTGCTCCTATCCACCCGACATAAAAAAACACTTTCAGTGGTATGTTTAATAGTGAAAAGATAGCAAATACAACGTTGTAAAAAAAAAAAAGCAAGCCTTTCATACAAATCTAGGACAACAATGAGATAAAAGGAGCATATGTCAAAAGCAATGACCCAAGTGTTATTAATAAACTGTTAATGACCTTATAAAAAGGGACTAAGATCATTACCTGGAAGAATGGTAAATACCTCTCCTTGTCCCAGACATGATAATAATCCTGGAACAAATTTCTCCACAATACATTGTAATCCCACAGGGTTACAATTCTCAGGTCATTTAGTTTCTTTCCCACAAGAAATGTCTGTGACGTTGCAAGCACAGGAAAAAATAAAGGAAAAGTCTGCAAACCTACAGTTTCCCTAGCTTGTTTTATTATCATGCCAGATCACTATTGTTACTTTACTCTGACAATAATCATACAGAGATCTTCCTGTATAAATCACTGGCTGCATGATAATGTTTGAGCTGCTTTCGCAGAATAATAGGCACAAATGGGAAGCGGATATTTAATGATACACTTGGTGAAATTTTGTAAACAATGTATATTTTTATATTGTTTATTTTTATATTATTTAAAAAGTTATGTATACTGTTTCCTAGTCATATAAATTATACAAATATCGAATAAGCTGGACATTTGGGAAGCAGCAAAGCACTTTCATGCATGATATTAAATGGCTACCCATAGATAATAGATAAACTCACCTTCATCAGCTCATCTCGCACAGTTATTACCTTTTGTATCTCTTATCCTTCCCGCCTACATTGCAAGCTCTAAGGAGCAGGGTCATCTGATTCCTAGTGTATTCACCACTTGCCTACCGGGTACATTTACCCCCTTCCTGCCCAGACCAATTTTCAGCTTTTAGCCCTCTCATACTTTGAATGACAATTACGTGGTCATGCAACACTGTACCCAAACTAAATTTATATATATATATTTTTTTTTAGATAAATAGAGGTATTTGATCACCACTGGTGGCTTTATTTTTTGTTAAATAAACTAAAAAAAACCAAAAATTTTGAAAAAAAAAACCATTTTTCTTAGTTTCTGTTATAAAGTTTTGTAAATAAGTAATTTTTCTCCTTCACTGATGGGCACTGATAGGCTGCACCAATGGGCATTGATGAGGAGTCACTGATGGGCACTGATAGGCTGCACTGATAGGCGGCACTGATGGGCACTATTAGGCGGTACCGATGGGCAGCACTGATGGGCATTGTTAGGCAGCACTGATGGGCAGCACTGATGGGCACTCTTAGGCAGCACTGATAGGTGGCACTGATGGGCAGCTCTGATGGGCACTGTTAGGCGGCACTGATGGGCACTGATAGGTGGCACTGATGGGCACTGTTAGGTGGCACTAATTAGCACTGATAGGCGGCACTGATGAGCACTGTTAGGCAGTACTGATGGGCAATTATAGGCAGCATTGATGGGCACTGTTATGCAGCACTAATGAGCATTTATAGGTGGCACTGATGGGCACTGTTAGGTGGCACTGATGGTCAATATTGATGGGTGGCATTGATAGGTGGCACTGATTCAACTGAGGGGCACTGATTGCCAGCACTGATTTCCAGCACAAATGGGCACTATTGACCTCATTGATGGGGCTACACTGATCATAAGGACACTGCCCTCATGATCAGTGTAGATGTCCCCCTGCGAAATGCTGCTTACTGACTATCCTCTCCTCAAGCGTTGTCATTGTGAGGAGAGGACAGACAATAACCGGCACTTCCTATTTACCGATGATCAGCTGTGATTGGACACATCTGGTCACATGATAAAAGTGACTGTGACTGGCCCATTCCTTAGTAATGTAATCAGTGTATCGAAGTTTGTTGTTGTTTCACTGGAACATTCAATTTTAATCCTTGACATTTTGGACATCTATTTATTTGTTTCAAAGGCTTCTTTCCATTACACTATGGTACTAGTGTACCATAAAAAATTGGAACTACCACTATTTCATTCTCCATGCTGTCTTCTTTCAGAAAATATAAAATGTTTGGGGGTTTTACATCCTTCAGGCCTAAAACAACTTTTTAAACATGCAAAAGAGAAAACAAATGTTCATGCTTCCATGAGCTTGCATGAACATACTTGTCACCCAGAGGCTAAGTGTAATACAAGCAGTAGATAAGCATTACAATTAATTTCTCATCTATAAACATGTTAGTACAGCATTTTGTTAATATATGTTTTATTTTGGAAAAATGGTGTTCCAAACACCCTTCAGTATCAAATGTGCCTGACATATACCATATCTGATTTGATTCCACTATTATCTTTAATTACAGCACATGACGTTACCGGGTTGATATTGCATTTCCTTTTCTCATATACCCCAAAACTTAGAAATCAGTACCACAGTCTATTGTAATATATTGTATTCCTTTTAATCATGTGAACTGAAACTTGAAGGCTGAATTAGTAACAGGAACTACGGAAGATACAATTGTTTTATGTGAGAAATTAACTTCAGAGATGTCAGTCTCTTTTTGTAGGAACAATCATGGGAAGTTTGTCATAACTGTGTAGAAGGGGAAATAAATTTCAAATTGTCAAATAATTGTTGATGCTTTATAATAAGAAAGATAATTTGAATGTTTCCATTGGGCATGGTGTAGGTCTTTTCAAGACATTTTTATTAGTGATTAAAAAATGATTGCAAATTCCTGATGTTATTTGAATAGGGTTGAATTGCTCATCTTAAATAATAATTCAGTTTATACAGCTCAGTATACTAAATAATGTGGAAACACCTGTGTTAAGCATGTTCTGTATATATTAGGTACATCAGATTTACAATCCTTCTGTAACTCAGCAACACTCCAATATATTGAAGCAGTCATTGTACTTGCTGCTATAATTACCCTCAAAACTCACAAGTCATTTCTGGATCCCGGATGGTGTCCACTTGGTGTTGTCTCCTTCTGGGTTACACTATCCACTACGCCATGAGTCAGTGGCTTGACATGCTGTATATTCTTCATTGTTTGTGAGCATGTTTTTATCCTTCAAAAATAAAGTACCCCTGGGATAATGCACTAGGCTGGTGTGCCTTCTCTCACTTGTTTTTTTATAGTAGTTGCACACAGGACTGGGGGAAGAGTTGGACAATTGCCCAATGTTTCACTCCCCAGTGGTCCCTATATGTATAACTGCAGTTGATGATGGGAGCTAGAAACCCAGTGCTTTTCAAAGCTTAGCAATAGTACTAAGCCAGCACTGTTGAGCACAGGGACGGACTGACAACTCATGGGGCCCCCGGGCAATAGGGGATCATGGGGCCCCTGTGTCCTTGCCCAAACTCAAAAAAGCCTATGAAAAAGGTACCAGGGGCATCTCATGGGGCTCCTTACTGACCCCAGGCCCTTGGGCAGTGCCCGAGTTTCCAAACGGTCAGTCCACCCCTGGTTGAGCAGAGTAATCTCCATCCTAGCAATGCCTGTATAGTTCCCATGACTATGTCATCTAATAGCGTCTGAGACAACTTAATTGGCCAAGAAGTGGCTCTTCAGTAAGTAGCAAATATAAGGGACAATTTAACTCCCACTAACACCAATGTAAGGGGCATTTTGTCTCCCACTGACACCAAAGTAAGGGAAAGTTTGCCTTTCACTGACACCACTGTAAGGAACTGTTTGCAATTATACTGATGCAAAGGCATTTATTATGTTCACTGACCACCAACATCAGGACATTATTCCTCCTAATGTCCACTGGTGCCTAAGACATTTTACATTTAAAATATTACGTTTTGATATGGTGATGGCAGTTAGAACCTCTGTCAGACTTGTTTTGTTATCTATTTTTCTTTTAGGCAAATTCACTCTCTATTTGTCTTGCTGACCATTGTCACTGAGATTTAAAGTAAAGGAAATCCAACATTTTAAGCTCTCACCACAGCAGAAAAAGTGGGGAAATGTTTCAATGGTGACACTTGGGGGTTTATTTACTAAACCTGGTTGACTCAGAATCTTTTCCAATTCTGCATAAAAACCAATCAGCTTCCAGGTTTTATTGCTGAAGCTTAACTGAACATGCTGAGGTTAGAAGCTGATTGGCTACCATGCACAGGTGCCCAAGATTCTGAGTCAACCAGGTTTAGTAAATAAACCCCTTGTTGTCTAAGTGGACATTTCCCTCACTTTGATGAGTTTCCCTCTCTATTCCTGTTGGGTTTACAAGACAGGAAAAAAAGGGAAATTAACTCAGTGGGATACACGTGGTGAAAAAACCTTGACAGGCATTGTAATTATTCCCTAAACTATCCAAACTGCAAAAACTGGTTTTAGATATACTTTAATGCTTAACCCTTTAGGAAGCTCCACATTTTGCCTCTGTCATAACAAACATGCACAATTTAGACCTCACTTTTTTATTTGCTTTAGGCCTCTCGTTCTGTTGAGACTCCCTTGTTACACAGTACAGAATATTAACAAACGGGGCACTCACATGAGACTCTTGTTTGTCTCAAATGGGTTCTGACTGCGCTGTATGCTTAAATATTTATGTGTTGTCCAATAGAAAAAAAAGTTTGATTGCACTGCCCAGTGCATTTGGTAATCTCTCAGATCTGGTCAAGCATGGCACCTCCTTTTCTCAGCAGTACAAGTCTGTTTGAAGATACTGGTTATGACAAGGGTTTTAATCATTTCTAAATAAAAATGTTTTGGCTATAGATACACTTTAAAACAACTATATCACTTAAATAAAATTTAGAATAATATTAAGTGTAAATAAGTAAGTAAATACTCACCTTTCCCACTGCCTATACTGCCAAACTCTGCTCCGTAAAGTCTGTGCAGAAACAAATTATTTCTGGGGTGTTGATCTCCAGTGTCCCCTAAGCATTTAGTGGTTCCTTGTGCTGACCTACTGTACATGCCACATTGAGAGCCTGTAGTGATGTGGAGGTTGGCAGGAGGAGCCACAGAGCACTGCTGGGGACACATGAGATTATAGCCCCCATAAATGTTGGCTTCAGCACAGATTTGGAGACCATCTCTGAAATAGAGCAGAGTTTGCCAGCATGTTTGCCAGCACAGGCAGCAGGAAAGTGAGTATTTCTTTTCTTTGCAGGTAAAAACTTTGGAAATGTATTTAAGCATCAGAATTGTGGAAATGTTCCATATTTTATGTCTTTTTTTTTGTAATCCAATATTTATTTATGTAAACATAGTGTAAACTACAGAAACCTTTTTTTTTAGATCTGACTGGTCAACATTTAAGCTGTTCACAGACAAAAGTAATATTAAATGCCAACATCACAACACCTACATCAAGATAAGGATTACTGTCTATGATATTTTCATGCTATACACAGCACAGGTAGCATTCTGATGTCATAGCCAGCACTGTAAAATACAGGCGTACCTCAGTTTATGAATTTAATTTGTTCTATTGGACTTTTCATATTGTGAAAAATGTGTAAACCGAAACGCGGTTTCCCATAGGAATGCATTGAAAACCAATGAACAGGGGCGGACTGACAACTCAAGGGCCCCCGGGCAATAGGGAATCATGGGGCCCCTGTGTCCTCACCCACACTCAAAACCACACCCAAAAAAGCCTATGAAAGGTACTAGGGGCATCTCATGGGACCCCTACTGACCCTGGGCCCTCAGGCAGTGCCCTAGTGCCTGAATGGTCAGTCCGCCCCTGCCAATGAATCTGTTCCTGAGGTCAGAAAAAAGTAAAGGAGAAAGTCTTTTATCTATTCAAAACTCTTTAAAAAGAGCACTTTAACCACTTCCAGACCGGACACTTTTACCCCCTTCCTGACCAGGGCAATTTTCAGCTTTTAGCGCTATCACACTTTGAATGACAATTGCGCGGTCATGCAACACTGTACCCAAATGAATTTTTTATCATTTTTTTTAGATAGATAAAGCTTTATTTTGGTGGTATTTATTCACCACTGGGATTTGTATTTTTTTTGCTATGTAAATGAAATGTCCAAACATTTTTTAAAAAAGTGTTTTTTTAATAAAATTTTGCAAATAAATAATATTTCATCATAAATCTTAGCCAAAATTTATTCCGTTATCTTTTTAGTAAAAAAAAAAAAAAATCCAAATTAGTTTATAAGCAAAAAGTATAATTTTTAAACATTTTTTTTACATTTTTATTTTATTTTTTTATATTATTATTATTATTTTTTTTTTTTACATACTGTCACCCTAGCAGTACAGTGTCACCATGGTGACACTGTACTACTTGTGAGGGGTGATAAAGATTTTTTTTTTTTTTTTTTTCACACTGATTGCTTTTACACCCATATAGGATGTAAAAGCAATCATTTCTCTTTCTCTCTGTGTGCATTCCTGCACTCATTGAGAAATACAGAGTGAGCTGTGATTGGTCACAGCTTGTCACATGGTACAAGGCTTTTGTGAATAGCCTTGTACCATGTGACCTCTGTGATCATTCACAGATTTCACACATAGTAAGCAATGATGTCAGAAGTGACATCTTGCTTACTACCTTGCATGTGATCACTGATTGGCCAATCAGTGATCACATGATCGGGACCTCGTACAGAGGTCCCGTCCGACGATCGGTGTTTCACTGTGTCCGGAGGACACAGCGGGCACCGGATCGCGGTACTGCGCGCTCCCAGGGAGCGCGCATGGGAGTGCCCCATCATTAGTATCAGTGGGGGGAATAGTGCCCCATCATTGGTATCAGTGGCAGGAATAGTGCCCCATCATTAGTATCAGTAGGGGGAATAGTGCCCCATCATTGGTGTCAGTGGGAGGAATGGTGTCCCAACATTGGTGTCAGTGGGAGGAATGGTGTCCCATCATTGGTGTCAGTGGGGGGTGGAATAGTGCCCCATCATTGGTGTCAGTGGGGGGGGAATAGTGCCCTAATCGTTGATGTCAGTGGGGGGGAGGAATAGTGCCCCATCGTTGGTGTCAGTGGGGGGGAGGAATAGTGCTCCATCGTTGGTGTCAGTGGGGGGGAGGAATAGTGCCCCATCGTTGGTGTCAGTGGGAGGAAAGGTGCCCCATCGTTGGTGTCAGAGGGAGGAATAGTGCCCCATCATTGGTATCAGTGGGAGGAATAGTGCTCCATCATTGGTATCAGTGACACCAATGATGGGGCACTATTCCTCCCACTGACACTTGCTGACCCTGTTCTCGTATGGTGCTGCTGCAGCCAGCATATGTGGTTGCAGCAGCACCTCTACACTGACCACTTACCTGCTGGTCCTGCACTCGATTTTCGCGGGGCCGCTAGGCTCCACCCCCTCGCCGGTGATTGGCCGCCTGTGTGCCTTTCCTGAGCTACAGTTCTGGCGGCCAATCACTGGTGAGGAGGCGGAGCCGAGCAGCCGCACGAACATCCAGTGGCCGAACTGAAGGCGCAGCCGCGCTTCCTGGACCGGATCGTCGTGGGACCGGAACCAGGTAAGAAACAGCCGCTGCCCACTCCTGTACTTAGTGTCCCTTCCATTGGGGGAAGGGGGGGGGCGGCGGCGGCACTGGAGCACCAAGACAATAGAAACACCCCCAAAAATGACAACATGTTGGAAAGCAAACACTCCAAGGTATTTTCTAAGATTCCTAGTAAGTCTTTGGAAAATATATTTTTTTGTGGAAAGAAAATTAACATGTATATGTACACAAAATTTTCAATTAAGAAGATATTTCTAACATACAGCATGGGTATACTGAAAATTAACATGTATATTTACACAAAGCTGTCAATTAAAAAGATATTTCTAACATACAGCATGGGTATACTTAGAATTACACTCCAAACACCCCAAGTATGGCAATACTACATGTGTGAGACTTGTAGCCACATAGAGGGGCCAAAAATCTAAGAAGCACCTTCAGGCTTTCTAGGGTTTGTGGAGAGTCAGCCTGGGGCAGGTTTAAGAGGGGATTAATTCTAGAGGGCAGGTACTTCCCCTTTAGGCCTGTTTATTAACCAGCTGATCAGAGATGATGGCAGTTTTGCTGTCTGCAGTGAGGTGATCTGGATGCAGTCTGGAAGTCTACATAGTCTGACTTTTACCTGCTTGTGAACTAGCCTCTGATAGGGACTTTGAAAGATTGTGTGTTCTGTGGCTGAAACACTAAAAGCTATTCATATAAGACTGTGTTGAACAGATAGGAAGATTTATCTGCCTTGCTTGAGCTGAATGTGAAGGCAATGCCTGTAATTTTGTTTGCTGATAAATAAAGCAGATTTTAAGTTTACTGAACTGTCTGCCAAGAGCCTGTATACCTCTCTGAACCTGACAGGGAATAAATTATGCATCTAATTTCCTGACTACCTATCCTATTTCTGGAGACTCAGAAATATAGGCTCCCATTGTCTATCCATTGTTGGTGCTCCTTCCTCTCCCCTGCAGCAGCCACTCTCTGACAAGTGGCAGCTGGAGCTACATGTTCATGTGACTGGACCAGATTAAAAAGTATTTACACTGCTCTTGAAAATTATGTAACTGCACAACAAATCGTGAACCATAAAACAAAACAAACAGTGAAACAATAGCCGCACTAAAAAAAAAAACAATTCAAATAATCAAGTGATATCTAGTTGTTGTTACTCTATTGGTAGAAAATATACTAATAGTGAATCTCTTATACTTTAAATGTACTCCAACTAATATTACTATTAAATCAAAATGCATGAAACACCAAACAATGAAAAAATCTCTTGATGACAAAATTCCGATTATGATGAACAGCCGTGTCCACAATGATCCTCGTGCTCACCACCACAATTAAACACACTGCTCCTTACCGAATAGATAGACCCCAGATTATAGGTGGTCTAACCAAGCATGATGCTGAACATATCTTGCTTGTAACATCCTAGATGGAAAAGAGGTGTCACAGACTTCGATATCTCTCCTCCTCTCTTCTCCCCTTATTGTGATCAGCTGTCTATGCAGTCAAACAGGATAATATTCTAGATAGTGTGATAACGTAAAAATGATTTATTAAAATAAATAAAAAGCCACATACAAACTTCAAAGACAAACGAGCTTACAGTAAGACATAAACGCCGCGGGTGCTGACTCCAGACAGGCGTGGGTGACATCAGCGTAATCTCCTCCCAGCCCTGACATATGTGTAGTCTCAATAGGTATTGCCAAGGGGATAATCTGGGGTCAAACTATTTGGTAAGGAGCAGTGGTTTTTTTTTTGTGGTGGTGGGCCCTAGAGTCTTTATTTCACTACACACATGATGGATAATTGTGGACACGGCTGTTTATCATAATTGGAATTTTTTTCATCAAAAGACTTTTTATTGTTTGGTGATTCATGCATTTTGACTTAGTATTTACAGTGCTGGTTTTTTTTTTAAACATGCTTTGCAGAGTAGGCGGTGGGGGCAGAATTTTTAGGATGAATTGTTATTATGAAAAAAATAAACCCTAGTAGGAGAGACTAATGGGGCTTTTAAGGTACCATACCATTGTGAGTATAAAGATGCATAATCATAAACAATATTGGATAAAATAGAGCATATTTTATTATGACATTATAAAAAAAAATCACACAGAGTGGCAAGCAAGTCAAATGCCAATGTAGGCACATACATAATGAGTCAACAAAAATAGAAGAAACCAAAAATGCTTTTCCATAAAATTGAATCCAAAACTGGATAATCAATCAAAAGATCCAATGCGTTTCGTGGGATGTAACCCACTTCTTCAGGGAAACTGGATAAACCAAGCAACAATGCCTACAGTGGAATCAAAAATATACAACCAATTAACAATGAAAATACAGAAAAAGCATAACAGTGTACACAAAATTATATAAAGCAATAAATGATGGGAGAGACTAAGATTTTTATAAAAAGAGAATTTTTCAATCTTTAATTACTGATTATTTTATGGACCCTTAGAAAAACGGTTTGACATTTGCTACCTAATTTGATCTGAGGTATTCTCGGACTAGTGGCTTCCTCCCAGATGTTCAGAAAATCTCCCTTTGTGTATCCAATCACTACTGATCTGCATGTACATCAGGTGCTGCTATTGTACAGAGTGCTATTGTCAGGGATGCGGGTGTGACCAGAAGTGTGTGGACTGACACAGGGAAATGCAAGCTTCAGATATGATATAAATAAGACAATTTATTAAAGACTAACAATACAAACATAAACGCAGTGCACCAAACCCCAAGCTAACACAAATACATACAACAAGGTGAAACAAACCCAAACCTAAACTGATACAGATACACAGGTACATACACATATAGAGCACAACGTAATCAGGCAGGCCGGGTGGATAACTATCGGGCAGGTAGGTACAGGAGGAGCAGGCGGAGAGAATGGTCAGGGTCACAAGCCAGGGATCAAAACAGGAGAAGTCAGCAGAGGTCAGGCAGGGTCGGCAACAAGTCAGGCAGAGGCAGGAACAGGAACGCAGGTTACAAGATACAGGGGCCCATGGAAAAACACACACCAAGGCACAGACTGCAGGTCTGGCCATCCCTTAAATACACCTGCAATCAGCCCCAGGTGATGGCTAATTGCCGAAGTGAACCTCTGGTTGTTCAGAGCACCCGCTGGCCAGCCCTGGTACTGCAGCCCACAAGGCAAGTGAATCCCACCACTATTGGCAAGTCCATTCCTGACAGCTATCATCAACTGGTAATTTGCTGTCTCTTTTTTAATTTACTGCTTTATAAAATTTTGTGTACACTGTTATACTTTATCTGTATCTTCATTGTTTATTGGTTGTACATTTTTGATTGCACTGTAGGCATTGTTGCTCAATTTTTCCACTTCCCTGAAGAAGTGGGTTACATCCCACGAAACGCGTCAGTTCTTTTGATTGCTTACACAGTTTTGGATTTCTTATATTTTTGTTGACTCATTATGTATGTGCCTACATTAGCAGTTGACTAGCTTGCCACTCTGTGTGAATTTTTTTATAATGGCATAAAAAAAATGCTCTATTTTATCCAATATTGTTTATGATTATGCAACTTTATACTCATAATGGTATGGTACCTTAAAAGCCCTATTAGTTTCTCCTACTAGGGTTTATTTTTATCACTGTTCCAATAGGGGTGTGGTACCTGTAAAACCTTTGCATATGGACAGGTGAGATCTAGTATCTCTCCAGCTCCCATCAATCTCCAATCTAATGAATTGTTATTAGCATTATCTTCCAATTTAAAGCATTGCTAACAACAATAACAGTAACAGTAATAAAAGAGTGAAGGGGTAAATGAGTGTATATTCATAAATATAAAAGCATAAATAACTACACACTTGTTTAACTACCAGTTAGCAAAACATGCAAAGTGCTATGTCTATATTTGTTTTTTGACAGTTAAACAAGACACATATCTGCTCTTCTTAACCCCAAAATGCAAACCAGACAAATCAGGCATATGGGCTGGTACCTCCATGGCTGAAGGAACATGAGTTTTCTTGTTCCTTGCCATGTGGATGCCAGTCTATATATCCTTTACCTACAGACTAACGCTTTGAGATGATGACCCTGCAAAAGAAACCTGAACCTTGTCTGCAAAATGGAATACTGGTGCTCCTGAGCATCAGGTCTTGCTCCACTGACATTTCCACATAGTATGTGATGGTGTGGCTTACATACCCCCTAATGGCCTTGGAAAATGATAAAATATTTAAGCTATCCATTTATTATGGCATAAGTTAAAGAAAAACTTCATGCCTGTGCTATTTTTTTTTCTTTCCCCTCTTCCTTGGGTTTTGTTCAAAACACATACTCACACATACAGTGAATTTAGCGTTTTCCTGTTGTATTGTGACCACATGCTGGGTCCCACACCACCATCCTCTTTGCTTACATCATTGGGAGCCTGTTGTCTCTTCTGGGTTCTTTCAGCAGGCACCCTCAGTGTGTTCTAGACTCAGAGCCTCCTAGAATGCATAACATGAGTATTCTTGGAAACTTAGGCCAGAAAGGAAGAAGCATAGGCTATGCCCTAAAAAAAAGGTATTTTCAAGGCATTTTTATGAAAGGAGACAGGAAAGAGTGATATTCCCTAAAGAAGAAAAAGGGAGTGAAGGTTCACTTCAGGAGTTAAAAAAAAGACAATGGCACTGTTTAGTAAAATAAAAAAAATAAAAAATTGAGATTTGGGAGAAAAAATCTCTATGCTTTGGAATAGTTAACTCCTGTCAAATGAAATTAATGATTTAGGCTTCGTTCACATAGGGCAATTACATCTGTGCCCAATGAAGGACTGTGTTTACCTGTGTGGGGATGCACAACTGTTCTGTGCATCTAGATGTGGGTAGCCCCATTCATGTCTATTGAGGCATAGCCTTTATGTCATTATGTCCCAATCTGACGTCTGAGTAGGTGCAGGTGCACTTCCCTAAACTCACTCTTGGCGAGTGTTTACCCTCACAGTTGTAACATTGGGAGCAGTGGAAGTGTCTGTGCAGCAGCTGCATCCCAATAGACAGCAATAGAACTGCCTGCATAGGGAAGTATGCAAATCTTGTGCAAATCTACCCATTGTCCAGCAAGACTGCCTGAAACTCTGCTCAATGCAAATGTACTATTATGTTAATATAACATAATGATTAAATAAGTGCTTTAACCAGGGGCGGAGTGACAACTCATGGGGCCCCCAGGCAATAGGGGATCATGGGGCCCCTGTGTCCTTGCCCAAACTCAAAAAAGCCTATGAATAAGGTACCAGGAGCATCTTATGGAGCCCCCTACTGACCCCGGGCCCTCGGGCAGTTTCCAAATGGTCAGTCCGCTCCTGGCTTTAACAAGCAAAACCACAATTATATAAATGTCAAAACCTATGGACACTATTAGTGGCATGAATGTTCAATCAAAGAATGGTAATTTAAATTGTGTAGTTCATCTGTTTATATTAGGTTGTACTTTACAGTACTGTCATAGGCCAAAGTACAGTGGCTATCCCCACATTAATGGACATTCTGTAGAGATCTTCAGTCATATTCTGATATCTTTATTGAAATTTGATAACAAAAATGTCTATAATATTGGATCATTTATAGTAAATAATAATTATAAGTCATGTTATGTATGATTGTAATCTTCAGAGTATAAAAGACTCAAAACAGTCATTTATTTTGTATAGAGCAACAGCAGAACATTCAATTAAAGTAGTTGTAAAGCTTTAAGGTTTTTTTTATCTTAATGCACTCTATGCGTTAAGGTAAAGAACCTTCTGTGACTGGGGTTCTCCCACAGCTCCCCCTTATACTTACCTGAGCCCCATCATGATCCAGTGCTGTGTATGAGCAGCATTTCTCTCCTCTCTGTCCCTCCTTTCAGGGCAGATCGATAGCAGCGGAAGCCATTGGTTCACTCTGCTGTCAATCAAACTCTGTGATGAGGGAGAGGGGGCTAGGGCTGTGCCCCGCTGTCTGTGTCTATGGACACAGGCAGCGGGTCTCGAGAGCAAACCTGCACAAGTGTGCCCATGGCAAGTCGTTTCCTATGGGCGCCCTGGATGAAGAGGAGAAGCCTGGGAAAAAAAGGAGTGGGGCTGCTCTGTGCAAAAACCATTGCACAAAGCAGGTAAGTATGACATGTTTGTTATTTTTATTAAAAAAATGAAGCTTTACTATCACTTTAAGCATAGAGAGCACTATGAAGCCAGCTAATATGTGCATTCAGATGCAAATGCTCTGTTTTAGAGATGTGTGTTCCAATTCAGAAAACAGTTTGATTGTGCAATCCACTGCATTTAGATTTAACTGTACAAAATACTCAACATGTGTGCTGGAAACTTTATAAAATTACATTAGTTAGTATACAGCTGTACTGTATGAAAAATTAAATTTGCAGTTGGACCATATTGCTGTGATTGTGTGGTTCTATAAAACTTACTCTATTACAGTACGGAGATAGGTATGATCCAGATTTCCTCACCAAAATGACAATCATTCAGAAATGATCTTTGAATCTGGAATGTGTTGTGACATTATCATGAGAATTCAGTAGAGCTTCAAACTGTTAAAGCAATCTAACAGACCATTAACTCATTGAAAATTAAGGCTTCTTGTCAGAAGGAACAATATTCAACATTGGGTAGTTTGAAGTGTGTGGACCCCAATGCAAAAGGTGACCTGGGGCCCCCCCATTGTGTGCCAAGATACTCCAACCATGCGCCAAGATATGATAGCTGTATGGTGGCTGCCTCTCTCTCTCCTGCTGTCATCTGCACATACACACAAAGTAGGCCTCCTTGCTCCCATCTCCAGGTGCCTTCCTCCTAGTAATGACAATGCTCCCTCAGGGAATTACTGATTCCACCCGTCCTGGTAATCCCCCCTCCATGCTGACAATGACAGATTCCCCATCCAGCTCCACCTCTGCTCACTCTGCTCAAACTGTCTTAGTAAAATCTGCAGCCTCTGGAGCACACAGTCCCTTGGGGGCCCCTCTGGAGGTGTTATGGGATTTGGTTAGAATTTTTGTGAATGTCAGCAGGAGATGTGGGGAGGGGTGGGGTGGTGTGTGTCTGTTCTCTGCATGGATTCAACTGGTGTCTTATTACCTCCTCAATGATAGCAGTACCAGCTCCTGGATAGTGCTCTCCTCCTCCCTTGCTCAGCCCGGGGACAGCTTGGTGTCCATTCGTGCCTGGTTCCATCGAGAAGGGCTGGCCTCATCCCATCCTTTCTCTGCTTCTCTTGCAAATCCTAGTGCTTAAAAAAAATGATATATATATATATATATATATATATATATATATATATATATACAGTTGCAAGAAAAAGTATGTGAACCCCTTGGGATTCCATGGAGTTTTGCATGAATTGGGCATAAAATGTGCTCTGAACGTCATCTAAGTCACAACAATAGAAGAACACAGTCTGCTGAACATAATACCACACAAACATTAGATGTTGCCATGGTTTAATTGCACATAACATGTAAACATTCACAGTGCAGGGAGGAAAAAGTATGTGAGGCCCTAGCTTAATGACTTCTCCCAGAGCTAATTGGAGCCAGGAGTGAGCCAACCTTGACTCCAATCAGTGTGATGATATTGGATGTGTTGCTGACACCTGTTTTGGGTTTACTGGTTTCAAGAAGCACTGTCTGATGTGAACCATGCCTCGCAGAAAAGAGCTCTCAGAAGACCTACCATCAAAAATTGTTGACTTGCATGAAGCTGGAAAGGGTTACAAAAGTATCTCCAAAAGCCTTGATGTTCCTGTGTCCACGGTAAGACAGACTGTCTACAAATGGAGAAAGTTGAGCACTGTTGCTACTCTCCCTAGGCGTGGTTGTCCTGTAAAAATGACTGCAAGAGCACAGCGCAGAATGCTGCATGAGGTAAAGAAGAATCCCAGAGTGTCAGCTAAAGACCTACAGAAATCTCTGGCACATGCTAACATTTTTGTTGACACATCTACAATAAGGAAAACATGAAACAAGAATGGAGTACATGGGAGGACACGACGGAGGAAGCCATTGCTGGTCAAAAAGAATATTGCTGCACGTTTGAAGTTTGCAGAAGAGCACCTGGATGTTCCACAGCACTACTGGCAAAATATACTGTGGACAGATGAAACCAAGATTGAGTTGTTTGGGAAGAACACACAACACTATGTGTGGAGAAAAAAAGGCACAGCACACCAACATCAAAACCTCATCCCCACTGTGAAACATGGCGGAGGAAGCATCATGGTTTGGGGCTGCTTTGCTGCCTCAGGGCCTGGACGGATTGTTGTCATTGATGGGAAAATGAATTCCAGAGTTTATCAAGACATTTTTCAGGAAAACGTACGACCATCTGTCCGCCAACTGAAGCTCCGCAGAGGATGGGTGATGCAACAGGACAATGACCCAAAGCATACAAGTCATTCAACAAAACAATGGCTGCAACAGCACAGAATACCCCTTCTGGAGTGGCCCAGTCAGAGTCCTGACCTCAACCCCATTGAAATGCTGTGGCATGACCTTAAGAGAATGATTCACACCAGACATCCCAAGAATATTGCTACACTGAAACAGTTTTGTGAAGAGGAATGGTCCAAAATGACTCCAGATCGTTGTGCAGGTCTGATCTGCAACTACAGGAAACGTTTGGTTGAGGTTATTGCTGCCAAAGGAGGGTCAACCAGTTATTAAGTCCAAAGGTTCACATACTTTTTCCTCCCTGCACTGTGAATGTTTACATATTATGTGAAATGAAACCATGGCAACATCTAATGTTTGTGTAGTATTATGTTCAGCAGACTGTGTTCTTCTATTGTTGTGACATAGATAACGTTCAGAGCACATTTTATGCCCAATTCATGCAAAACTCCACATAATCCCAAGGGGTTCACATACTTTTTCTTGCAACTGTATATATATAGTATATATACAGTATATATTATATTGCCAAAAGTATTGGGACACCCCTCCAAATCAATGGATTCAGGTGTTCCAATCACCTACATGGCCACAGATGTAAAAAATCAAGCACCTAGGTATGCAGAATGCTTTTACAAACATTTGTGAAAAAATGGGTCACTCTCAGGAGCTCAGTGAATTCAAGTGTGGTACCGTGAGAGGTTGCCGCCTGTGAAATAAGTCAATCCATGAAATTTCCTTGCTACCAAATATTCCACGGTCAAATGTCAGTAGTATTATGATAAAGGGAAAACAACTGGGAACAACAGCAACTCAGCCATGAAGTGGTAGGCTACATAAAATTACATAGCGGGGCCAGCGCATGCTGAAGCACACAGTGCGAAGAAGTCGCCAACTGTCTGTAGAGTCAATAGATAAAGACCTTCAAACTCTGTGTGGCCTTCAGATTAGCACAACAACAGTGCAAAGAGATCTTCATGGAATGGGTTTCCATGGCCGAGCAGCTGCATCCAAGCCTTACATCACCAAGTGCAATGCAAAGCGGCGGATGCAGTGGTGTAAAGCATGCTGTCACTGGACTCTAGAGCAGTGGAGACATGTTTTCTGGATTGACAAATCACACTTCTCTGGCGGTTGCCAGGAGAACAGTACTTGTCTGACTGCATTGTGCCAAGTGTAAAGTTTGGTGGAGGGAGGATTTTGGTGTGGGGTTGTTTTTCAGAGGTTGGACTTGGCCCCTTAGTTCCAGTGAAGGGAACTCTTAAGGTGTCAGCATACCAAAACATTTTGGACAATTTCATGCTCCCAACTTTGTGAGAACAGTTTGGGGATGGCCCCCTTCCTGTTCCAACATGACTGCGTACCAGTGCACAAAGCAAGGTCCAGACAAGACATGGATGAGCGAGTTTGGGGTAGAGGAACTTGACTGGCCTGCACAGAGTGCTGACCTCAACCCAATAGAACACCTTTGGAATGAATTAGAGTGGAGACTGTGAGCCAGGCCTTCACATCCAACTTCAGTACCTGACCTCACAAATGCTTTTCTGGAAAAATGGTCAAACATTCCCAAAGACATACTCCTAAACCTTGTGGACCGCCTTCCCAGAAGAGTTGAAGCTGTTATAGCTGCAAAGGGTGGGTCACCTCAGTATTGAACCCTACAGACTAAGACTGGGATGACATTAAAGTTCATGTGCATGTAAAGGCAGGCATCCCAATACTTTTGGTAAAATAGTGTATATAAGCTTAGGTTGCTTAGTAAAAATATAATATTATATAACTAAAACTAAGAAAAATTTGATTTATAATTAATTTAGACCTTAGAGGGCCCAGGACACTTCAGGTTGGAGTTGGTTTATATTCTAAATTACAGTCACACATTTTTAAAATGCATAACAAAACATCATTCAGACATGCCCACTCACATGCAGTCATAGTGTTCTATGTGTGCTTTGCTTGAGCCACCAAAATTCATTTTAAAAAAATGATACCAGTCTAGAGTTTTACAGATGATGGCCGGCAAAATATTACTTCCCAAGATATATTTAATAAAAGAAAGTACATTTTTATTATACATTTTATATTATTTTAGTATCTTATATATAATTTTTTACATTGTTTTATGTAATTTATGCATAGAGGTGGGCCCCTTCTGTCAGGGGGGCCCAGGGAAATTCTCCCTTGTGCCCCCTTTTAAATCCTGCACTGATGATATAGACATAGGTAAAATTATTATTAAACAGATTTTTTTTATTGTTACAAGATCCATGAGCATGTCTGTATGTATGTATGTTTCGCTGTGAACGGGTGCGTTTGTCTGAGCTCATGATGCAGCAAATCATATTTGTTTTACATGTTTTGTGTAAAAAAAAGAAAACATCATGATTTGAACATTTGGTTGGCAGTGTCCTTGGTAAAAGGATTCGCTTCCAAGTAGTCCAGTGTGATAAGTACAGCTGCAAGGTCAGTATTGTCATAGTCAAGTACAAACAACTTTAGTAAGGTTATAAAAAGGACCTTGATTTTTAAAAGAAATAATATGATAATCTGAAAAAGTTAGAGAACTGAATTTTAAGCTCTGTGGCAAGAAAAATAAAATCTCCTGCTTAACACTGTGCTGGACCAGTTTTGAGCCTGATAACAGCTGCAAAATGTCATGCTAGTGATCCATGAGAATTCTGCAGTGTACTGATATTAAATCCAGTCATAAAACAAAACTACACCCCTAACTTCTTAAGAATTATGTCATACTGGCAATAAAGTAACATATTGCAAACAGCAGCATGACCTAGAAGAGCCTTCAGCTTAACTCTATTGAAATGCTCACCTGATTACCTGTTTTATGAGTTCCTTCCTCCCTAGCAAAAGGCAGTAAAGGAGCAATACCAGGGGCGGACTGACCATTCGAGCACTTGGGCACTGCCCGAGGGCCCGGGGTCAGTAGGGGGCCCCATGAAATGCCCCTGGTATCTTTTATAGGCTTTTTTGGGTGTGCTTTGAGTGTGGGCAAGGACACAGGGGCCCCATGATCTCCTATTGCCCGGGGGCCCCATGAGTTGTCAGTCCGCCCCTGAGCAGTACCCTAAGAAGATGGCATTTTAAAAGACATGTATAGTCAAATCCAAAACACAGAGCTCCCCAATGTTCACCCTTACTAGATAGCAAAGAAGACCTGTTTAGTCTGTTTCTGAATTAAAAGAATATCAGCTTAGTGAATGTGGTGAAGGTGCACTTTGTAAAGCATACCCAATCAGGTGCAATGAAAATAAAAGTATTTTTGCTTGCACATAATTGGATGATGGAAATCAGCAGAGCTTCACCACAAACACTAAGCTCTGGGGAAAATTAGTATAATTGCACTTGCAAAGTACACAGTCAATTTGCTTTTAGTAACTCAACCTCAGTGTATCCTTTTCTCCATTGAGGAGGAAATAAAATCACAGGGGCACACTGTGCAGTGACTGATCACTGTGATAGCCAATCAAAGGTTAACATAGCAATCAGGTGATTGGGAACCAGGCCTCCCGATTGCTGATCGTTAGTACAAGAATCAGGTCTCTCAGTGAGAGCTCAATCTCTGTGCTGGGAGCATGCTGTACAGAGTACTCTCAGCACACAGTGGAGCATATGAGGCCCTACGGAAGCATACACTCATCTTTAACCAGTTCCCAACCACACTATAGCCAAAGGATGGCTACAGCGTGGCTGTCTAGTTCTGGGATGACATCCATGGACGTCATTCCAGAACACACTCCCCTGCGTGCCGCCAGCGGTGCACACCCAGCGCCACAGCCGATCACATGATCTGGTAAACGGCCATTTGTGGTGGCCTTTTACCACGTGATCAGCTGTGTCCAATGACATAGCAGATCACCAGATAAATACAGTTTCTAGTTATCGGCAGTACTTTACTCACACTGTCACAGCGTGAGGAAAGTACTGTCGAGAACCGGCAATTGTCAACAAAGGGATTGGCACTGATGGTCAGTGTCCTGGTGATCAGTGCCCAGCAGTGCCTCCCACCTATGCCCATCAGTGCTGCCCACCTGTACCCATCAGTGCCACCCACCTGTATCCATCAGTGCCACCCACCTGTGCCCAGCAGTGCCTCCCACCTATGCCCATCAGTGCTGCCCACCTGTACACATCAGTGCCACCCACCTGTATCCATCAGTGCCACCCACCTGTGCCCATAAGTGCCATCCACCTGTGCCCAGCAGTGCCACCCACCTGTGACCATAAGTGCCACCACCTGTGCCCTGAAGTGCCACCCACCTGTGCCCAGCAGTGCTGCCCATCAGTGCTGCCCATCATTGCCACCCATCAGTGCCCAGCAGTGCCGTCCATCAGTGCTGCCCATCAGTGCAGCATCATCAGTGCCAGCTCATCAGTGCCACCTATCAATGCCACCTACCAGTGCCTCCTATCAGTGCCAATCAGTGCTGCCTATCCGTGCCACCTCATCTGTGCCCATCAGTGGCGCCCATCAGTGCTGCCCATCATTGCCACCCATCAGTACCCAACAGTGCTGCCCACCAGTGCTGCCCATCAGTGTAGCATCATCAGTGCCAGCTCATCAGTGCCACCTATCAATGCCGCCTATCAGTGCCTCCTATAAGGGCCAATCAGTGCTGCCTATCTGTGCCACATCATCAGTGCCCATCAGTGCTGCCTATCAGTGCCCATCAGTGCTTCCTATCAGTGCAGCATCATCAACACACATCAGTGATGGAGAAAAATTACCTGTCTGCAAACTTTTATAACAGAAACAAAGAAAAACTTTTTTTTTCAAATTTTTGACTATTTTTTTTTATTATAGCGCAAGAAATAAAACACCCAGCAGTGATTAAATACCACCAAAATAAAGCTCTATTTGTGTGAAAAAAATTATAAAAATGTCATATGGGTACAATGTTGCATGACCACGCAATTGTCATTCAAAGTGAGACAGTGCTAAAAGCAGAAAATTGGCCTGGACAGGAAAGGAGTAGAAGTGCCAGGTAGGAAAGTGGTTAAGGGGTAAGTAAAAGTAGCTCCTTGGTGCCAAGAGTACACAAATATGTGGCCTCTTAGTGGGTAGGCCTTAATGCCCAGAGGCCGCATATATATGTGTACTAAAATGTAAATAAAGCTGTGCCTAGAGCATGCGCCCTGGGAACTCTCGGCACAGTTACAGCCGCCTAATGGAAAGTTCTTGAACACTGCTTTCTGATCATGTGAGCACTGCAACAGCCAATGACAGCGGTCACATGATCATAAACTCTGCCACTCTTCCAGACATCAGAAACCCTGTAACCTCCCTGGCGGTATTCTCGAGTGTAGCTCGGGGTAAAGTTTCAGTACCACAAGCGGTAACCCCGAGCTACACTCGGGCTTACCATGCAGCGCTGCTCCGGGATCCCTCAATCACTCACCTTGTCCTGCGCTCCCGCAATGTCCTTCCTGCAGTGTCCCCTGTAATGTCCTGCCGGCATCTGTCATCTGGGTTCCATCCTCTGCAAGCGTCGGGACGTACGGGGATGGAACTGGCGGGAAATTTGAAAGTGACAAAAAGTGACATTCACTAAATACACTAAAATCACATAGTAAAACATTACTGTATCAAACCATTTCACATACATTTTGTCCCGAGTGCTTTGTCCTGTGCCCTGCCTGCATTTTTACTGTTCTTTCTGCCTGGAAACTGAGAAATGTCCACGGCATCCAAAAAGTGTCCCTTTAGGTCAAAAGAGGTTTTAGACCAGCTAGAGAACAGTGATAGTAAATCAGAACCACTTTCAGAATTGAGTGATAATGATTTGTGGGGAAATTCGTCATCAGACACTGAAAACGATTCTGCGACTTTGCTCAGTGATGTGCAAACTTGGCGCTATATTTCAAATTTCAGTGTTTTTGATTTGATTATATTATTGAATTAAATTTATTATTATTATTATATTATTACTTTTTATGATTATTTATTAAATTATAATGTATGATTTCGTGTTTCAAATTTTATCATACCCGGGATGTTTACTAGACTCTTGTTCGGACAGATTTCAGTGAGGTATTCCTAAAAATTACAGGCCTACAATAAAAAAACTACATATTTCCATGCAAAAAAATAAGCACAGAAATACTGACATAATCAGACCGCTAGGGAGGTTAAATTGGTGGGAGGATCCGTCATTAAGGGGTTAAACATGCTTGGAACCAACATAGGTCTATACTCAGACAAAAAGGATTAATAATAAATAGATTTAGAGAGAACTCAATGGACCATTTGGTTTGATTTCCCTTTTTCTTCTGTTTTTATTTTAGGAAAAGTGCTATTTTTAATAGGTGTTATGGTCATACTTGCTTCATGTGACATGCTTCAGTTATTGCCCTTTGTGCATTGATATTTGACATTCATGCAGACTTTAGAAAGACAAGCTTACTGTATATTCAAAGAGGTCTGTATTGTTACAGACCATTAAAGAATATGTAAACCTTTCTTAAACATAGAGTATGCTTTCCCTTTAACTCACTAGATCCCTTCTGCTAAGAAGGCCTCTTTCTGCTGTCTGATTTTATAACGTTAATTTTTTCAGAGGCTTCACTCTTTCTTCTTGCCAAATGACCCATCTGAGTTCTCTGCTTGATTGGGAATTAATGCTCTGGAATCATTATCCTGCTCAGCACAGCGTTTCCAAAGATGACATTACAGAATGTTAGTTATTTCCTTCAGGCTATAGAAACAGCAGATAGGCAACATCAGTGTAAAGACACCTGGCACAGCTGGTATCCCATGGGAGCCTGATAATACTAATAACTACAACTATACTTCTTGGAAACCTGCACACAGCGCAGTCACACTATAGACACAGAACAGATATTTTTAGTTTTTCAAATTTTTCTATTTTGAAAGAACTATGACAAGTTTATTAAAATGTCTCTTTTCATTCTACTGGTGATATTTTATAAGGAGACTGTTTAATGTAAAGGGTAGCAGATCACATGAAACACAATCTTTAAAATAATAATTTTTTTATCTGAATCAGATTGCAAATTACTAAATTATCATGGTGGTATTTAAGATGCCTCAAGCAGCTTTAGTGAAGGCCTTAGGCACCTTTCTGCACTAATCTGAATCTGTTGAATATAGATGTGTAATGATCTTGCACAGTCTTATACAGTCTAGGGCCAGAGGTGAGCTGAGAAGCAATGAAGGGCACTAATCTCTACTGGCTGTTTGAAAGATGTATGATTTTCAACATGAATGCTAGTTCAGAGGTTACTAGGTCTTCACTAGGGACTAACTGGGGACAGGCCAGAGCTACAAAGCTAAAAAATTGGGAGACAATCAATGAGGGGTACCAAGAAGCAAGAGTGAAAGTAATTAGTAAATGAAGCTGAAAGAGAGATTGAGTGACAAACTGTCAGAGATGAAGGGTCAGGCCAGGTAAAAAAAAGGGTCCAAAGAGTAACAAACAGCAGACACACCCAGAAAGCAATACTAACAGTATGACTGTCAAGGTGGAAAAGCAGGCACAAAATCTGAGGTCAGAAGCAAATGTCACTTGCATGTGAGCAGTCAAGCAGAAGTCAAAGGTCAGCAGTAAGTAACAAAAAGCTAAACAAAGAGGAAGGTTATAAGCCACATGGAATCAACTTATGGCAAACCAGAGGCTAAGCAGTCATAGGACGAATGGTTAGTTGCAGGGGAGAAGTATGCCTTACTACAGAAGTGTGTGGAGAGTATGTCATCATCGCACATTGCGTAAGCACGTTCAAGTGTATAAAAATGAGATGCCACTAACATTGCTGGTAAATTCCATACACGATAATAATGGAAGCACTAGCTGTAATTTTAAACAAGTGTTATCAGATAACACTTCCCTATATAGTGCTACCATTCCCACGTCCCCCCGTCCCCCAGAGGCCACTTGACAATGCTTGTCCCCAGTGGTTGCTCTGACCTTGAAAGCCTCCCAACACCAATGACAAATATTTCAACAGCATAAAATTATAATGCTAGACACTGGTAAAATAGGAATAATCATTTAGCAACATTTAACAAATTATTCAGTCATGAGTAGCAAGCTTCAGCTATTAAACTGCAGCACCAGCAGTAAGAGGGGGAAGAAATAGCTTGTTGACTTATCAACTCCATCTAGGTCACTGGTACCACATTGGGGGATGCCCAGAATTATGTAAAAGTATACTCCAAAATAAATAGATATTTAATATCCTAATTATATTAAGATATAATATATATGATAATTTGAATAGCAATGGCCTTAGAAGAGAGGTAGCCCCTTTAACTATAGATTGCAACTTGAGTCCTGTGATGTTTAAAAGTCCTGATATGGTGTTTTCCGTTGTCTTCTGCTAGCAGTGGTGAGGCCCATAAGCATTAGTGAATACTGGTGTTTTAAATGAAGTTAAACAGATAAGCTGTGGTAAAGCTCAAAGCAAATATCTCCTGATACTTAGGTTTCTGCATGCAGTGTCTCTAGAGTGATGACACACAGTGGTTGAGCATCCACCCACTCACCAATCACATGGATAGCACAGCTTCCTAGGAACAAGAGTTCTTTCACAGGCTCTTGGCTGTTTGCAGGGAAGTGCAGAGTTTCTGCCTTACAGCCTGTCAACGCAGTGACCAGAGATCACAGGGAACCGGTTGTCAATGCCATGAGAAAACAGTGATTTTGCTAACAGCTATAGCCCCTAGCAATAATTGCATGCTAACAATATGACATGCTGGTTGCACCCAAGTCGAACAACAATGAAATTGGGTTCAATCAGCCTGCCCATAGATGGTTAGAATCTTGTCTGAATCCCTGCTGAACCAGCCGAGATTTGAACCATCTATGGCTGGCTTAATGCAACACTTTACAAAGTGCATTAAACCATTTAAATTTAGCTATGGGTTTTCTAATCTACACTTCTACCACACTTAAGCCGTCTATAGATGATTTAAATCTTGGACGTTCAGGAGGAACCACTAGGATTTGAACCATCTATGAGCAGGATGACAACCCAATGTGATTGTTGTATGACTTGGGTACAACCAGCATATCATATTTTTACATGTGATTATTGCCAGTGGCCATAGCCACCAGCAATAAGCACTTGTTCTCCCAACAAGGACAGCTCCCCAGGCCCCTCCCCCCTCGCCATGAGAACACAATAGCTCCATGGGAGGGAGTCCCCCATCAAACTGACTCGGGAATTGAGAGATTTTTCTTTCCTGCAACCCGTGAAAATGGTAGAAGAGGGTGAAAAAGTTGTCTACAATGGTTAAATATATTTAGAAATGTTAGAAGAAGGTGAAAGAGTTATCTACAACAGTTAACTATATTTATAAATACTTTGGTTTTTTTTTGTTGATGATCATGCCAAGAGACAAGAAAACTTCAGGGCTCAGGATGACCAGGAGAGGGTGCACTAAACCTTGTTATTTTTTCTTTATGAAAAAAATCACATACAAAGTCCTTCTCTATAACAAGCGAATATTTAAACACTTTTTGACCATGCCGCTACTGGAAAATTTAGTTTGGTTACCATAGACAGTATCAGTTTGCAACTGTACCACTGTTGTTGTCCTAGGTAATTGTGTCTGCCACCTTGGAAGGCATTACATTTTTTAAGGGATTATTATGGGTGTGCCAACCCTCCGTGAGGAGTCTTTAGAAATTTTGGCAATACCCAAATATGTGAAACCTATTCTTCTGGGTCTACTTTGGTTGCTAACCATAGTCCTGATCAGGGACAGACTGACAACTCATGGGGCCCCGGGGCAATAGGGCATCATGGGGCCCCTGTGTCCTTGCCCAAATTCCAAAAAGCCTATGAAAAAGGTACCAGGGGCATCTCATGGGGCCCCCTACTGACCACGGGCCCTCGGGGAGTGCCCGAGTTTCCAAATGGTCAGTCCGCCCCTGGTCCTGATATTGACTGAGTTTGGAATTACATATGGAAATCCACTTCTCTTTGTTAAAGTATTCAGGGTATCTCTTCTCTTTTCCCATTATGTTAAATGACAATTCAAAAGTGCCTACTATGCCTGAGGTATTTTGGTAGCATTTCACAGCCTTTATGCCCATAGTTCAGAATTGAAGTGCCTACCATATTTGTGAATTTAGTATTCTGTGGATGTAATTTATAGTATTTTTCTAACACAAAGCCTTCTCGTGTAACAAACCCATCTCATTGCCTTAAGCTGGACATACACTGTTAGTTTTTTTCTTTTATTTTCATTCAGCAAACTCCCTGAACAAAAATAAACTAACAGATTAATCCATCAACAAACGAGATGGATGAAGGAATTCCCCCTGCAGAGACATTGAATTCTGACAGTGGCTCTCGCTGCTGATCAGCAGCTGCAGTCGATTGGCCACACCTGCTGATCAACAAAAGTTTTTCAGCATGCCCCTTTGACAGAATTCAATTGACTTTTGTAGAGCAGGCACAACCACGCTGATTCGATAAGGGATCAATCGGTGTATGGTTAGCTTTACTAAAACATAAATAGAAATTATTTTCTTTAGTATTGTAGAGGAATGCTAAAACCCTTGTCAGATTTTGATTCCTGTCTGTATATTCACCCTAAGTTGCTGTCTTGTGCAACCAACAGGACAGGAATTGAGGGTGAGGTTCTAATTCTCCCCCTCTCTATCCAAAGCTAAAAAAAACATACAATTTACAGCACAGATATTGTGAAATAAAAATAGAAAAACTAATGGAGCAGTATTCCACACTATAGGCTCAATTTACAAAGCTAACACACCAGGATAGGGATACTTATTTTTAAAAAAAGCAACATTTGTTAGCTGAGCCCAATGAGATTTGAAAATTACAGTCACTTGCCTATACAAAAATTCCTTATCCTTGTACCTAAGCTTTGTCAATCGAGCCTCATGTTATAAAAATATCAATGCAATAAAAGGGATCTTATAAAGATAGCACACATCCAGATGTGTGATTTCACTGCACACTCTACAGTAGGCATTGTTGATCGCATTTTACATTGTAGGACTTCATGTTCTTAAATGTATCTTGTCACCAAGGATTCCACAAGATCATTGGACTAATAACATACACACATATCAGAAAATCACTATTTGACCAGATGTGGAAGATTTTGTTAAGACCTGTGCCATCTGCACACAGATCTAGATTTCTCAGCAGGCTCTTTACATATAGCTCCTGGCTTTGGTTTCTGACCATCTGTGGTCCAATATCACTGTGGACTCTGCTGGGTTAGGAGAGAACAGTTTATTTTTTTCTAAAGTAGAGCCTTGTGTCACTGGTTGGAAATCAAGTTGAATTTTTCAGCTGCATATTTTCCATTCAGTTCAAAGGGAAAACAGACCAGTTTATTGAAAAACTGGGGAAAATAACTTGGCTGATCTTGCCAAAGCTAATCTAACTAATAAAAATGATATCACGGAATCTGGAGTGTTGTTTTTTTGGGTTTTTTTTTAATTTTTTTTTTATAAAACCTCTTAAATTCTTCATTCTTAATCTTGTGCAGGTTCAGGTTTCTTTTCTTGTGTTGAAATTTCAATAAAATAAGATTGTTAATTCTAAAGTTTGTATGATTAAACTTTTGTAGTTAGAGTGTATGCTGGGTAGTGAAATATGCATGTTCCACATATGTTTCATCAATGATTTTTTTTTAGAAGCTTTTTTTGAAGCCATCTTCTGGAAAGGGACTATAAGGAGCTACTGTAAGGAAATGGTAGTTCCCCACTCCCAATGGATAGCTTCATCAAAAGTGAGTGTACACCTGCGCCATCTGCTGGTTCAAAATGTATTCAGTACTGCAGAACAAGTGCACTCAGGTTGCAGGGGTATAACGTAGCCTATTCAAATTCTTGATGAAGATTCTTCTGCAAACCAAATGATTTTTAGAATCTTCTTAGTGATTTGTAGTAAATAATGGGCACAGACTGAGAAGAATAAAATATTTGCAAACAATAAATACGTTTTAAACCAAGTTCTTACTGACCTTTGTTGCTGAAGGCACTAGGGAATAATTCATCCTAAAAATGTACAGTACAGACACCGTGTAGTAATTAATTCACAAAGTTTACAGCACAATCACTTTTTTTCTCCCAACAGATTAGTTTTTTTGCTTCCCCTTTCATCAGTGATGTGGGAGCCTTCTAATGTGTAATGCAGCTTTTCTTGAGTTTTTAATGACTTTTTAAATAACTTTTTTGTCTCATGGAGCCTTTGTAATTAATCACCATTTCTACAGAGGACATTAGCTAAAACAGTAGGTTGTGGACATAAAAATAAGTAAAATAGTAAAGAAGGTGGCATATGTGATATCCATGATTGCTCTATACAGCAAAATTATTTTTATTAATAATAATGAAATAAAACAAATATTAATACATAGAAGAAAAGTGTAGTGCTGAGAAGCACCTTTTACAAAGGTGGTGATTGGGAAGAGTGCTTCTTACTTTGGTAGTGAGAGTAAGAATGTTTCTTACATTGGTAGTGAGTGAGAAGAATGCTTCTTACATTATCTGTGAATGGTAAGTATACTTCTTATATATGGTCAGTGAGAAGAATACCCTCTTACAGGAAGGTGAAAAGATAATTGTCTAATTGTTCCAGTAACCCTCAGTAAACTCTGGGGGAACATTGGTTGAGAAGGACTGCTCTAATATAAACACAGAGAAAAGTAGAATCTCATTTTGGATGACTTCACTGTTTCTTTTATTCATTTTGAAGATGAATTGCTCTGCAATGCAATACAGAGGTCAGTGATGGCTTTTTTATGCTATTTACTGCTTGTTATGAATATGTAGCCTGGACACAGATTCATTTTAACACTGCCTTAATCAGGGGCGGACTGACAACTCATGGGGCCCCCGGGCAGTAGGGGATCATGGGGCCCCTGTGTCCTTGCCCAAACTCACAAAAGCCTATGAAAAATGTACCAGGGGCATCTCATGGGGCCTCCTACTGACCCCGGACCCTTGAGCAGTGCCTGAGTTTCCAAATGGTCAGTCCACCCCGGCCTTAATCAAGCTTCTGGTGACATGGAAGATAACCACCTAAAACAATGGCAGTTTCACAAAGTCACCTCTGTGAAAACAAAGCAGTCTCACATATCTGTCTCTAAAAACCAAGCACCCTTGAAGCAGTCTTTCTGAAAAACGTATTACCTTTGCTACAGTCTGACACAACAGTTTCTGGTAATGCAGAAATAGTGTTTGACAAATATATTTAACATTCCAAGTTCGTATTACAGGAGCTGATAATAGAGCTTAATTTTTTTAAAATCAATGTGCTGAGGTTTTTTTTATGTGTATGTCACACTCTCACTTGTGGTAGTCATTAAAGTATATTGTGTAGGTAAAAGGACTGTGTCTTATATATGCTGTGCTGTGTATAGGGGGAACAGGCCTAAGTTTTATCAAACCATGTCCCTTTAATCCCCTGCCACTGCAGAATCTGGTCACCAGGGGCAGACTGACAACTCATGGGGCCCCCGGGCAATAGGGGTTCATGGGGCCCCTGTGTCCTTGCCCAAACTCAAAAAAGCCTATGAGAAAGGTACCAGGGGCATCTCATGGGGCCATCTACTGACCCCGGGCCCTCGGGCAGTGCCCGACTTTCCAAATGGTCAGCCTGTTTTCTTATAAAATTTAGCAAATAAATAGTATTTTATCATACATATTGGCCAAAATGTATTCCGTTATCTTTTTAATAAAAAAAAAGATAACCCAAATTAGTTTATAACCAAAAATTAGAATTTTTAAACATTTTTTTATATTATTATTTATGTTTTTTTTACCTACTGTCACCCTAGCAGCGCAGTGTCACCATCATGACACTATACTACTTGTGGAGGGTGATGAAGATTTTTTTTTTTTTTACACTGATTGCTTTTACGCCCATAAAAGCTGTAAAAGCAATCATTTCTCCTTCTCTCTAGCTGCATTCTTGCCATTGAGAGCTACTGAGTGAGCTGTGATTGGTCACAGCTTGCCACATGGTACAAGGCTGTTGTGAATAGCCTTTTACCATGTAACCTCTGTGATCATTCACAGATTTCACACGTAGTAAGCAACGATGTCACAAGTGACATCTTGCTTACTACTCTGCATGTGATCACTGATTGGCAAATCAGTGATCACATGATCGGGACCTCGCACAGAGGTCCCATTCGACGATCGGTGTTCCACTGTGGAGGAGGACACAGCGGGCACCGGATCGTGGTGCTGCGCGCTCCCAGGGAGCGCGCACAAGCAGGGGGCGGGGAGGCTGTTTATAAATGGCCACCCAACTCTGCACTGCCACCGTCCGGCAGTTTATATACAACAGCTGGACAGGAAGTGGTTAAGTGTCGCGATGTCAGAGCCCCTCCCCTACACGTTACGCCACTGGGTGACATGGCTTCATCAGCAGTCTTGTATGGCATTCTCTCCTGAGAAATACCAATTTCTTATTGCATATCCCGGCTAACACAACAAGCACCGTAACATAGATTTCTCACCTGAGATTGACAAGAAGAGCGTCAGCTGATCATCTTAGGAATTTTCCTGCTTTCTCTTATTCTTAAGTGAATAATATTCATTATGTTAGAATGATTTGCTTTCAAAATTCATTTTGTATATTCGGTTTGTTTTGTTTTGTATATTTGTTATTTTCAAATTAATTCAAAATTTGAAAATCGAATTTCAAATCGATTCGAAATTTAAGTAAATTCAAAATTCAAATTTCAAAAGAGCTATATTCCTTCTATTCTATCTATTCCTTTCTATTTTATTCTATTCTGCTATATTCTATTCTTTTTTATTCTATCTATTATATTCTATGCTATTCTATTATTTTGTTTCCTATTCTATTCTGTTTTATTCTATTCCATTCTCTTGTATTCAATTTGTTTCCATTATATTCTTTTCCTTTATATTCTATTCAATTGTATTCTATTCTATGTTTTTCTTTTCTTTTCTATTTTATTTTATTTCAATTTATAAAGTGGCCTAAGTAGGAATCATCATCTTGTTTCACTTTTATGCCTTACTGTATTTATTGCAATATGTTTCAATTTTGAATTCAAATTAAGTTAAAAATGATCATCCAAATTTCCAAATAATGAGCATTTTGTACGAATTTCGATTTGTAATGAAACAAATCACACATATCTAATGATGGACAAAGGATCTGAATCCAGTGCCATCCACCCTTTTAAAGTTTCACACATGGCAGTCTCCGGTGACATAGACTTACATACAGGGGCGGACTGACAACTCATGGGGCCCCCGGGCAATAGGGGATCATGGGGCTCCTGTGTCCTTGCCCAAAATAAAAAAAGCCTATGAAAAAGGTACCAGGGGCATCTCATGGGGCCCCCTACTGACCCCAGGCCCTCGGGCAGTGCCCAAGTTTCCAAATGGTCAGTCCGCCCCTGCTTACATAACAGTCTGCCAGATAACATAAAATTCTTACACGATTATCTCTCTGGTAGTTTAGCAGTTTTAATACAATATTAATATATTTAACATACTGCAATTACATACAGTTATGAGTAATGAGCACGAGTAAAACACTAAGACACTTTTACTACAGCATCTTGCAAACATTCACTGAATTAATCTGCTATGTCTCTCTTGGAAACACAACTGTTTCCTCTTAGTGATGGACAATAAACTTTTATCTAGCAGTTTTCGTAAACTAGCAGTTAGGCAGCTTTTGTTCATATGTGCTTGCTTCCTACCAGGAAGGTCCGAGAATTGTTAAGTCAGCTCATTTTGAGGCAGGTCATTTTCAGTTAGGAAATGAATCATGGCAAGGTTATACTCATCATTATGTGGCATGTGACGTGACCTTATTCACATTCATTTCATAGAAGTCAGCTAATTGAGAGAGTAATATTTCCTGAAATACTATAAGATAATACACTCACATGCAGTGTTTTTACTGAAAAAGACGTGCTTGCAGAATAACAGGACCAAAGGTGGAAGCATTTCCATGTTGTTCAATGCAGTAACTCCACAGTAATTTCTATGCACTTATTCCACAGCAGGGGCGGACTGACCATTTGGAAACACGGGCACTGCCCGAGGGCCCGGGGTCAGTAGGGGGCCCCATGAGATGCCCCTGGTACCTTTTTCATAGGCTTTTTTGAGTTTGGGCAAGGACACAGGGGCCCCATGATCCCCTATTGCCTGGGGGCCCCATGATTTGTCAGGACGCCCCTGTTCCACAGAACATAAATGTCAACTGCATTTTAGCTAACCAGGACACAGATTCATGATTTTTAGATAGAGCTAGGTGTTGGAGGAGAGCCCTTTATCAAAAACCCATCAGCTTCCGTGAATTCATTTTTGGGCTGTACATGTTTGACTTTTTTCTAGTGAGCACTGGATTCTCCATTGAATTAATCTGAAATGGCAGACATGTAAGTTAACCACATAATGTCAGGGATAAACAGGTTATGCCATGGTTCCTTCAACTCTGTTGTCAAGGAGAAGAAAACTGTGAAATTGGTTTTAAATTCTGCTAACTAAGGAGGCAGGATTTTGTCATATTGGTCAGGGACATTACATGTGAGAACACTGAACCCACCAAAGCTAGAAGAATGGTACCAGTAATATGGCGGAGCAATCAGTATTGAGGAATAAACTTCCCTTTCATTGACAGCTCCTCCTTAAATAAGTAAATTCTCTTCCATAGCACACAATGGTTGTATCAGAATTGGCAGATAATAAGGCAGTTATTAATAAAGCTGTTTCTACAGGTGCTACTAAAACTATCTTTTCTTTAAGAGACCAGTCTGGATTTCATATTTCAGTTTTTTGATAGATGCTCCAGTGTAAAATCAGTTTCTTACATCTCTCAGGAGCTCTAGTGTTAAGATCTCTGCACTTGGATTCCCAGTTCTGCCATGGCCATTGCCATACAGGTCCTAATTTCCCTGCCGGAATTTTAATTAATTTTGTGTTATGCAAATGTGACAGAGTGATATACATAATTGGGTGAGGAAACCCAAAACTTCAACAAACGCATTAGGACCATGACAGGGATATCTCACTGCTGGAGTCTGCAAAAGAAGACTCTAAACTCCAGGAAGAGCACCAGGACTATGACAGGAATATATCACCACTGGGGTCTGAAAGAAAACAGCCCACACTCCAGGAAAGCACCTAGGCTATTACACGGATATCTAAAAACTGTAATTTCCAAGAGAACACCCAAAACTGCAAGACAGCACTAGCTTAATGACAGTGATATCTTGCCACTGGAGCCTCGAGACCCGAAACACCCAAAACTCCAGAAAGAGAATTAGGACTATGACAAAGATAACTCATCCCAAGAAAGCATCAAAAACTTCAGGAACATCATTAGGACAATGACACAGGTATCTCTTCTCTGAAGTCTCTAACAGAATGCTAAAAACTCCAGGAATAGCACCAGGATTAATATAGAGATATCTCACCACTAGATTCTACAAGAGAACAAGCAAAACTCCAAGGACAACACCATGACTATAACATAGATACAGTATATTGCTGCTGGAGTCTCTAATGGAGCAGCAACTAGCACTATGTCATAGATATCTTACCATTCTGGATTACTGAAGCATTTCTATTGGCTATTAATGCTGCCCATCATAACTATGGATCAATAGGAATGTGCAGTGGCTTAGTGGTAAACTTAAAAAAGTACCCAGATTGACATAGATTTCCCTGTCAGAGCAGCCTAGCAATTTCTGGGGGGGGGGGGTGTTGTAGGTAAGTGCAGGTAACCTTAGGTGTCTGCACTAAATATCTGAAGCAGCCAACTCCCTCACTGTCTCCTAGTGACAGACAGACAGAATGTTCATTTTAGCCATGTAACTGTGTAGGAAATACTATGATGCTGTTGCAGGGCTACATATAGTAAGACTGACAGTAAGTAAGTTAGGTACTGGTGGGAGAGTTCTGTGACTGAGATGCATCACCTTTTCTGATCTAGGACCCACCTACTAGAAATGATGTAGCCAGGAAGCCATTATACATGTGTTCTCTCTTGGAGGGAGTGCTTATGAAGGTGGTAAGGTTTTCCTTTAGAGGAATGCCAGGACTTTTGATAACTCACTGCCAGGATGCAAGTCTCACTCCCCTAGAGACCCCTTTCTATGTGTTATTAATGATGCTTGCTAATTGTTCAAGTGTGATGTCACACTGCCTTGTATAGCTGTTTGTACATATGACCTTCATCAGTGAAGTCTGCTTGTTGCATTGAAAGAGCCTGGTGTAAAATACTATCCTGTGCCATAAGGCTACTACACTTGATATTGGATTTATGCTAAGAATCCCAGTGGGGCCAACAGTATGGAGGAGGCAGAAAGGGCTTGTAATACTCCTGCTAGGCAAGGTTGGGATACCCCCAGGATTCCTTAAGGAGCGTAGTCATTGTGTTTGGATCAGTCCACGGTGGAAACCTCAAGGGTCTCCATGCTAAAAGGGCTACCAGTTGCAACATTTGTGCCTGAGATACAATAAAATGTTAAATGGCAACTGCCTTGTGCAGACCACTACACAGCATTTCTTCTATACTTTTTTATTAAAGTCAAACTCCAGGAAAAAAATATATTTTTAAAATCTACAATTGACCAGCTTGGTTACCTGTATTTATCGATATGTCACATCTGGAGGACTGCAAGAGAGTTTCAAAGTTAACGTTGCAGTCTGTACCACATACACTGAAGAGTGGCTCGCTTGTCAGCACCTCCATTCAGAAAACGTGTTGTATTCTTTTCAGTAAATACATAGCTTTCTCTTATTGGACAAGGGTAGATTGTGATGTCATTGGCCCATCACCTCTTTATTTTCCAGTCAAAAATATCTTGCGCTCATTGAAATGACTACAATGTTTTTCCTGAACGGTGGAGGTCATGAGCAAGAAACCCTCGATCTTCAGAGGGAAGGACTCTCCAGCACCAGCAAAACAGGAAAGCCCCTGATTGCATACACTTCTACAGAGATTTTTGAGACTCTCCTGCAGCCCTCTGTTTGTGACACATTGATAGTTACAGATTCAGCATGACAGCTGTGTTCAGTAATGGCAGCCTACACATTTCTTGCAGCACAGGTTTCCTTTAAATGTACAATCTCTGTTTATTGCCATTTATTATTCTGCTAGCAGGTGTCTGTTGTTTGTGAGAACTTTCAACAGAAGTAATTCAGTGCTGCCAGCTTCTAGGATGGCAGTTATAAAAACAGCAGTTGAATGGTATGGGAAGCTGAGTGCTTGTTTGTTCACTGCTTTTGTTCTGATTCAGGATGTGTGTGTTAGAACACGAAGAGTGCAATGAATGCAAAAAAGAGTGCTAAATTACCAGCAATGACCTTAGTCAGTCACATCCTCAGGCTATTTATATAACTTGGAAGTGCGTTTAAAATGACTTTGCTGTTTATTTTAAGGACAGGAAGAGTGAATCCACTAATACAACCAAGATAAAAATGATTGAAAGTGTCAAACATTTATATTTAGGTATTTTCTTTTAATTTAAAACATATATGGGAATATTATTTAAATGTATTTCACTACAAATTATAAAATTTGCTTTTTTTTAAAAAAAAAATCAAGGACTCGTTTTTTTTTTTAAACATGGTTTACTATGTGATCATCATTCAATGATGTTAATGAAATTAGTTGTAGGTGGAAAGAAAATAAAACTATTGTCTGTAACAAATTTTCCAAACAGATCCATTGTATTTTACTTGTCATGTATAATGCACAAACATCTGGTCTGGTTTCTATGGAAATAAATCATTGTTCAAGGTTTTATGCTGACGTTCTTGTGCCAGTGTGTTGTCGAATTCTTCTTTCTCGATAAGGATTGTGCCGTCATTTGGCTCTAAGCCTTCACATTATGTCTATATACAGTTTTGCATGTCCATCCATGTACTGGATTATGCTTCTATCCATGTGGGGTTACTGATATTTAACATATTACTGAGATTTGCGCTTGAAGTACAGTTTATAAAAATATGGGGGTTTTTTTGTGAAGCATGAGCATTAATTATACTATTATCAGTAATAGGAGCTGTTTCAAACAAATCTTAGCAACTAATTAGATTCATTAGTTCACTTTGAAATTATAGCTGAAAAATTAGAGTTTGAATCTAACTGGTTAATGTGAGTTTCATTTTGTTCCATAGAAACTTTTATTTTAAATATAAACTAATCCCAGTATACAAGTATTATAAAGCCTGTTTGTCCTGCACTAGGTTCACACCACATTTTGTTTAGGAAAAGAGCACTATTAGTTTCAGTGAGTACTATATCATTTGTGCAGACCACAGAAATGTCCAAATTTGTTTTGGGATTGTTGGCATTCCGGGAGAACTGGCACTATGTAGAAGCACTGGAACCCAGCGCTTCACCAAAACAAAGATTACGCCCCCCTCCCTCCCCTACGAGTCTTATTTCTTTCATTATAATAGTGCACACCCATTGGAGACCTTTGAAGCTATGTCTACTTTATTCCCCATTTTCTTATAAGTTGATGCTCTGAAACACTCTCCAATGCTATCAGTATATGGGCAAGTCTTTTCTGTTTTCCTGTACAGCAATCCTGCTTTATATGTAATGACGTTTTAGTACCCATGGTCTAATCTGGCCTAATTGGAATTATATATCTGCCTTAGTCAAATTCTCCAACGACCTGCTAACCGCCAAAGCTAATGGCCACTATTCAGTGCTCCTACTCCTTGACCTCTATGCGGCCTTCGACACAGTCGACTACCCCCTCCTCCTCAAAAAACTACACTCCCTCGGCCTCAGAGATTCTGCTCTCTCCTGGCTCTCATCCTACCTGTCACAACGCTCTTTCAGCGTTACCTATAATGCTACCACCTCCCTCTCACTCCCCCTCTCTGTTGGGCTCCCTCAAGGCTCTGTCCTCGGGCCCCTTCTCTTCTCCATCTACACCTCCTCCCTTGGCCAACTCATACACTCTCACGGCTTCAACTACCACCTCTATGCCGACGACACACAAATCTATCTCTCAACCCCCCACCTCACCCCCTCGGTCTCCGCCCGAATCACACACCTGCTGAGTGACATATCAGACTGGATGTCGCTCCACTTCCTTTAACTGAACCTCTCCAAAACCAAGTTTCTTGTCTTCCCCCCAGCCCGGACACCACCCCCCATTGACTTCTCTATCACATTGAACAACGCTACCATCAAACCCGCCCCGCAGGCAGGAGTACTTGGTGTCATTCTGGACTCCAACCTATCCTTCCAGCCCCAAGTCCAATCTTTAACAAACTCGTGCAGACTCCACCTCTGCAACATCGCCAAAATCCGCACGTTCCTAACCCCAGAAACCACTAAACAGCTCATCCACTCCCTCATCATATCACGACTCGACTACTGCAACTCCCTCCTCACTGGCCTGCCTCTCCGCTAGCTATCCCTGCTTCAGTCCATCCTGAATACGGCTGCCAGACTCATTCACCTTTCCAACCGCTCCGTCTCCGCCACCCCCCTCTGCCAATCCCTCCACTGGCTTCCGATTACGCAATGGATCAAATTCAAAATCCTAACGCTGACGTACAAAGCTGTCCACCATACTGCCCTGAACTACATCGCTGACCTAATATCCAAGTACCGCCCAGCACGCACACTCCGCTCCTCACAAGACCTCCTTCTCTCTAGTTCCCTGGTCTCCTCCTCCCATTCCCGCCTCCAGGACTTCTCCAGGGTGTCACCCATCCTCTGGAACTCCCTGCCCCAACCCATCAGATTATCACCTACTCTCCTCTCCTTTAGGCGCACCCTGAAAACCCATATCTTCAGGGAAGCCTACCCCACCCCCTGCTAACTTGTCGACCTTCTCCACTCTTCCTACCACTCCATCCCCCACAGCTATCTCCTCCTGTGCCACCATCCCCTCCCTCCTAGATTGTAAGCTCGAAAGAGCAGGGCCCTCGATCCCTTCAGGTTTTGCATTGTATTGGTATTGTTCTGTCACATGTTCTGTCCCCCTTTGTAATGTACAGCGCTGAGCGAACTATTGGCGCTTTATAAATACTGTATAATAATAATATATCGTCCTATAGGGAATCAATTTGGGCTACTTGTCCCCCCTATGGCCAGTGATATGGCCCTCTTTTGGCCCCCTACGTTTGCCATAGAAGTTCTGTAAGCTTCTTGAAGTCTATTAAGTCTCTCTGTTGGGAACCTCTTGAATCTTTTGGTATGGCACTCCACAAGGAACTCATTAATAATAATATTATTGTTTATGGTGTTTAATTCTGTTTGTAAAACATTTTTTTTTGGTAATGTGTTGGTATATTTTTCTTTTAAATTGTAATAATTGATATACATTCTATTTGATAGTGACATCATGTGCAGTGCTTATAAGACTCCTGAAGAAGCCAAATTATGGTGAAACATGTTGAGCAGAAGTAGCTGCAATAACGTATAAAGTTGTATTGAATTCAACCGCATTCAAGTGATGTTTTTAATAATACCAAGCCTTTGGTGTTTTTTATATCCTGTTACACAATAAAATTGTTATATTTTTTAGTTTGTTATATTATGTTTTAGCACCATTAAAAATTCCTATTACATGCTATTTTCAGCAATTTTTGTTAGACTTGTGCTTTAAAGGTAAACATAATTTATTTTATATTATTTCCTTTATGCTTATTTTTGGATAATCCATTTTTATATTGCAAAACGTGTTGTACATTCAGTCCACACTAAACCTGTGTATCTTCGTATTGTGAGACCTGTTAAGAACACAAACAATAAACACAGGTACAGTATACGGGATTGCATAGTCTTTTCAAAATTTTTATACAAACATGCAATATAGATCAACTTAATCTAAATAAAATTTTCCAGTAAATTTTTATTAGAAAGAATAAAATTGGATACACTTGAAAAACAATCACAGATTCAATTGCGAACTTACAAATCCAAAACTTTACAATGGTACAATCACACATGTGTACAGAATTACAAACTACTAACACAGACATACAAAGCGATTCATAACACTGCCCCAAACTACCTCACCGACCTGATACCCAAATACCACCCTACCCGTAATCTTTGCTCCTCACAAGACCTCCTACTTTCTAGCTCCCTGGTCTCCACCTCCCACGCCCGACTGCAGGACTTCTCTAGGACTTCCCCCATCCTCTGGAACTCACTACCCCAATCCATCAGACTGTCACCTACCCTCCTCACCTTTAGGCGCACAGTGAAAACCCATCTCTTCAGGGAAGCCTATCCCGCCCTCACCTAATAGCCGATCTCCTCCTACCACTCCTTCCTCCACAGTCACTTCCTCCTGTACCACTATCCCCTCCTTCCTAGATTGTAAGCTCAAAAGAGCAGGGCCCTTGACCCCCTCGTGTATTGTATTGTTACTGTATTGTCTCATGTACTGTCCCCCACTATAATGTACAGCGCTGAGCAAACCTTTTAGCGCTATATAAATATTGTATAATAATAATATACAGTATAAACAATATCAGCCTACAAATATGGGCTTCACAATTATAATGTCAACTAAAAGAAAGTGCAATTTTCTGGAATAGTGAGTAATATTGCCGTTCTTCTTATTGACTTATTAGCATCATTCATTTCCAGCTGGAAAGAACCCTCGGCGGAAGTGCAGAGGTTCATCTGCCTATATTGATGGTGTCGGGATAAAGCAAATAATCTTATCAGTCTATAATAAAGTTATAAAAACTGTGCATCCGCCTATTAATTTTATATACAGTATGTATACACAAGGTCACCCATATATGTTCATACATATACAAGCTCTACTTCTTGCTTTGCAGTGCTAAATGGTAGTTGTACTTTACGCCTCATTCTTACAATGCAAGTAGGCTGACCCAGTGTATGCCCTATTTGGGTAATATTTCAACCATAGACAGTAAGTTGCACTGAGCAGGAAGTAGCCCCTGTAGTGGTTAATCAACAAATGTCTACATTTAAGGCCATAATAAAAAATATAGAAAACCAAGCATGTAAAGAAGTAAAACAACTGTAAAAGTTGTAAACTGCTATATAAACGCAAAATATGCACTTACAAAACTATACTGTACTTTCTCATTATGCAGTAACATTTCAAAAATGGCAGTTATTTTATAACTTGACCTCCCACATCCAACCATGAAACAACCCTCATATAAAGCACAATGGTCACCATTGTATAAATGTTGTGAATTTGGAGACTTCATCTGAGTGTTGCTCCCTGCACCATTTGTCACTGTCACAGATATGTTGCACTAAGACTGCTTCCTCTCAATTAAAAGTAAATGGACTCAGCACTGAATTAATTCCATGGTTGCCAACATCCCAAACGTTGTATACCCAAAGTTGTGTTCTCCAACAATTTAAACTGGGACTTTAAAGGCAACCCAAAACAGATAATGAAATTATATAAAACATTTTATTCCAAAAATAAATAGACATCATAATTTAACATATAACACACATGTTAAAAACATACATAACATAGCAAAAGAACTGTCTATATGACTTGCTATGAGCTGAGATGTAGTGTTGCACCTTTTCCTACAACCCAGAAAGCAGTGAGAGGTGAATAAACGTTAGCAAGAACCAACGCGTTTCAGAACATAAGTCTTTCTTCAGGGGTATACTGAAGGGAAAAGATGGCCATAAAAACATTCTACTGTAGTAAATATGAATCAGAATTAGAAATAGCATAACAAAGGAAATACAATCAGGAACATATGTAAATCTACAGCCTACATACCATCTAATTTTCTTCTGGAATGTTATAGTTGCACAAAGAAAGGCATAAGACAGTCTTTTTCTGATATGCTCTCCGGTGGCACCCTGGTGCACCAAGGGATGGATGGTAAAGGGGAACTCAAAAGAAGGGGGGAGAATGACAACCAATCCCCAACGTGGGTGATCCTCTTACACAGATATTGCCTGAAAGGACAATGGACCCAGTTACGTGGATGCAAGAGGTCAAGAAAGAGCCTATAAAATTACAATATGAAGCCATTACTTTACTGTCTGTCCTCAAGAAGACAGCAAAATAAATTAAAATAATAAATAGCAACATTGTTACAATAGGTGTCTGAAATTAGTCTACTACAAACCAATGGCGTATAAACATATGAAACGTGTGTATCACAATAATGTATATATTCCACAGTAGCCTGGGACTATCTTCACTAAGTATTATGCGGACTCTTCAGATCCTCTCAGGGGGCTATTCAAGATATTAAATGAACTTCATGTTGTATAGTAGATATGTATACTAGTAATAAAGAGAGCCTAAACTGCTGTGAATAAGTGCAAATCTGCAAGCCAATGGCCTCGGGCTCTCTATAAATGATATGTATCAACAATATAAGTTAAATAGGGATCTAAGGGATTAGCTGTATAGGTTGAGTGTCACGTAACAAGTGACCAAAGGAATAATCCACTCCCCACTAATAGGAACCTCCCAAGAGGATTTGTGGAAGAATGTAGGGCCAAAAAAAAGGAGTAAATAGTTGTTGTTTACCTGAATTCCCCAATATTTCTTTGCGAGCGAGCACCTCCAGTTATTAGTGAAACGTTTTCATCTTTGAGGGTTCCCACTTCCTCCAGGTGCAGGGCGTGGCCATGAGGACCTGTTGTGCCTCATCCTATGCCAATCTGTACCCGGGGGAGTTAGAAGTTTATTCACCTCTCACTGCCTTCTGGGTTGTAGGAGAAGGTGCAACACTACATCTCAGCTCATAGCAAGTCATATAGACAGTTCTTTTTAAATGTTATGTATGTTTTTAACATGTGTGTTATATGTTAAATTATGTCTCTTTATTTTTGGAATAAAATGATTTATATAATTTAATTATCTGTTTTGGGTTGGCCAATTTAAATTGTTGGGGAACACACCTTTGGCTATACCTCTCAGTTAAAATAAATAAAATTATCATTAATATCACCATAACCCTAATTTAAGTGTTTATTACTAGCTGTGAGTATTTTTTCTTGTGTTTTACTTTTTCTCATTAAGTTACACATGGCATTTACCACTGTCATTGTATAACAAACACAACTAACAGGCATTGTGAGAGTCAGTTTTGATGCTGTTGGTGACTGAAGGTCAATATTGAGGGCTGAAATTATATGTTAAGGTAGAAAGTTAAGAGAAGCAGGGTGTCACTGTAATAGTGAAGTTATGCTTCACCAGGCAAATAAAGACCCTAAACACACCTGAGGTGTGGAATCCAAGAAGCTGCCTGGTGTTCACTAGAACAACCCCCAATGAGTAATTGGTTTTGGTGTACCCTAGGTTTGTCCTCCAGATTGAGGTCCTTGGGTATACCCAGACTGGTAACAGTTAACAGGTGGCAGAAATTGCTGGACAAGATTGAGATAAACAAATCAGAGGTCAGGACATGCAGATAACACAGATCCCAGAAAACCAGGTCTAGGTCATAGATGGGTTACAGAGGTCACAAGAACAGGAGACTAGGAATAAAACTCCCATTGCAGTGAGTTAAAGTGAAACTTTGTCCTAAATTGAGAAACTTGTGAGTAGGAAAGATTGTTATTGCAGAGAAGACATTTTTTCCTTCTTATATGCATGTGCTTTTCAGTGTACATTCTTGGCACACCTCAGTGGAGGGATAAATTAACTCCATGCCAGTTAAGATGGTCCAAAGAACCTGAACCCAGAAGAAGATGGGAAGAAGATGCCAGCACTGGTGAGAGAGCTTTCTGATATCATAGATGTGGAGGAGAGGTGAGTATTGAAGATTTTAGTTCCACTTCCAATAACTTTCCTGGACATGATAGCAGCATAAATGCACTTTAGCACTTTTCAATAGGAAGCAGCAGGGGGGACATGAGAATGCCTAAGCACAAGAACCGAGTACCCTTTGGCACAGGCTTTCTATGAGAAGGAATATCATGAACGAGAACAACCAGGAATGCCTGTATGCTTGATACAGCTCAAGAGAAAAACAGCAGACTGATGTTGCAGAGACTCATTTGCAAAGGAAACAGCTGTGGAGAGCAGCACAGATCAGTTGTGAAGACAGTGTACTGTAACCCAGGGATAGTATCCTGCTTGTTCTGTGCAGAGTACAACAACCCTGAAAGCTGAAATATCTATCTGCTAATGGCTTTCTTTCAAAATTACCAGCATTTAGATGGCAAAATGATTTTTTGTTCAGGATGACTTGCACAACACGTTTGTTTTCTTAGTAAATCGGACATTGGGCCCAATTAACTATATATGGTGCAGTGCGCTATATTTGTGCACACAAACATGCACATAGTGCATACTGCACATTGATGGCACACACCTGGAGTGCTGCTATTACAGGGAACGATACAGCAGGCTAAAGCAGCTCATACTATCCCTTCTCCTTCTTCAGAAAATGATTACAGGGGGAGAGAGAAGTGGAGCCAGTGGAGCAGCACAGAGTTGCCCTCTACCCAGGGGTGGACTGACAACTCATGGGGCCCCCGGGCAATAGGAAGTCATGGGGCCCCTTTGTCCTCACCCACACTCAAACCACACCCAAAAAAGACTATGAAAGGTACCAGGGGCATCTCATGGGGCCCCCTACTGACCCCGGGCCCTCGGGCAGTAGCCAAGCGGCTAAATGGTCAGCCCCTGCCTCTACCTGTTCCTTCTAGCGAGTGTCTGCTTGGACACTGATCAAAGGGAATCTGCTGGCTGCCTCCTCCCCTCTGTTCAGCTAGGCAGAGGAAGAAGGGAGAGAGAGGCAGCTTCTCCAAGCTAAGCCTTCCTCCAGTAAGCATCTGACATGTAGCTCTATGCTTGGTCAGGCCAGGCAGAGATTTGAGGTTAATATCTTTGCCACAATTAAAGAATAGAAACTGCAACAAATTGCAATTTGTACAAATATATGTTGCGCTCCTAAATACTTCTCAATAAATAATAATTAAATTATTAACATTAAATTAATTCAAATTATGATACAAATAACTAATAAAAGTGTATACATACCAAAGAATATTTAAATAGATAATTTCAGCTAATCAATCTCCTCCAAATAAATATCAAAATAATTCCACACGAAATACTCCTCTAAAAAAATATTTTGCCAAGTGCTCATAAATCATCTATTAGTGACATGATGTACTTACTAATACCCTCAATTTCATTTATATTCATAATACCCTCATTTAATATAATAAAAATAGTGAACCAACTAAAAACCCTCAACTAAAAAGCATTTAAATGATCCCCCATAAATAAAAATAACCAAATGCTCATAAATAATTAGTAGTGATTAGTATGAATCCAAATATCATCAATATAATAGTCCCATTGAATAAACAATTGTTTATATATAGTGACTTGGTGCTTGTTGTTTTTCAATTTGTGACTTTTGTGAATCCTTCAAATAGTGAAGATGTGCGCTCACCTCCTTTGATGCCTGCAATTAGGCTATACACGCTTTCGGTTCACTTTCCCTGGAACCTGCTGGACATATACTTTTGCTGGTAAAATTGGGAGATCCTTCCTTTAGGAGTAATGGATGTATCCTCTGGTGGCTGATTATCCCCTCAGGGATTACACACTCCTTTTGTTATCTCAGACCTCCTAATTATCTTTTCCTTGTGTTATTCCGCATGCAGGAAGAAATAGAGGACATAGTGCTTTACCTTTTAAAACTTTTTATTCCCACCATCCAAGTATTAAACTCACATTTGACAGGTTTAACCACTTGCCTACCAGGCACTTATACCCCCTTATTTACCAGGCCAATTTTCAGCTTTCAGCGCTGCTGCACTTTGATTGACAATTACGCGGTCATGCAACATTGTACCCATATGAAATTTTGATCATTTTTTTCTCACAAATAGAGCCTTCTTTTGGTGGTATTTAATCGCCACTGGGCGCTTTACTTTTTGCGCTATAAACAAAAAAATTGCAAAAAATTTGAAAAAAAAAAGTTTCTTTGTTTCTATTATAAAATTTTTCAAACAGGTATCTTTTCTCCTTCACTGATGTGCGTTGATGAGGCAGCACTGATGGTCACTGATAGGCGGCACTGATGGGCAATGATAGGCAGCACTAAAGGGCACTGATAGGCAGTACTAATGAGGTGGCACGGATAGGCGGCACTGATAGGCAGCACTAATGAGGTGTCACGGATAGGCAGCACTAATATGCAGCACTGATAGGCGGCACTGATAGGTGACACTGATGATGGGTACTGATAGACGGCACTGACTGGCATCACTCCTGAGCACTGACTGGTGGCACTGACTGGCACAACCGCTGGGCACTGACTGGTGGCACTGACTGGCAGCACTTCTGGGCTGGTGGGAGGCACTGGTGGGCAGCGCTGGTGGGTGGGCACAGGTGGGTGGCACTGATGGGCACAGGTGGGTGGCACTGATGGGCACAGGTGGGTGGGCACAGGTGGGTGGCACTGCTGGGCACAGGTAGGTGGCACTTCTGGGCACAGGTGTGTGACACTGCAGAGTGGCACAGGTGGGTGCACTGCTGGGCACAGGTGGGTGATATTCTGGGCACAGGTGGGTGATCTGCTGGGCACAGGTGGGCAGAGCTAGTGGGCGCACTGCTGGGCACAGGTGGGCGGAACTTGTGGGTGGCACTGCTGGGCACCGATCATCAGGGCACTGATCATCAGTGCCCTGATGATCGGTGCCGATCCCTGCTCTGACAACTGCCGGTTCTCGGCAGTACTTTCCTCACAATCTGACAGCATGAGGAAAGTGCAGCCGAGAACCGGCAATTGAATTTCCCGGTGATCAGCGTGTCATTGGACACGGCTGATCACGTGGTAAAAGGCCGCTGTGATTGGCCTTTTACCACATCACGTGATCAGCTGTGTCCGTAGGACACAGGAGATCGCGTTCTGGGAGGACGTCATATGACGTCATTCGGCTATCTGCGGTCGGCAACTAGTTAAATAACGCAATATCCCATTGGAAATCCTCTGCTGGCCTCTGAGTCATACACCTGCCGTCTATCGTGTTGTGCAGCTCCTCTCCTAATGATGACGTAGCCCCTCCCCACTCGTCATCACTCGGAGAGGAGCCGCACAACACGATAGACGGCAGGTGTATGACTCAGAGGCCAGCAGAGGATTTCCTATGGGATATTGCGTTATTTAAACCTGTCTAATGTGAGTTTAATACTTGGATGGTGGGAATAAAAAGTTTTAAAAGGTAAAGCACTATGTCCTCTATTTCTTCCTGCATGCGGAGTAACACAAGAAGAGGATAATTAGGAGGTCTGAGATAACAAAAGGAGTGTGTAATCCATGAGGGGATAATCAGCCACCAGAGGATACATCCATTACTCCTAAAGGAAGGATCTCCCAATTTTACCAGCAAAAGTATATGTCCAGCAGGTTCCAGGGAAAGTGAACCGAAAGCATGTATAGCCTAATTGCAGGCATCAAAGGAGGTGAGCGCACATCTTCACTATTTGAAGGATTCACAAAAGTCACAAATTGAAGAACAACAAGCACCAAGTCACTATATATAAACAATTGTTTATTCAATGGGACTATTATATTGATGATATTTGGATTCATACTAATCACTACTAATTATTTATGAGCATTTGGTTATTTTTATTTATGGGGGATCATTTAAATGCGTTTTAGTTGAGGGTTATTAGTTGGTTCACTATTTTTATTATATTAAATGAGGGTATTATGAATATAAATGAAATTGAGGGTATTAGTAAGTACATCATGTCACTAATAGATGATTTATGAGCACTTGGCAAAATATTTTTTTAGAGGAGTATTTCATGTGGAATTATTTTGATATTTATTTGGAGGAGATTGATTAGCTGAAATTATCTATTTAAATATTCTTTGGTATGTATACACTTTTATTAGTTATTTGTATCATAATTTGAATTAATTTAATGTTAATAATTTAATTATTATTTATTGATAAGTATTTAGGAGCGCAACATGTATTTGTAGATATTTCCAACACAGTTGTAGTTATGTGTTTCATGTTTGTGATCCTCTAGTAATTATCACACCTGTGGCTGGCAAGTCACTCTTATTCACCTATAACTGTTTACAATTAACACACTAAATTGCAATTTGTTATTGTCCAGTTTCGGGCACACATGTCCCAAACCCTCTTCAGCCTAGGTGCACTAGGTTGTTTATTTTTGTATTACAGCATGTCAATGTAAGTCACCAATGGATCATTTTCAAAGAGACAGAAAATGGGGAAATGTGCTTGCATGCAGAGTTTTCTTTGCCTCAATATACACTTTAACCGCCTCCCACCCACCATTTAAGGAAATGACGGAAGAGCAGTGGTTCTTTTGTTCTGGGAAGGCGTCATATGCAATCCTCCAACTCTAGCTGCGCATGTGCGCCACCAGGGGCACGCTGCGTGGCGATCGGGGGTGCTCTGTGTCCCTGGGACACAGAGGATCACTGATCACAGTAAAGAGCCGATGATCTACCATGTGATCAGCTGTGTCCAATCACAGCTGATCACATGTAAATTATTATTATTATTATTATACAGGGTTTATATAGCGCCAACAGTTTGCTCAGCGCTTTACAATATAAAGGGAGACAATACAGCAACAATACAGTTCAATACAACAGAAATAGGAGGGCCCTGCTCCTTGGAGCTTGCAATCTAGGAGGGAGGGGTTAGTGGTACAAAAGGTAATAACTGTGGGGGATGGACTGGTAGGAAGAGTAGAAGATTCCATTATTAACTGAGGGCAGGATAGACTTCCCTGAAGAGATAGGTTTTCAGAGATCACCTAAAAGTGAGCAGAGTAGGCGATAGTCTGATAAATTGGGGTAGAGAGTTCCAGAGGATGAGGGGTGCTCTGGAGAAGTCCTGGAGACGAGCATGGGAAGAGGGGACAAGAGAGCTAGAGAGCAGGAGGTCTTGTGAGGTCCAGAGAGGATGGTTTGGGTGATAGTTAGAGACAACATCGGTGATGTAATTTGGGGCAGAGTTATAAATGGCTTTATATGTTATTATTAATGTTTTGAATTTTATCCGTTGGGCAATGGGAAGCCAGTGGAGAGAATGGCAGAGAGGGGTGGCTGATACAGAACGGTTAGTAAGGTGGATGAGTCTGGCAGCAGCATTCATGATAGACTGAAGAGGGGATAGCCTGCGACGAGGTAGGCCAATGAGGAGGGAGTTACAATAGTCAAGGCGAGATATAACAAGGGAGTGAATAAGTTGCTTAGTGGTTTCCGAGGTTAAGAACGGCCGTATCTTGGAGATGTTGCGGAGGTGAAGTCTACAAGATTTGGACAGCGATTGGATTTGGGGCTGAAAGGACAGATGGGAGTCTAGGGTTACACCTAGCACCCTGGCATGAGGGGAGGGACTGATGATTGTGTTATTGATTTTGATGGAGAAGTCAGGGGAGGGGGCATGGGCTGGAGGGAATACTAAGAGCTCAGTTTTGGAAAGATTGAGTTTGAGGAAGTGGAGTGACATCCATGCTGATATGTCGCTTAGTAGGTTAGTAATGCGAGAGGAGACTGAAGGGGTGAGGTGAGGAGTAGAAAGATAGATTTGTGTGTCATCAGCATAGAGATGGTACTTAAAGCCATGGGAGTTTATCAAGTGACCAAGGGAGGAGGTGTAGATGGAAAAGAGTAGGGGCCCAAGGACGAAACCTTGAGGGACCCCTACAGAAAGAGGGAGTGAAGAGGAGGAGCCAGAGTTATAAGTAACGCTGAAGGAGCGCTGCGATATTTAGGAGGAGAACCAGGAGAGAGCAGAGTCTCGGAGGCCAAGAGAGTGGAGTTTTTGGAGGAGGAAGGGATGGTCAACCGTATGAAAAGCTGCAGAGAGGTCGAGTAGTAAGAGTACGGAGTAGTGGCCATTGGTTTTAGCAGTTAGTAGATCATTAGTGAGTTTTAGTAGGGCATTTTCAATGGAGTGTAGTGAGCAAAAGCCAGACTGTAAAGGGTCAAGAAGGTTGTTGTCAGTGTGGTGGGAGCTCAGGCGATTGTAGACTAGGCGTTCTAAAAGTTTAGCGGTAAATGGCAGCAGGGAGATGGGTCTTAAGTTGTCAGGTTGGTGGGGTCCAGGGAGGGCTTTTTAAGTATGGGAGTGATGTGTGCATGCTTTAGAGGGGAGGGGAAGGCACTGTTAGAGAGGGAGAGATTGAAGATGTGAGTGAGGGAGCATAGGATGGAAGAAGAGGGTGACCGTAGTAGTTGTGAGGGGACAGGATCCAGGGGGCAGGTAGTGAGATGGGCTTTTGAGAAAACCTTAGTGACCTCTTCAGGAGTAGCAAGGTCAAAAGAGGAAAGTGTTGAGGGAGGTTTAGTATAAGGAAATGCCGGTTATCGGCAGTCCTCTCCTTACGCTGACAGCACGTGAGAAGAGCCGGTAAGCATTCCTTAGGCATTCCTCAGAGGGGACAATCCCATGATCATCAGGGCACTGATCATCAGTGCCCTGATGATCACTGTAGCCCCATCAGTGCCACCTGTCATTGCCCATCAATGCCACATACCAGTGCCCATCAATGCCACATATCAGTGTCCATCAGTGCACATCAATGCCACATATCAGTGCCCCTCAGAGCTGTCTTTCAGTGCTGGTTATAAGTGCCAGTCAGTGTTGCCTAACAGTGCCCATCAGTGCCACCTATCAGTGCCAGCCAGTGCCACCTTAATAGGTGGACAGTTAGGTGGCCTATCAGTGCCACCTAACAGTTCCAATCAGTGCCGCCTATCAGTGCCAGCCATTGCCGCCTATCAGTGCCCATCACTGTCACCTATCAGTGCCATATATGAGTGCAGACTTTCAGTGCCCATAAGTGATGCCTGTCAATGCCCACCAGTGATGCTTGTCAATACTCATCAGTTCCACCTATCAGTGCCCATCACTGCAGCCTCATTAGTACACATCAGTGAAGGAGACAAATTACTTATTTACTAAATTTTATAATAAAAACTAAGAAAAAACTTTTTCTTTTCAAAATTATTTTTTTTAGTTTGTTTAACAAGTAATAAAAAACCCAGTGGTGATTAAATACCACCAAAAGAATGCTCTATCTCTCTAAAAAAATTATAAAACGTTTGTTTGGGAACAGTGTTGCATGAAATATTAGAGTATCTTGCGAGCCAAAATCAAAGGGTCACCCTAATGTACGAAACTGGACACAATATGTCCTTAATGTGGTAGGATCGCAAACACCTAACACATAACTACCAATGTGTATAATAAATATAATCCTATTGTGTTGTGCTCCTAAAAATTTACAAATGATCACTTTTCCATACCCTAAACATATGACTATATGAAGACAAGTGAACAAATCATATATTAAATCCTTTAACCAAATATCATATATAATAATCCCTTAATTTACTGAAAAACAAATCAATTCATAATATATATCCGTGATTAAAAAATAACTAAATCCGTGATTAAAAATAACTGAATCAATATTTCATCACTTATAGTGAAAAGAAACAATATAAATCTCAAATAATTTAAATAAATATACATAAATACTTAATTAATATTGTGTGAAAACAGTGTCCCATATAACATAAAAAATATGTATAGTGACTTTTGTGCTTTAATTAATCTTCAATCCGTGATTGCATGTGAATCCGTGACTGGTTGTGAATCCTCCCATTAGTGCAGATGTAAGCTCACCTCCTTATCTGCCTATAATTAGGCTATATGCGCTTTTGGTTCTCCTCCTATGGAACCTGCTTGGTTAAGACTCTTTCCTTTTAAGATAGTGGATGTCCTTTATCACTGATTTTTTTCTCTGGGATTAATCCCTTCTCACGAGGATCCAAGTCCTCTATACTCTCCTCTCCATACGTCTAACACAGGTAACAGGATATGCAGAAAGACCATTCGGTCACCTTTTCACTATAAGTGATGAAATATTGATTCAGTTATTTTTAATCACGGATTTAGTTATTTTTTAATCACGGATATATATTATGAATTGATTTGTTATTCAGTAAATTAAGGGATTATTATATATGATATTTGGTTAAAGGATTTAATATATGATTTTTTCACTTGTCTTCATATAGTCATATGTTTAGGGTATGGAAAAGTGATCATTTGTAAATTTTTAGGAGCGCAACACAATAGGATTATATTAACAGTGTTGCATGACTGCGCAATTGTCATTCATAGTGTGACAGCACTGAAACTGAAAATTGGTCTGGGCAGTAAGGGGACAAAACTGCCCGGTAGGCAATTAGTTAAAGCTAAACTCTGAGAAACTTAATGCTTTACCCACACTGCAAGGGTCAACTTTTTTTTAGTCTAGGGGCTGCGAAAAGCACTTTTTACTTACCTGATCCTCCATTCCCTTGGCATGCAGCACTCCCCCATGCTCCTGTGGTGGACTATCCCTTGGCAGCCTTATGTCCATCCTGGATGCCAGGACCTAAGACTGCTGGAGTATAGGGGAAAAGAGGCTGGGGAGTGGAGGATCAGGGAAAATAGATCTACTTTTCTATACCCCTAGACCTGAATTATTATACAGGATTTCTTATACAGGATTTATATAGCGCCAGCGGTTTGCTCAGCGCTTTACATTATAGTGGGAGACAATACAGTAACAATACAGCTCAATACAAGAGGGATTTGAGGGCCCTGCTCCTTGGAGCTTACAATCTAAGATGATCAGTTAACTTTTGCAGTGCAGGTGCAGGTGAAGCCCCAATGCAAGGGAGAATTTTCAGGTTTTCTGGAGTAAGCTTTACAGTTATTAGCTTTCAAAATGCCACTGATTCACATTAAGAATATACAGTAACTATCTTCATCTAGAGGTTTCCAAGTATACTTTCTGTATTGTTCAATTGCTCAAAAACTTCTACTGTCCTATGTTAAAATGTCATCCTTCAGTTACTTCTGTATGAGGCTTGTTCTCAAAATGCATGCACTGAGAAAGAAGGCAGGGAACATGACTGAGTGTGTTCTGTATGGGTAGTTTTAATGATACCGAAGATCTTTAAATATGGGTTAGGTCATATTACCATTCACATTATTATACAAACAAATTACTGAAGAATGTATGTCACCACTTACAAACCTACAGCATCTCATATCAAGTATGCCTATAAAAATAACATTTGAGATTTCACAGGAAAAGTGAAGCACTTAAGGGATCCTCCTATTAGCTTAGAAACAATTGAGGGGAAATGGTACCACTTGAAAGTCACATGCTTAAACCCAAGGACCACTGTGTGGCCAAATGACAATTGCTTTCCGATTCAAGAAAATGGACACAAAGCAGGGGTGGTCTGTGCTAGAGCTAACTGTGTGGGTTTTTGAATGCCATCAGAAAAAGAAAATGGCTGATTAAAAAAGAAACGAACATGTCAGTGATAAATGAAAATGAAGACATTTTTGATATTGAGAGTATTAAATACTAACAAATATCTTCACCTATAAACAGTGCACAACCTTTCACAACAAGCACATTAAATATTTCTAAAATTTATACAGTGTCTGATAAAATCACTCTAAAATAATTCTAACTCCTTAAAAAGCATATAACATTTGAATTCTGTCAACACATACAGATTATGGCCACACCTAATACACATACAGTGGGGATCGAAAGTTTGGGCACCCCAGCTAAAAATTTGTATTAATGTGCATAAAGAAGCCAAGGAAAGATGGAAAAGTCTACAAAAGGCATCAAATTACAGATTAGACATTCTTATAATATGTCAACAAAAGTTAGATTTTATTTCCATCATTTACACTTTCAAAATAACAGAAAACAAAAAAATGGCGTCTGCAAAAGTTTGGGCACCCTGCAGAATTTATAGCATGCACTGCCCCCTTTGCCAAGCTGAGACCTGCCAGTGTCATGGATTGTTCTCAATCATCGTCTGGGAAGACCAGGTTATGTCAATCTCAAAGGTTTTAAATGCCCAGACTCATCTGACCTTGCCCCAACAATCAGCACCATGGGTTCTTCTAAGCAGTTGTCTAGAAAACTGAAACTGAAAATAGTTGACGCTCACAAAGCTGGAGAAGGCTATAAGAAGATAGCAAAGCATTTTCAGATGTCAATATCCTCTGTTCGGAATGTAATTAAGAAATGGCAGTCATCAGGAACAGTGGAAGTTAAAGCAAGATCTGGAAGACCAAGAAAAATATCAGACAGAACACCTCGCAGGATTGTGAGAAAAACAATTCAAAACCCACGTTTGACTGCACGATCCCTCCAGAAAGATCTGGCAGACACTGGAGTTGTGGTACACTATTCCACTATAAAGAGATACTTGTACAAATATGGTCTTCATGGAAGAGTCATCAGAAGAAAACCTCTTCTACGTCCTCACCACAAAAATCATCGTTTGAACTTTGCAAATTAACATATAGACAAGCCTGGTGCATTTTGGAAACAAGTTCTGTGGACCGATGAGGTTAAAATTGAACTTTTTGGCCGGAATGAGCAAAGGTACGTTTGGAGAAGAAGGGGCACAGAATTTAATGAAAAGAACCTCTGTCCAACTGTTAAGCATGGGGTTGGATCAATCATGCTTTGGGGTTGTGTTGCAGCCAGTGGCACAGGGAACATCTCACGAGTAGAAGGAAAAATGGATTCAATAAAATTTCAGCAAATTTTGGATGGTAACTTGATGCCATCTGTGAAAAAGCTGAAGTTAAAGAGAGGATGGCTTCTACAAATGGATAATGATCCTAAACACATCTCAAAATCCTCGGGGGATTTCATCAAGAGGCGTAAACTGAAGGTTTTGCCATGGCCTTCACAATCTCCTGACCTCAACATAATTGAAAATCTATGGATAGACCTTAAAAGAGCAATGCGTGACAGACAGCCCAGAAATCTCAAAGAACTGGAAGACTTTTGTAAGGAAGAATAGGCAAAGATACCTCAAACAAGAATTGAAAGACTCTTGGCTGGCTACAAAAAGCGTTTACAAGCTGTGATACTTGCCAAAGGGGGCAGTGCATGCTATAAATTCTGCAGGGTGCCCAAACTTTTGCAGACGCCATTTTTTTGTTTTCTGTTATTTTGAAAGTGTAAATGATGGAAATAAAATCTAACTTTTGTTGACATATTATAAGAATGTCTAATCTGTAATTTGATGCCTTTTGGAGATTTTTCCATCTTTCCTTGGCTTCTTTATGCACATTAATACAAATTTTTAGCTGGGGTGCCCAAACTTTCGATCCCCACTGTATAAACAGAAACTCATCAAGGAAAAATGCTATTGGGGCTAATTTAGAAAATTGGCACGATAAGGTCATTATTGCTATAAAACCAAGTTTATAACCGTTATTGCCATGAAACCACAGGAAAAAAAAAGTTTACAGTCAGATGTCCCTATCATAACACCATAGGGCCAATTTACATAGAAATCAATAGACCTCTCAACATATTTTGTATGGCTGAAAACTAGAACGCCTAAAGAAATCACAACAATGAAGCACTGGACGTTATGCAAGGTAGAAATGTTAACCACTTAGGCACCATTATAATTGGTTACATATGCTTAACCAGTTTATGACCGCCTGCCGGCAATGTACTGCAGATGGGTGACTGCTGTAGGCAAGGCAACATATGAGTACGTCGCTGCCTACTTCCGGGTTTTGGGTGCGTCCATCCCCCTTCCACCAGCACTTGCTGTAATTGTACACAGCCTGAGCATGTCAGCAAGTCACAGCCAATGATTCACAGCCAGGACCTACTGCTCGGATGTGTACAATCACAGCCCAGGGAGAAAGGGATCAACCTGTCAGTTTCTCAGTGGTGAGAAACTTAGAGATTGTTTAATAAAAGCAGCATACTTTACACACATTAAACATAGTTAGGCACACATGTAACCCCTTGATTTCCCTAGATGTTAACCCCTTCCCACCAAGTGTCATTAGTACAGTATAGTGTTATCACTGATCACTGTATTAATTGCACTGGAGATGTCAGTGGCAGTTAGTCAGTGGCAGTTAGTGTCAGATTGCCCACTGCACTCCTGCAGTCCCATTACAAGTTGCTAATCAACGCCATTAGTATTATAAAACAATCAAAAGTCCAGTACATATACCATAGTTTGTAGGCTCTATAACCTTCATGCAAACTAATCAATATACACTTATTGGTATTTTTTTTTCAGCAAAGACATGTAATGGAATACATTTTGGCTAAAATTTAGGAATAAATTTGATTTTTAAATCTGAGGTTAGAAGCTGATTCATTCCTATGCAGAAGTGAGCCTGATTTAGCATTCTCCAGCTTTAGTAAATAACCCCACTATTTTGTGTGAAAAAAATTATATAGATTTCATTTGGGTACAGCGCTGCATGGCCCTGCAATTACTAGTTAAAGAAGCAAAATGCACTATAGGCCTGGTCATGAAGGGGGTAATACCTTTCCGGAGCTGAAGTGGTTTTAAAGTTGACTTGAACTCAAAAAAGTAAACATTTGCATTTTTAACAAGGTATTGGGACCATTTAGAAATGTAAGTTCTGTAGTTCAGAACACAAGCTCTGTGAATTCTGTGACACAGCAGTGCCTACTCATAGGACATAGTAAATACATGCACAAGTTGGTGTGGTGGCTAGCAGAAGTAGTGTCCTGCGACCATCAAGAATTTGCACACAGGCCTGTAGAGCCCATAGTGTCCTTATGGATGTGCTTGCAAATCCTGATTGGCAGCCCACACATTCTGCAGCACCCGTACTTTCCCCTTTCACTGCCTACCATCTGGATCTTAGCTTTAAAAAAAGTAAAAAAAAAAAAAAAACCCCATAAAATATAAAAAAGTTAAAAAAATAAAAAAACAAAAATAGTTGTTTTATTGAGTTACTTTTTTCTTGTTACTGTTTTATTGTTACTGATTTATTTTTAACCATTGCTGTTTACTTTTCAGGAATGCCATTCAGCTGCAGCACCAATTTGTTTATTCTGCAGTAACAGGGTCTTGCTCTCAGAATATATATAAGTGTGTAAACAAAGAACCAGCAAACACAAATGCTCCTGCGCTTGGGGATGGACTCGATGCAGGCTACAACCAAATTAAGAATGTCCTGGAACATGCACACCTTGCTGCCCTAAAATAGACCGGGGTAATCCAAATATACTGCATGAGGAAAGAAAAAACAGAGGGCGCACAGGCCTAGTGCATTACCATAAAAATGTTTAATAAAAAATAAAGTAGGTGTTGTACTCACAAACGACAATATAGTCAAGGCACATCATAAAGAACAGCTGGGTCAACACCACGCTGAGTAACAGTCCGCAATAGGGAGTGTAGACATCCAATAGACTGATGCATTTCGAGGACTTGCCTCTTCCTCAGAGCCAACTGACCAAATGTCTGCTCCATCTTTTATATGCTCACTACTAGTTGAACCAAAGGTCACATGGGCCATCCTGGACACTCCCCTATGCAGGTGGAGGAGTCACAGGGGCAATTGACATAGTATAAGTAAACACAAACGATCTATAAACACACATATATATATATATATATATATATATATATATGTATAAATAAAATCATTGAAACTAGTGACAATCATAAAATCATAATAAAATCATGGTTTTATTTATACATATATCCATATTGATTGATGTGAATCCAGGAATCTGGTTCTTTTTCTTCCCGTGGGCTAGATGAAAAAAAAAAGCATGCCCACTATTTCTTCTCTTTTTCTCATTCAGCCCATAGGCTGCATAAAAAAAAGAACATAGCATATACTCAACAAGGACCAGCAACATACTGTATATCACTGAACTTTGAGTGGTTATACCAGGCTAATTAGCCTCTGGATTTCTTTTACAAGCAGCATGCAGTCCCATGCCATTGGAGGAACATGGGAATGCAGCCGGTATTTCTGCCAGCTGACCATAGAGCTGATTGGAGACCGGAATTGCACCCATCATCTCTATAGTCTAAGAAGCCAGCAGCTATGAGCTTTTCATCACTTCAGTTTTGCGTGAAAAAAGGACATAAATTTAGTTTGGGTACAGCACTGCATGACTGCGCAATTACCATTTAAAATAGCGCAGCGCCGAATAGCAAAAAGTGGCCTGATCAGGAAGGAGGGTAAATCCTCTGGAGGGCAAGTGGTAAGGACTGGTCCCCCACTCCCCTTTAAGAACTGGCACTTTTGGGGAGTGGGGGGGGGGGAGTGGGTACCTATTTTGACAGGTACCCACTCCCACTTGTGCTCCAACTGCCTAGGTGATCGAAAGTGGAAATTCTCCTTCCCACCTCCCTCCCCGCAGTCTTCTGGGACATGTGACAGGTCCCAGAAGACTACAGGACCATTAACAATGCTCAGCGCTGCTCAAGCATGCACAGTGTACACCAGGCTGTGAAGATGAAAGCTGTCATAGCCGGGTACCCATACTTAAGCCAGTGCCCCCAATTTTGGGGGCCTGTATGTAGCTAGGCTGCAAAAAAGTCTCTCACATGTGGTATCCCCATACTTGGGAGAAGTAGAAGAATGTGTTTTGGGATGTTATTCCACATATACCCATGGCATGCATGAGCAATATATCATTAAATTGATGACTTTGTGTAAAAAAAAAAAAAAATTGTCATTTATGACTAACTTTGAGTTTAGTGGATTTTTTTTATAATCAAAAGTGAAAAATATATATATATTTTTTTCAAAATGTTCAGTCTTTGTTTAAAGTGCAAAAAACTGCAGGTGATCAAATACCACCAAAAAGAGAGCTCTATTTGTGTGGAAAAAAAAGGACAGAAATTTAATTTGGGTACAGCATTGCACGACCGCGCAATTACCAGTTGAAATAGCACAGTGCCGAACAGCAAAAAATGGCCTGGTCATGAAGTGGGGTAAATCCTCTGGAGGGAAAGTTGTTAAGCTTAAAGAACGGGTAAGTAGGAAATTTGTCAACACAGCCAATACACACCCAGGGACCAGTAGTGTGAATATAAAGTCAAACTCCGGCAAACATAAATAAATTATCCTTGCAGTAGTCCCGACCCTCACCACCACCCCTACTGCATGGGAGAAATGTCTGTTTTGTCTAGGGATATTAGGGTAAATTGTATTTCTCACTTCTCCAGTCTTCTTCCTTCCGCCAAAGCCACTCCTCTACCCATCTGGTTGCAGTCCTCTTATGTCATCAAGTACAATGAAGAACCAAAGGAAGAAGGGTTGGCCGCACACCGAAGGAATGATGAAATGTAGAAATAGATTTATTGATCCATACAATACAAATAGCACCAGGACATATCCAGAGCTGTTAACGTGTTTCACACGATCACATGCTTAATCATAACCAACCAGGTGTCTTACATAGTATGTAAGGGCGTTTAGGCCTGTCCACATCCCATAAGCATATGAAAGTGGCAGCTTCTGGAGACACAAGGAATAAAGTAAGCATTGCTGTTAAAATTGGAATTAACGTGTTTACAAAATGTGACCAGGCATACTTTTTTTAAAGAAGAAAGACATATCTCTCCTGTAAAAAAAAACAAACTTACCTGTTTGCAGTCTTCTTTAGAATGTACACTGAGCTGCACATGCACAGCTTAGTGTATATTCTCAGTCTGGGTGCCTTCTGTGCATGTGTGGGAATTACAACATCCAGTGCCAGCAATCAAGTTAGCCAAAGACTTGGTATCCAAAAAAAGCCAGGGAGAAGAATTTGGCACCAGTATGGGACCTCACAGATACTGGATTGCTGGAGCGGATGTAAGAATTTGTAGGGTTTATATCTTCTTTAATATAATCACCAGTCACCCTAGACAAAGCCAGTATTTATCTCTTGAAAATAGGGGGTGCACCCGGATTTCAGCTTTAACCATAATTTCCAGCTAACTATTCTGTTCTCAGTATCTCACCAGTATTTTTAGCATCATCAAAGTTTATATAAGGGATGTGAAAACATTGAATGTAAAAGCACTGACATAAATTCTATGCCTTTTCATCCCTTCCACCAATACTGCTGCAAGTGGTGGCCTAAAAGTTACTGAAGTAGCAAAAACAACAGCAGCAACTATAATGATATTTATATTAGTACATTATTGATAGTGATCCTGCACACATTCAATCTATAGTGCTAAAAAAACCTCTTTCAAATAAGTATTCTTTTATCAAATCTCCAAACTGCAGCTGTTTTATCAGATTTTATGTGAGAAAGGACATAGAATTTTTACAGCATCAGGAAGGCTGTGTTAGGCATACAGGGTTAACTCCAGACCAGACTGAAGCCAGGCTGTACTACTGGCTCTGAAAGCAATATCTTCTCCTACTTTGGGAAGAGGACTGTGATCTACTGCTAAGACTTAAGCCAGCCATAGATTGAGCAATTTTTTTTCCTGCAACCACATTCAATGTTGTTGGGGGAATCCATCCCCTGGAGCCATTGTTTTTTCCCGGCGGGGAGCCGCACCCACTGGAAGAACACAATTATTACAGCTAGCAGCTAAAATATCTGCTAGCAATAATCACATGTAAAATCTGACTGGCTGGTTGTACCCAAGTTGATTGATAGATCAACTTGGGTGCATTCAACCTGCCCATACATGGTTTGAAACAGCCAAGATTCCAACTGTCTAAGGCAGGCTTTACAGCAGTTAACAAAGTTTATTTGTTGCACAAAAAAAGTGGACAGAATTGTGACTAGCAATAATCCTGAAGACTCCTTTTGTGTGTCTGATGTCACCGTCAAAGTCAACTGCAACCTCTCCAACTCCTCTATAATACTCTACTGCAGCCTTTCAAATCATATTTGACAGGAAGGATGACTATAACTTTCATTTCTCAAAGAACACCTATAAATAATTACTGTATCTACAGTTCATCGATGTGAACAGTACATTGAGATAAAGGAATGATTCAATAAGGAATGTGGTATTTTTTTTTTAAAGAGTAGATCCTTTTGAAAGAAACAATTAAAATAATGAATGGCCAGAAAAAAAAACACAGGCAGTGAAAATTGTAGTGTTACTTCGTTACGCTGCCCTCTTAAGCAGGGCATAGATGAGTCAAACACTGAACGTAAATTCTTGTCAACCGTCAAATAGTTTGTTTTTTACATCATTAATGTGCCAGCTGTGACACGAGATTTTCGTGCCACAATCGAAAGTGCCTGATTCAATATGCTGGATTTTTTTTTTAGAACTATGAAGCAAATAACTGCACAATCATTTGCACCATTTTGCTTTTTGATTAACAGAACATTTGGTTTTTGGCTCGTTTATGACATTGCTTACATACATTGGTGGTCAATGGGAAGAATGCATTTTTTATTGGTGCTCAAAAGGAAGAATGTCTCCCTTACACAAAAAGATCATTAGTGTCAGTGGTCACTTATCATAATTTGCTCATTGCTTAAGGATCTCCTGGCAACTACTGGAGGAATCTTGAGTGAGAAAGGCTGCTCTACTGGATATTCTCTGTTTATTTTGTCTCAACAGCCTCCAAGTTACGGTCCCATCTCTTGATCCATCATTATCATCATGAGAAAAATGCCTTGAAAAATCTATTTCAGATGATTTTACTACTTTGTTTAAGCCTAACTACATCTATAGGTGAAAATACCTCCACCTACCCACTCCCAGCCTCCCAAAGCCCCCCTACATATTTTTTAGTTTAAAGGATAACTTCACCTTTTAGAAAAAAATAATAAATGCACATTTTTTGCAAGTAATAAAAAAATGTGCTCTTATTATTTTCGTCTGCAGGAGCCTGTAGACCATTGCACCAGCAATCAGCAGTTTGCTGGTGCTATGCAGATCTCCTGCAGAGCTGTTATATATCTGCTTGCTTGTACTGGATGTACAAGCGAGCAGATTTGCTAAGCGGAAGAATCAATGAACTGCCACAGTGCTTCACAGCTGCGTGGTAGTTTCTTTGAGGAATACAAGCTGACAGCCGCTAAGGCTGTTGGGTCTTGCAGTCTCTCATTCACAGGCTACCATGAATAAGTCATGTGGCCTTGTGGGCGGAGCCCCACATGGCCACGTTTTTTAAAATTCAACAGGGGGGAGCGGGGGCCAGTCTGATCGTAATATGTTGATCCAGGGAATATCTGATTGCCTCTCGGGGGATCAGGAAGGAATTTTTTTCTCTGCAGGAGCAAATTGGATCATGCTTTGCTGGGGTTTTTTTGCCTTCTTCTGGATCAACTGTGGGTATAGCAGTATAACTTTTTTTAATTTTTTTTAATGGTTGAACTGGATGGACTTTTGTCTTTTTTCAGCCAGGCTAACTATGTAACTATGTTACATGTTACACCCTGAATATGGATGTAATATGTAACATGTTACGAAAAGTGAACTTATCCTTTAAAAAACCCTATATATATCAATTTCTTAGTCTTCTAGCCTGTCTGGTGACATCACACAAGCTTTCTCTTCTTCCTTGGTGGCAGTGAGGGTGGGCATTCCTTCTTAACTGAGCAGTGTCATTCTGCCGGAAGAGGACAGGTGGCATAAGACAGGGGCAGTGCTGGATACTTAAGAAGCCTAGTAAATCTTGGGCACATTTTCCTTCAATACAGGAGGAGGTGGGGGACAAAAATATTTTAAAAAATATTTAAAATTTAAAATAAGGCCCTTCTGTCTTTATTTCTCCTTCTCTCCCACAGAGGGACTCTTCCTTGTCATGCCAAAGGCTAATTTAGCCTCTTTAATTCAGAATTAGGCACTGCAGCTGATAAACTCATGTTTAGGAGCTTTTCTGCGTTTTTTTCAGCAGCCCCTGAGCTCTCCCTAAACTTTTCCTATGTGTCCATGTAGTTTGAGTTGAGTTTACAGTCATTTTTTTTTTAATGCGACAAACTTGCGTTCAGGAGTAGATTTTATCAACGTTTCAAATGCCAAACACTTGTAAATGCATGTAAACGCATCTATCCACATTTATAAGCGCTTGAATTTTGAAAAGTTTTTTAACTCTTCCATTTCCAGATGCTGTCCAGAGCCTTTTTTCATCATGAAAAATGCATGCAAAGCGTTTTCCTGGTACTCAAATGGACCTGGTACAGCATACTTTGAGGTTTCGCATGAAAGAAAATATGTTAGACACTGCTGCAATCATTTCTACACAGAAATGAGCTGGAACACATCCAAACACCACCAAAAAAAAAGACAGCTAATTTCAACAAATACTGCTCTCTCTGCTTCTGCTTTCCCTATTTCTCTCAAGCTGTCTGAAATAGTTAATTTTTTACTGTTTTACTGTTTTTCAGTGCATCCTGTGCATTTTGGACGGTCTCCTAAGATTATCTTTAAAAAACATGTCTAAACGCAAACACTCATAAACGCGCATAAATGCGGTGTCAGGGGCCGCGGCGGCTTGGGGCTCGGCACAGGCGCAGCGTGTCGGCTTGCGCTGGTGTGCGATCACTAGGTCCTGGCCGGCCGCGGCGGAGACGGAACTCGCGCATGCGCACTCGGGGGCGTGGGTGCGCGCCTGGCACCAATAACAGTGCAGGGCGCGGTATTTAAATCCACCCTGCACTGACACTGATTGAGAGGCAAACTCTTGACTCTACCCACCCACCTGCTTACTGTGCTACTCTAGGACGAGATATAAAGCTACTAGATCAGCAAGAGGAAGAGACTATCCAGAGAGACTACAAATTGCATTTGAAGAAGCCCACAGATCCACTCTAAGGACGGAATACCACCCACTACCCAGACCATCCGGAGGGACAGCACCCACCAGGATTACACAGGGGGACCCCTTTGAGGAAGAGGACCACTTACCTCGGACCCTATAGAGGGAGGTCCACCCATTACCTAGCAACAGGATAATTACATATAAGGCGCATTTAATATGCGTGTCCGGTGAGTGCGCATTTCATTACCATTATCACACGGATCCCCACACCTACATGTGCCTCCCTATCCAAACCTCCGACATTGATCCTTAATCTCTTGCCTCTTCTTGGGCAGATTCAGGTAAATGGAAACCAAAAAACCATAGATATACATTGGGCGGAATATAATAATGTGTTAACACAATATATATGTTTTTTCACATTTAGTGGTAATCATCTTTAGCTCCTGATGAAGTGGATAAAATCCAAGAAACGCGTTGAGCTTTCTGAGAACCTGAATTTGTAATCTGTACTTGAGCTGCAATTTCCAAAGCATTTATAGTTTTAGACACTACATTTGATGTAAAAAATGTATAAGCAGAAATAGGGTGAGAAAATAAGAGGGAGGCCTGATGTAGCTATCACAGGGCCCCTAAATGAATGGATGAGTGATTTGTTAGACAAGATACTAAACATATTATTCAGAAATTAGAATGATTTCATTGGTTGGATGGACAGAGACAGCTAACTTGTAATGTAGCTTCTTTATATTTCTCAGTCCCCCACAATACAGGTCTAAAAGCAATTAAATATCATCTTGAACGATAGTGTGTGGTAAATAGTGGGTTTTGAAAACCTTTATTTTGGAAGGAATGACATTCTATCTCGCTCACAATTATTTTCTGTTCACTGAGTAATTCTCCAAAGATGCAGTGCTTCTATGGCTTCCACTTTGTACCCATCTATAGAAAATTATACTTGGGTTGGTGGTAGGAGAACCACATCTTCAGGGATAGTAACCCATTTAGGCCTGAAATACATGATCTGTGAGGTAATCATGTACAGGATAAGCCACCATACTCTAGAGCAGTGTTTCTCAACCTTTTTTTAGTCAAGGCACCCTTTAAAATTATTGACAGTCCCGAGGCACCCTTCAAAATTATGGACAGTCTTGAGGCACCCCATTCTAAAATGGGGTGCCTCGAGACTGTCCATAATTTTAAATGGGCACCCCATTCTAAAAAGTGAAAAACTATTCTAATAGGTTTATATAATGCAGCAACATCCACACATGTCGGACACCCAACATTAGAGGTGATTTTGTTTTCCAAAGCAAATACACCATTGCATACTGGCACTGAGTAGTATTCCAATGTTTCTCTTCTCCTTCAGTTTTTCTCCATCACTGAGCTAATGTGACCCCACCACTGATAGTGAGGTGCAGGGGAGGGTCAAACTAGGATGCTGTGCAGGCAGCTGACATCCTCCTTATCAACTGATGATGTCATTGGTTGTCAGGACACCGGTGGCTAGAAGGTGGTAATGGTACACAATGAAAACCTGTGGCTTTGTGTAGCTAAAAGGCAGGCATGTTCCACCTGCTGGCTTGCATACAAGCTTTGGTCAATTTTTAGACATTTTTCCAAGGCACGCCTGAAGAAAACTCAAGACACCCCAGGTTGAGAAAGGCTGCTCTAGAGAAATGATGCAGATTGCACTTTACAATGAACCTTCAAGTGATCAAAATTCTGAATTTGAAATAGTACAAAAAATATGACATGATGCACACGTTTTTATATTTTGTTTTGGTGTTATTTTATGACAAACTGTATGTTTTGGTGACATATGTAGTTGAATCAAAATTACAGGTGGCCCTTGAGTTCCCCTTTGCCTATGGGTATACCAGGGTACAACTGTTATTGTTAAAATAATGAGGCTAATGGTGGGGCTTATTACAGGCTGCAATTAAGATGAATTAAAACACTAAAGCCTTGTTCACACTAGTGTGCAGATGTGAGTTTTCTACATGCGATCTGCAAAGGCACAAAGAAAACCATTGTTCTATATGTGCCCTGTTCACACCACAACATTAGTATCTCATGCAGATTTTTTCTGCGTAGGCATCTGCAACATGGATAAAACTCACTGAAACACACATGAAAACTGATGTTAACTCGTGTCTCTGCAAGCGAAAGCTGATGCAATTTTACAATAGTAAGAGTGTCCTTGGCTGAATATTTAGACAGTGAATACCTGTAACATGCAGTTTATGAAACAAGTGCAAAGTTAGAGTCAATAATGCAAAACAGGCTCAGGAATATCAAATAGTATGCATGCACTGCAAAATAATACAAAAAGATTATGAAAGCTTTGCTTTGACTCTTTACAGCCCTATCTCTGTGGCTCAATCAGAACAGGTGACTGCATAGCATAGTCTCTAAAATACTCTATAGTAACAGAGAGTCTAGTTGAGAATTACTATTTCAGTAAAACAGTTCATAAAACAAACAGCTAATTGCGATTATCTTTATAAACAGCATTCCCCTGAAATCCAGGGTAGCTTTGGTAACACAGATGAATAGCTGGAGGGATCCATAGACCTGGGACACATGGAGGCATTTCATTGGAACTAAATAAAGGGGGGTGGACTCATGCACTGCCAAAGATATAAAAACGATGAAGCTGCTAATGCTAACACCTAACTAGACTAGAATGGATGAAACATAAGTAGATAAGGTGGTGTAGCGCTAATACCATGTGATAATAGACATAAAAAATTAATAAAGGACTCAATATTAAATGGGTGAATATATAAACTATATGAATAAATATATAGGTGCACAGTAGTGCACCTAATGTGTAGCTCAAAAACATGCCATCTAGAATGTGATTAAATATAAGTGATAGGTGATATAAGTGAAACAAATATTAACCAAATATAAATACATATGATCATAAATGAACAATATTCATAAATCATATAGCACAAAGTCCAAAATGTATAACTGTGATGAATCAATCTTCGACCGTGAAAATTAATATGTGCTCAAGTGCATCAGACCATCTGTCACCGTCTAGCGTGCACGCTTACCTCCAATCTTTGACCCTCAAGATGTCATAAGGCATAACAAATCACCATTTAGTCCCAGGTGGGAGGAATCTCACTCTCTGGATGGACACAGGATCATCTTCCACACAGCCCACGGATAATCAACCATTACAACGGTAAGGTACCTTTACAAAACTCCTCCACTCTCTCAATGGCTCATAAACAGGGAATCAGAGAAAAAGCCACCATAGTGTAATAAAGCAAAGTTTACTATACCATACACAAATGCCAAAGACCTACTCACACATTAAAATCGGGTCATAGACCCCCCAGGCATGAACTGTATAACCCACAGTCAGGGAACTTGCATAGAGAATCCAAAGATGGCTGCCGTAATTGTGTCACCACGCTCTAGTCCGACATGTTGCGTCATGATAACACGTGACTTTTCCAGGGATCACACTGGAACTAGAGTACTGTGGTAGGAATTGGGGAGGTGTTCCTCATAGAAGGTGAGTTTTCTTGAGAACATGGGTTTCATCAGGCTCCTGCCTGGCTTGCCTGCACATCAGTTCTGACAGTAGAGTGCCTCTCAGCTGGCTGCAGATCACTTGCCCATAACTCTGACTCATCAGGTGTGGCCTTTCTGAGCTGCTGAAGGAGTGAAGTTGACTCCGCATGTTCAGGAACCTATGAAGGTGGGGGTAAAGGAGTTAAAGCGGCTTCCACCTGCGTCTGAATAAATAGGTACTCTACATAAATAAATACGTATATTTTAGAATGAAAGTGCATCTGAGTTTTTTTAGTGCACAATTACTATTTTTCTTCTGAATTTAAAAGACTGAAAACAAACATAAAATGTGGTGTGTGTAAAAGTCTGAGCACTCTCTTGTAAAACCCCTTTGCCAAAAAATCAAAGTCTCCAAAGGTTTCCTGCAGCCAGCAATAATTTCTATTCTTATTTAAGGATTTTCCCTAATTTCCTTACAGAATGTTTCCAACTTCAGTTGTCTTAAAGCGAAGTTCCAGTCGTACTGTGAAAAAATAAAAATCAGCAGCTACAAAAACTGTAGCTGGTGACTTTTAAAAAACAGCCACTCACCTGTCCCATGATCCCACGGTGTCCTCCCCAAAGCTCGTTTTACCAGCTGTCTGGTGTTCCAGGAGCCGGCATCTTCAGCGTGGGCACCTGGCTGTGACAGCTTGCGGCTTCACAGCCGGGTGCCCACTGCGCATGCGCGAGTAGCATTGCACGTCTTGAATGGCTCACATAGTCTTCTGAGATCTGTTAAGTGTCCCACAAGACTTCGCGAAGGGATGGTAGGAGGACAACTTCTGCTTCCAATTGCCTAGGAGATCGCAGTGGAAGTGGGAGCAGGTACCTGTCGATTTCGAGTACCCGCTCCTCCCCCCGCTCCCCAAAGGTGCCAATCCTTAATGGGGAGTGGGGGAGCAATATTTAAAGTGGAACTTCCCCTTTTGGGTGGAGCTCCGCTTTAAGTTGTCTTCCATTGCATGTTTGACATCTACCTAAAGATATTTTTACATAGAAAAGTGATGGCAGAAAAAAAGACCTAGTGGTCCATCGAGTCAGCCTGTCTTTTTGTTTTGATTTGTTTTGTTTTTTTGTTTTTATTTTCATAATTTTTTTTGTCTGAGTATAGATTTATGTTTGTCCCAAACATGTTTAAAACCACTTAGTCTAGGTGCACACCTAAGCATTTTGCGGTGCGTTTTGCATTTTGCAGAAATGCACTACAGTCTATTTAGCATTATTTCCTATGGGACAGGTTCACATCTCCGTGTTTTCACCTGGTGAGTTTTTTGGAAAGGGTCAGGGTCTTTTTTAAATGCAAAACGTTGCATTTTGGTTCAAGAGACTTCAACAGAAACGCTGCAGAAATGCATGTAGTGTGTTTTTGAAGCTTTTTTGACGCTTTTTTGATGCTTTTTTCATGTGACTCGTTAGTGTTACAAGGTCTCAGGTGTGACTGGGGAGCAGATATGTGACATTTGGTGTTATCGCTCTCACTCTCTCATACTGGTCACTGGAAGTTCAACATGACACCTCATGGCAAAGAACTCTCTGAGGATCTGAAAAAAAGATTTGTTGCTCTATATAAAGATGGCGTAGGCTATAAGAAGATTGCCAAGACCCTGAAACTGAGCTGCAGCACGGTGGCCAAGACCATACAGCGGTTTAACAGGACAGGTCCCACTCAGAACAGGCCTCGCCTTGGTTGACCAAAGAAGTTGAGTGCACGTGCTCACGTCATATTCATAGGTTGTCTTTGGGAAATAGACATATGAGTGCTGCCAGCATTGCTGCAGATGCTGAAGGGGTGGGGGGGTCAGCCTGCCAGTGCTTATACCATATGCCGCACACTGCATCAAATTGGTCTGCATGGGTGTCGTCCCAGAAGGAAGCCTCTTCTAACGATGATGCGCAAGAAAGCCCACAAACCGTTTGCTGAAGACAAGCAGACATGGATTACTGGAACCATGTCCTGTGGTCTGATGAGACCCAGATAAACTTATTTGTTTCAGATGGTGTCAAGCGTGTGTGGCGGCAACCAGGTGAGGAGTACAAAGACAAGTGTGTCTTGCCTACACTCAAGAATGATGGTGGTAGGAGTGTCATGGTCTGGGGCTGCATGAGTGCTGCCGGCATTGGGGAGCTACAGTTCATTGAGGGAACCATGAATGCCAACATGTACTGTGACATAGTGAAGCAGAGACGACCACTGCCTTGCTAAAGAAGCTGAGGGTAAAAGTGATGAACTGGCCAAGCATGTCTCCAGACCTAAACCCTATTGAGCATCTGTGGGGCATCCTCAAATGGAAGGTGCAGGACTGCATGGTCTCTAACATCCACCAGCTCTGTGATGTCGTCATGGAGGAGTAGAAGAGGGCTCCAGTGGCAACCTGTGAAGCTCTAGTGAACTCCATGCCCAAGAGGGTTAAGACAGTGCTGGAAAATAATGGTGGCCACACAAAATATTGACACTTTGGGCCCAATTTCAGACTTCAGGAGGGCTGGACTGTGGCCGGGAGTAGAAAAGGCCCCGACATCAGTGCCCTATCATTGGTTTTAATGGGAGGAACAGTGCCCCATTATTGATATCAGTGAGAAGAATAGTGCCCCATTAATGGTGTCAGTAGGGGGCATGGTGCTCCATCATTGGTGACAGCTGGTGAAACAGTGCCCCTAGGACCAGATAAAGGCAAACAAAGGGCCACATCTGGCCCCCGGGACGCAGTTTGGAGACAACTGATCTACATGCTTATTCCAGACTAGTATACCAAACAGCCTAATTCACTAAAAGTAAAATAAAAATATTTGCAAAATTGCTGGACTTTGCAGGTATGTTCATGCCTGATTCAAGGAAATCTTTTGCAAACTATAGTGTGTAGCCATTTGTGTTCCTCTGCCAATCATTTTAGCAGGCAAACATTTTCCATGCAGACTGAGCTGTGTGCACATGTTTTCATGCATTCAAAGTCAAGAAAATTTGCATAAGGGGAGAACAATGTTCCTGGAGGTGAATGCTGGCCTTTAAATTATGCAGCCAGATAAGAGAGTTTTCAGAAGCCATGGCAGGCATGGGTATCCTCCATTATCTACCAGCAGCATAATAGAAAACAAAATAAAAAGCATGAACAAAATCTTTCCCTAACTCCACACTTAACATCTGTACTTGGCTTGGATGAACCATGAGTTTGATCTGAATCTGGTTAGTACCACCAGTACATTATGCTTTGGGTGTCTGCCTGTCTGCTTGTTTCAAATTGTTTGTTTTAAATTTTGAAAAAGCTGGCTGGCATCCCAAATAATGTCATTGACCAAATATGGTCATGACCATATTTAGTCAATTATATCCATCAGGTGTCCTGGTGCTGCTCTTTCATTCCAACAATACCACGGAACTATCAGCTGCAACGAAATCTGGCCAATTAATGTAATAATATATTAGTCCTGGTTCATACTGATGCAAAACTGATACAGATCAGATATGATCCATAAGGCACAGATCCGCAAGTCATCTGAAAATAGATCTGTGACAGCCATTCACATCTATATTGATCCAGTTGAAATAAGGGTCCTGTGCAAGTTTAGTGTGGGTGCAGGCTGAATTTTATCTCCAGCTATGCCCAGTCCCCTCAGAAATCGCATTAAATTTGCACCTGTCAAAACACAAATAACACTGTGAAATCTCATCAATTCGCATGTACCTAGCCTTAATGTGATAGCAAATTGGCAGTCTGCAGATGCTTCTGTGAAATAATGTATAATATCAATAGCAAGCATTTCCCAAGAAGAACCAGGAAATGGCCCTGGCTAGAGTGGTGGAGCATATGCAATAACAGATTTGTCATGACTCTGACAAGTATTGCAAGGTTCAATGGCAGTTAGTACTTGGTCATCCATGTCTGGCCACTAGTATAATTTAAGATTTTGTTTTGCTCTTACAATTCCTGGGTGACAAGTTGTGTAAGGTTGCTCTCCAAAGGTCTTTGGCAGTTGAAAGTGGTGAGACCCATGGATCATTCAGCCATCAACCAAGGATAATTCATGCCTAAAGCTGCAATAAGAAGAACAGGGCTCAATTTATTTTTTGATTTTGACTGTTTGCTTTGCAGAATGTTCCATAACTGTACTTGCTTGTTCTCGTACTTGATCTAGCATTTTCTCTGTTTTTGAGAAACAGCTTCTTTCACAGAGAAGGGTAAGCATTTTAATTTTCTTACATAATGGTTTCATATCCAATAAAACTTAAAGGTGCTTCTTTGCACATCCTAATGAGGTGTTGCTTAATGGTAAATCTTTGGACAATAGTAGCATACAGGCAATGGTAGCCTATGGGCAACTGGATAAAACCATCCACTAATTGCAGATTTAGTGCAACAAAAGATGCCTGCCCAGCATAGCTGCACCTTTCTTTGCAATTTAGAATTCAGATTGCATACTAGTTGATTAGAATGTTATTGTCACCCAAGCCCAGAAATAAAGTCACCAAGATCATATCTGTTGGGCCTGAGTATGTACTGTGTATAAGATGCCGATTCTGAATTCACAGCCTGTATGGTGGCAGTAGTCTTATGACTGAGTATTTTTGCCTCAGTCACAGCAGTTTTACTTTAGTTTAAATTCTAATAGCCTTTGCAAATGTTAAAGCTGAATTCCAGAAATTCAAATCCTTTGCAAAAAGTGAAGACATACTATGAGTTAAGTCCAAATACGTGCATGACACTCCTGGACTTATCTCTATTATTTACATTGGACAGGTTTATAGAACTCCCAGAAGACAGTTATCACTGTCCAGGAGCCCAACGCCCAACATCCAATGCTGAACCTCCTGGTCCAGGAATCTTCAACATTAGAGTTGATGCAGCTACTATGCCTGTCCTTCCCCTCCTGCCAATTTCAGAAACCTTTGTATTATGTGAACTCATTCAGAAAATACAAATGCTTCTGTGAATGGGCAGTGGGGAGATGTGGGCATAACTGCTGTGTGTGCTTCTCTCTTCTCAGAGCCTCAAGTGTATCCTCCAGCAGAGACATAAATCTGTCAGATGTAAAAAGTACAGATAAGTCCAGGAGGTGGAATGCAACTCATTGAATAAAAGATCAATAAAAGATCTGAGAAACCACTGGGTGGTAATGTGGAGATTCACATACCAACTTAAAGATTAAGTGTCATGTCCTATATTTCATACATAATATTAACTAGACTGAGAATTAGAAACAAAGTTTTTAGTCAACATAGTACACACCTATTTTATATAAAAATACAAAACATCTTTATTATATATCAATAAAAATATTTTGTATTTTTATAAAAAATTAAGTAGGTATTGTGGTGCCTAAAAAGTATGTTTTCAATTCAAAATCTAGTTAACTAATTGGACATAACTCATATTGTGACTGCCCTTTTTACAAAGTAGTTAATTTGCTGGAATTCAGCTTTAAATTATTTTCCAAAAGCAATCTTTCTGTAGGGCAGACTGAGTTTGTTTTTTTTCTACTAGTTGGTCTCTTATCATTGTATCTGGTAAAGCACTATACTCACATGTAATAACCAATTCTTTCAAAGCTTCAAAAATCTGTAGTGTGGATTTAACATTATGCTGGTCATGTTACTGAACAGAATATGTGCTGCCCTTCTGCTGCCAGGCAGTGAATACGTAAAGCATACTTTCTAGCAGTAGGTAAGTCCTCCTCTTTAGTGGTAAGTATGTATTTCTCAAACATACAAATTCCAAGCAGTAAAGGCTCATTGGTGTATGGAAGAAAATTTGCAGGCTGGTGTAGTAATAACATATACTGTATATCCTAATCACCAATCTGTTGCGTCTTGAAGTCTGGAACGCATGGTTAAAGAGAGCTTTATTACCACGTTCAGGCATCCATAAAACCCATGAAGCCTTCTGAGTATTTGAAAACAAAAACGAACAAATATGCATAAAGTATAGAAAATATTCTACATGAAATAACTGGAAATAGTGACAGCTACAAGTCTGAAAGCCAAAGGCCTGTAATGTTTTATTCGTCATACCTTTGTATATCTGTTGTGGTTGAGTTTAAAACTCAAAATGGTGTTTTGCCTTAAGAAACCATAAGCCTTATGGCAAACCGGAATAATCAACTACTAGCGTCTTACTCCATAATTACTTTACCATATTGTGCCTCTTCATGACTGTAGGACTCTCTGAACTTCTACAGATTTTCCTGTTTACATCATGCATCCTTTTCCCACATTGTAGCTATTGTGTAACTTAGAACATCCTGTGTGGACACTCCAACATCCAGCACTATGGCTTTGTTCTGAGAACTGCTGGGAGACGTCTCTCACAAGATTGTTAACACTCTGATCTCCTTCACCTTTTATGTCCATTGATGTGTCTGACTCTCAGCCAGTTTATTAACTCAATAGCATGAAAAATGTCTCTTCCTGAATTCTGAAGTGATTGTATCTCCTAGCACTTTCCCTGCCTGAGAAGCCTAATAGCCGTCCTTAACACCTTAACGTCTGTTTATCAGCTCTGCCAAAACACACTAAACCGAGAAAGGAAAAATCTATTGCATGAACAGGAGAAGCAGAATTAGAACATCACCTTTATATGGTTTATGGGATTTTACAGGGAGCTCTCTAGAAACGCTAAACAAGGCTAGATTTGCTAAAAAAAAATTAAATACGAGATCCAAAAGCTTCATTCGTAGCTTTAGGAAAATATTAAATGAAAGACCAGGTGAGTGAAATAGATCCCTATTCAGATCTGAAGTATAGCCTTCACTATGTTTATATTAGGCAGCTGTCAGCTATGTTTGCATGACATTTAATAGCACATTCAGCAAAGCAAATAGTGCGGAAAAATGTGTTTATTTTGGGTTTACATACGAGGTGGTATCAAAATGTTTCGAGACTAGTTTTGTAACACGCCGACAGATGGAAGCACAAGGTTGCATGCACAGTCACAGGTAGCACCGGCCTTCATAAGTCAGTATGCCAAAAGACATTGTCCTGTGTACATCAGGAGCTGTGCAACTGGTGTTATTCTGACCACATGCATTACCATGTTTGCTATTTCATCATGGACAGCAAGTCAAAGAACAAAGAGCAAATGTTGAATTCTGCGTGAAACTGGGCAAATCTGCCACAGAGATGATTGACAAGCTTTGTCAAGTATACAATGCTGCAATGAGTCCTTTGAGGTGTTTTGAGAGGCCAGGTCCCCAGTCCCAGGAACACTGCGTCGAAGTCTGCCAAGTCAGTGTGTTGGATGATCCGTCTTTCATGTTGAGGATCATTACCAGTGTCGAAACTTGGGTATATGGGTTTTACACAGAATTTCACGTTTGCTCTTTGCTCTAACTTGCAGTCCATGATGAAATAGCTGATGTGGTAGTGCACATGGTCAGAATAGCACTAGTTGTACAGCTTCCGATGTAGACAGGATGATGTCTTTTGGCATGCTGACTTATGAAGGTTGGTGTTCCCTGTGACTGTATTAGAGTATCCTCCTGCGCTCAATATAGGCACAATCCCTATCTAAACAGCTGCTGTCACTTAAAACTTAACCATTCAGTAACCAATAATATATACCTTAAACAGTGAAGCGCTAAATAAATCAATAAATATATATATTAAGGTGCCATCAGTGGATATAAGTGCTATAGTGTTAATAGTTCCTTGTAGGTCACTGGAACATTCCAACCAATAGTGTATAAAATTAGAAACCAAACTGAATGCTTAATTTTAAATGCATTCAGACACTGGTGGGCGTTAACCCTGATGAAGTCACGACGCACGTGACGCAACGCGTCAGTACGCCATATCCGGTTCAGAACTACGTCACTTCCGGTCACGTGGGACGCATGTCCGAACGGAGCGGCCATATTGGTGTTCCCCTGTGTTCATGTGATACACCTATGGGATGAGGTGGAAGGTCTTTGTAACCAGGGAGAAAATTGTGAGTACAACCAATATGTAATAGAAGTGGCCTATAATAAACAATATTATACTATGGGAGCTCTGTTTTATGTCCTATATGACGTATGAGTGGAGGAGAGGTGGAGACCCTGTGATCCCCTGCTGAGCTACCGAAGGAGAAAGTTTGGCCATAGAGGAGATTAAGTAGCCTTTTGGCCCCTTGAGGGTCAGTGCGGGGAGGTGAGCAGGCACTGCTGCCATTTGAGGATTTGTGTGTGAGCACTAGAAGTGAAGATCACTATTTTTTATCACAAGCTACACCTGCATGGACTTTATTTATTTATATATATATGTAATATTTATTTATATATATATTTTTTTTGCATATGCACGTAGAAAAGTTTTTTATACACTTGTTCACTTTTTAAGCTTTTGATTATTTGTTCACTAATGAGCACTTTTTTTGTGAATGAGAAGAAGGATTTTATTGGAGGTATTAGAATATTTATCACTGGTGTGTTTATATATATTTATATATTTATTTAGTATTTTTCACTGATATATTAAGCATTCAGTTTGGTTTCTAATTTTATACACTATTGGTTGGAATGTTCCAGTGACCTACAAGGAACTATTAACACTATAGCACTTATATCCACTGATGACCCTGTGACTGTGTGTGCAGCCTTGTGCTGTCATCTGTTGGTGTGTTACAAAAGTAGTCTCAAAATTTTTGATCTCACCACATACACCTCAGAACTTAACATAATTCTGACATCTGACCCTTATCCTCTTCCCTCCACTGCCACACCTGGCCCTTTAAGTGATTGGCAGTCACATCAGTCGCATGATTGGAAAGCTCCCAATTGCAAGTATGCATTGGGGGCTTTCCTGTACCCGCTGGCAACTGTTTACATAGAGACGCATATATGCAGCATCCCAGTATTAAAGCCCACCCGCTGAGAGGCTACATATATGCATACCTCCTGCGGGAACTGGTTAACATGTATCCAAACCCAAGAACAAAAACGTAATACAATGCTCAAAAAAATTAAAGGAACACTTTTTAATCAGAGTATAGCAAAAAGTCAATTAAACTCCAGGGATATTGATTTGATCTACTCAGTTAAGTAGTAGAGGGGGTTATTAATCAGTTTCAGCTGCTTTGGTGTTAATTAAATTAACAACAGGTGCACTAGATGGGTAACAATGAGACGACCCCCAAAACAGGAATGGTTTTACAAGTGGAGGCCACTGACTTTTTTTTCCCTTATCATATTTTCTGACTGTTTTTCACAAGTTTTGCATTTGGCTAGGGTCAGTGTCACTACTGGTAGCATGAAATGATACCTAGACCCTACAGAGGTTGCACAGGCAGTCCAATTCCTCGAGGATGGCACATCCATACGTGCAATTGCCAGAAGGTTTGCTGTGTCTCCCAGCACAGTCTCAAGAGCATGTTGGAGATTCCAGGAGACAGGCAGTTACTCTAGGAGAGTTGGACAGGGCAGTAGAAAGTCCTTAACCCATCAGCAGGAGACGGATCCCCTTGGGCTGTGGCGGTGCAAGTGCGCAGGTGCGGGAGTGTGCGGCCGCGCATGCGCAGAAGTGCAGAAACTCGCGCATGCGCAGTAGTGTACACGTCACCGCTAGGCGGGCTATTTAAACCTGAAGAATAGTAAAATCATTGCCTTCTGGTCTACAACATTTCTGCACATAGTACCTGATCCTGTTGCCTGTATTACGATTTGCCTGACTAAGAAAGAACTCCGCCTGCACTGACCTCGGCTATCTCTGACAATCTGCTTGCCTGCTCCCTTGTACTTGATCTGCCTGCTTAATACTAACCCGGCTTGTCTGACTCTGCTGCATCTGCTTACCTTCACCTGCACCTGGCTTGCATCCTGATGGTTGCCATACTTACCTGCCGCTGCATCTGGCTTGCATCCTGACGTTTGCCAAACCAGGGCGAACCACAAGCATGGGCCCACCATTTGCTGGAGAAGGCAGAAGCCAAACTGTCCTCCCTAAGCGGTTTCTTTGAAGCTATGGTGCAGCTCTATGATGATCTCCAGCGATTTGTGTCTGCAGAAGCCACACTACACTCTCTTCAGCAGGGTCGCAGGGCAGCTGAGGACTATGTAACAGAGTTCCGGTGTTGAAGAGCCGATACCGATTGGAACAACGCTGCCCTACGATATCAGTTCCGCTTAGGCCTTGCCGAACCCCTGAAAGATGAGTTAGCCCGAGTCAGAGTACCCAATACATTGGAAGAGCTGATTAATCTGGCTATCCAGATCGACCACTGACTTAGGGAACAAAGACTGGAAAGATCCACAGGCCAAGTTTGCCCCACGTGGATGCTGCCCGGGGTACCACCTCCAGTGAGCATGGCATCAACCAGTCCTGCTACACCCAACCCTGACAGATCTGAGCCCATGCAAATTGGGTTTCTATGAACCTCGCTCACCCTGGAGGAACGGCAACGCCACCGACAGGGCAACTTATGCCTCTACTGTGAAGAACCCGGACACTATGTACGGAACTGCCCTGCAAAATCGCGTAAATCTCTGACCACCCTGCCTGCTAAAATACCAACTGTCAACCCTGCTCATCTCACCATTTCTGTCTTGTTCCAGCTTTCGGGAAGAACTTTGCCAGTGCCCGCTTTAATTGATTCTGGGGCCTGCAGTTGCTTCATTGATGCAACCATTGCTCAGAAACATCAGATACCCTTAAAGGACAAAACTCAGAGACTGACAGTATTTCTGGCCGACGGATCTAACATTAAATCTGGGGCAGTCACACAGGAAACAATCCCACTCCCTGTGATAATATCTCCTTCTGGTCACAAGGAACTATTATGCCTGGATGTCATCGCATCACCACTATTTCCAGTCATCTTGGGGATCCCATGGTTACAGGCCCATAACCCTGGTGTAAATTGGGTATCTGGTGAAGTGGACTTTAAATCGGCCTACTGCCATGAGCACTGCTTTCCTCAAGGTCCTGCTCCGTCCGGGCCTCTGTTGTGCATGGAAAGCGATACCAAAGCGGGCCAGATGGTTCTGGCAGCATACCATGACTTCCTAGACGTCTTCAGTAAACATGGTGCAGACAGCCTTCCACCTCAAAGGCCTTACGACTGCCCGATCGAACTGCTACCGGGAGCTGAGGTTCCTTTTGGTTGGATCTTTCCACTGTCAGAGCATGAGTTGGAGGCATTAAAGGACTACATTGACAATAATCTCAAAAAGGGGTTCATCTGCCCCTCCACTCTTTGTTCTTTGTTGAAAAAAAAATGACTCCATCCGTCCATGTGTGGACTACCAGGAATGAAATAATATCACGGTGAAGAATAGATATCCTCTGCCACTAATCTCAGAACTCTTCCAGAGGCTCAGATTGGCGACCGTATTCACCAAACTAAACTTAAGAGGGGCCTACTATCTTGTAAGGATCAGAGAAGGGGATGAGTGGAAAACAGCCTTCTGTACCAGGTTTGGGCACTATGAATATTTAGTTATGCCCTTCGGACTGTGCAATGCTCCTGCAACCTTCCAGCATCTAGTGAATGACATCTTCAGGGATTTCTTAGTCTTATTCGTGATTGTGTATCTCGATGACATCCTGACCTTTTCTGCATACATTGAGCTTCACCGGGGTCATGTGCAGAAGGTCCTTGGTCGCCTCCAATTACATGGACTTTATGCTAAACCGGAGAAATGTGAGTTTGAATGTCAGAGCATTCAGTTCCTGGGACCAATTATTCCACTGAAGGCTTCAAAATGGAACCCCAGAAAGTTTCTGCCATATTGGAATGGCCTGCACCATCTGATAAAAAAGGAGTACAGCGCTTCATAGGCTTCGCCAATTTTTACAGAATATTCATCAAGGGATTCTCAGCCATCATCACTCCTGTCACTCAACTAACCAAGCAGGGAGTCTGATTCCATTGGACACCAGAAGCTCAAGATGCTTTCCAATCATTAAAGATACTTTTTACATCAGCGCCCATATTAAGCCATCCAGATCCAGCACTACCCTTTGTGGTAGAAGTAGATGCCTCAGAAAGTGCTGTTGGGGCCATTCTATTGCAGCGGCAAGGTCTAAAACTTCTGCTTCACCCTGTTGCTTTCTTTTCCAGAAAACTATCCCTGGCGGAGAGAAACTATGATGTAGGAGACTGAGAATTACTGGCCATCAAGTCGGCCTTGGAGGAATGGAGGTACCTTTTGGAGGGAACAGCATATCCCATCCTGATCTACACTGATTGCAAGAATCTGGAGTATCTGAAGACTGCAAAACGTCTAAAACCCCAACAAACCAGGTAGGCACTCTTCTTTTCCAGATTCAGCTTCCACATCACCTATAGACCAGGCTCCAAGAATATCAAACCTTATGCCCTGTCTAGGATGTATACAGTGCTCTCAACACGTAACTTCTGCCTCTTACAGCCAGACCTTTTTTTACAGATCCAGCAGGCATCTCTTGGGGTACTATCCCCTCCAGGAATAACTTTGTCCTCTAGAGAAGGGCTTCTATGGTCAGGGAACAGAATCTTTGCACCAGAAACTACCCAACAATTTTAGGGCTGTGTCATGACCACCCGCTAAAAGGGCATTTCGGGTTCCACAAGACCTTAGACCTAGTACAGTGCCTGTTCTGGTGGCCTGAGTGGGAGAAGGATTGCAAGGCGTACGTAAATTCCTGTCCCACATGTATACGGAACAAGGGTGATAGAAGCAAGAACTGGGGATTATTTAGACCTCTACCAGTTCCTGATCGCCCTTGGAGGATGATATCAATGGATTTTATTGTAGAACTGCCACCATCTGAAGGATGTTCAGCTATCTTTGTTATAGTGGATCGGTTTTCCAAGATGGGACACCTTCTCTTCATGTCAGGCTCCCCAACCAGGTACATGACACATATACTTTAATCTCACCAAAACACTGGCTGCACTATTTTCTAAATGCTGCAGCAGCATGTTCAGTATATTGTCTAGGGGTATGTGATGTTTTCTGTGTTTTGCCAAAATAACTGGCGATATAGCCTAGTATGCTTTTTTTTTTTTTCTTGGAATTTTATATTGGGCAGACTACTAAAACATAGACAAGGGATTTTTGGCTCTATTTTATGGACCATTTGTAAAGTTATAGAGGGCTGACAATAGTAAAAGGGTACCTAAAGAGAAAAAATATATGATCAAATACTGTGTATTTAGAAAATATATTATAAAATCCCAAAACAAAAATGTATTATATTAAAGATTACTAATTATTAGATGTTGTGGCTGCATTCGTTACCCTTTTTTTCCCTTTATTTTCACCTGATGATTTGGCCAGTAAGTCTGTTTTTTTTCAGTTTCCTATAAACAGACCTCGCTATCTGGCAAAAGTGTTAGTCAGAGGGTTGAGCCACACCATTTAACACTGACGGGGTGCTTATGATTGTCAGATTGTATTCATTTGTGTAAAACCTTTATCCCAAAAGGAAAAAAAAAACTTCTGTAACTGATTAAAAATGTTTGACGGAATTTGGCTTTAATTTGGTAGTCAAGTCCATCTAAGTCTGCTAATGCATCTAATACTATCCCACCCCAGACTGAAATAGCTGCTATCCAAAAATGCATAATGGAGTCACTCTAAAACAGGAACTGTAATACGGCAGGATTGTTAGGTGAAAATAAAGGATAAAAGCCCTTAAATAAAAGTACATAATGTGTTCATTACATGAATTAAATTGTCTTTGGTTTAATACTGCTTTACGTTTCAAAATAATATATAGGGTTCAATATGCATTTGATATCAACTCTGAGAATGTACTTCAGTATCTTAAGCTGAATTAGTATGAACTAATATGAACCATATTGAACCATGTTCATCAATCCAATTAATTAATCCCAGAATCTATTAAAACATATCAAGGAAAGAAAGAATATGACTTTTTTGTGGCTTTTGTTCACAGCATAGAAGATGCAACAAATGAAAACAACAACACATTTCCCAATGATTAAACATCTGCACTTTTTGGCAGCCACAATTGCATTCTTAGTAATTGGATTCATTCTTCTCCTATAGAAAACATAATACCAACTTTAACAAACTGATGTTTATAAATAAACTAGAAAGACACAAGGGAATCTACCAAAGCTATTATAATTTTTTTTAATTCACACTATATTTTTTTTTCAATGACAAGACATACTGTATTTAAAGGTATATTCTAGTATCAGTCCAAGAAACTTAAACTTGTTACATAAATTTGGTATTTCATCTCTTATCTCATCCTCCTTTTTTAAAGCAGAACATCACCCTAAACGGGAAGTTCCACTTTATGCCTTCCTCTCCCCCACCTTATTTGGCACATTACATTTTTGGGGGAGACCTAGTACCTAGTTTTGATAGGTACCTCATCCCACTTTCCCTCAGATCTCCTAGGTGACCCTAGTGGAAGTTCAGCCTCCTCTCTTTGCCCGCAGCCTTTTAAATCACAGAACTAGGTAGGCAGCCGGATCATTGACAAAATCCAGCTATTAAGCCACAAGGAGTCACAGCCGACTTCCCACAGTAAACATGCTGGAGCTGGAGATGTGAAGACCGGCGAAGAACCGGGCCAGATGAGGACAGCGCTGGATCCCCGTACAGGTAATAAAAAGTCAGCAGCTACAGTGTTTGTAGCTGCTTATTTTTTATTTAACTACTTGCTTTCACTACTTGCTGACGCTTCTCACATAAATGTATAAATCAGCTTTTTTTTTGTTAGAAAATGACTTAGAACCCCCAAACATTAAATATTTTCTGTAGGCCCTAGAGAATAAAATGGTGGGTGTTGTAATTTTTTATGTCACACGGTATTTGCCCAGTGGTTTTTCAAACACAATATTTTTGGAAAAAATACACTTTAATGAATTTTAATGCACACAAACACTAAATAATACCAAATTGTTTGGTAAAATATGAAACACGATGTTATGCTGAGTAAATAGATACCTAATATGTTACGCTTTAAAATTGAACAAGCTCATGGAATGGTGACAAACCACAGTAGTTAAAAATCTCCATAGGTGTTTGTGAGGTCTGGTACTAGAATCATTGCTCTTGCTATAACGTTTGCTGCAATATCTCACATGTGTGGCCTGTTTACATTAGACCAAAACCTAGAAGTGCCAAAATACTTGTCACTTCAGGTTTCTTAGACCATAGAGATCATCAGTTCTCAGTCATCTCTATAGAAAGCAAGCGGAACAGACGGCTTTAGTTAACTGACAATTGAGCAGTCATGTAATCCTGTACATAAATTAAATTTATATTTTTTTTTCCCACAAATAGAGCTTTCTTTTGGTAGTATTTGATCACCTGTGCTTTTTTTTTTGCGATATAAACAAAAAAAGACTGACAATTTAAAAAAAAAACATATCCAGCAAAAAAATTTTAAAAAATCAAATTCTGACATAATTTTAGACCAAAATGTATTCTGCTACATGTCTTTGCTAAAAAAAAATCCCAATACATGTAAATGAATTGGTTTATGTGAAAGTTATAGCTTTTACAAATGGCGGTATATATCCTGGAATTTTTCTTTTTTTTATACTAGTAATGGTGATAAGCGACTTATAGGGGGACTGTGGTGGGCATTCTGACACTGGGTGGGAACTGACTAACTGCCACTGACATCCCAATGACACTAATTCAGTGATCAGTGCTAATAAAAAGCACTGACACTATACTAATGACACTGGGCAGGAAGATGTTAACATCTGGGGTGATCAAAGGGTTAACTGTGTGCTGTTTTATAAAATGTGCTGTGTGTGTTTTACTAGGAAAACATGCTGCCAGGGGCGGACTGACAACTCATGGGGCCCCCGGGCAATAAGGGATCATGGGGCCCCTGTGTCCTTGCCCAAACTCAAAAAAGCCTATGAAAAAGGTACCAGGGGCATCTCATGGGGCCCCCTACTAGCAGTGCCCAAGTTTCCAAATGGTCAGTCCACCCCTGCATGCTGCTGTGTGTTTCTCAACTGTGCAGAGAAATACACAGCAGCATGTTTTTACTAATCCAACACAGCAAAACACTTTTCTCCTGCGCTGAGAATGGACTCGGTGGAACCAGTAAGGATGTTCTGAAATATGCACTGCTTGCTGTCCTCAACAGACCGGGGTGGTCCAACTTCACTGAATTCAAATAGAAAAACAAAAATGGGCGCACCGACCTAGTGCATTATCGTTTAAAATATTTATTCATTTATTGAAAGAACTCGGTAAGTATTATACTCACAATGAACATAAAAACACAAGCATATCACACCGAACAGGATGATAAATCCAAGCAGCATCTGAGTCCATACGATGGAACCCTGGATGACCAACTGGCTAACACGTTTCGAGGCCACATCCTCTTCCTCAGAGCCTTTATCATCCTGTTCGGTGTGATATGCTTGTGTTTTTATGTTCATTGCCAGTCTAATACATACCTTGTTCTTTCAATAAATATTTTAAACGATAATGCACTAGGTCGGTGCGCCCCTTTTTGTTTTTTTATTTGCATGTTTTTGCTGGCAGGAGAGAGACCTGTGTTGTTTACACTTGTCTCTCCCCTGTCACTGTTACTTGGCGATTGCCGGGTGCCAGCGGGGAATCTCTGGCTGGGACCCAATGATTGACATCTGTAGCCATCAATAGCGGTGCGGGCAGGGCGGCGGATGAGTCCGTGCGTGCACGCCCCCTACTCGGAAATGCAAATCACACACATATATATATATATATATATATATATATATATATATATGTGATTTTGCACAGCCATGCTACCCTGTAGCAGTAGTTCTGCTATAGGGTGGTAGGGGGGCGGTTAATTGTCATTTTAAAAACTTTGTGTGTCACCTTGTGTGTCTGTACCAAGGCAGGGCCATTTGGGTGATTTCTGTTATTTTGATTTACAAAGGAGCCAAACAACTATGTGATAATAAATGACTTCATGTCAAAAAAAACCTGTCCTTTATTTAAGGATAGTGATCATTTGATCAGTCATATTTTCAATATAAATGCCAAAATGTCACGATTTCTGCCAGGATATGCAAATGTTTTAGCATATCTGTATGCCGAGAAATGTTAACTGTATGAGAACACTAACAATTAACTTTGTTGCTTAAATGTGAAATGAAACAGACAGAAATGACTAGATCTTGAATGCCAAACTGCTTTGTGGCTGATAGTAAAAGGGGTGTCTAAAAGTTCTTGTAATATCACAAAAGCTTCTGTGGGCTGCTCAGTGTCACTACTCCCATTTTAATAAAATTTCATTTCAGAGTAATGTGTAAATATCATTGGCCCTTGACAATGACCACTCATAAACGTTATTCTTCTGTAGTGCTTTGCAATATATGCACAGCTGCTGGGCTGTATACCTAGATACCAAGATACAAGGTAAAGAAACAAAAATGTAAACCTCACATAGAATGAGCTATTCAAAACTTGACGAGCTGCCCCTTTCATATACAGGAACAGCAGAGTACTCTAAAGTATTTGCTAAGTTTGACATTCTTCTTTATTGAGAAAAAACCCATACAAATGTTATGCATTTAGGACAGGGAAATGCATTAGGCTGGCTTTGCACTAACAAAACATGAAATTTGTTAGGTTTTAACAAAGAGTACGTTAGCTTCCAGCAGGCAAATTATGGAATATCAGTATGCAAGATGGGTAAAATCATTTTGGCAATTGTGATACTGTGTTCTACCCAATATACTGTTGAACTGTGCAATACAAAGTACATGTGTGGAGCACAAATACTGATATTTATTAACTGAGCATTGTGAATTAACATATGTGCAACTGACTCTACTTTTTCACACAAATATGTATACTGTAATACTCAGGGTTCTTATTATTGGGTTCTTAATAATTTAAAAGGTCAAACATAAAATCATGTGGCTGCAACTAAAATATAAAGTATGCAGGCACAGTAAAGATGTTTTTGTTCAAACAGAATGACGAAGATGAGTGATCTAAGCATCTTTGATCATGAAATGACTGTTGGTGCCAGACATGGTGGCTGCAACATCTCAGGAATTGCTGACCTCACCCACTACAGTCTACAGAGTTTAAAAAAATTACACAAAAAGCAAAAAACATTCTCTGTGTGGCAGTTCTGTGGGTAAAAACACCTTGTTAATGGTCAAGGTCAGAGGTTAATACAAACATACAAAAAGTCCACAACTCCTCAAAAAAACCCTTTTTAGAACAGTGGTATGCAGAAAGGCATCTCTAAACATACAAAATAAAATAAATCAGCTACATTATCAAATGTAAAATGAGGATACATTGAACATAGAATCTCAAAATTGGGAAACTGAAGACTAAATAACATTTGGACTGATGAAACTTGATTTCTACTTCAACATGTATCAATCCATTTTGTCTAGTCTCTGTGGTCAAGCCTGGCAACAAAATGTTGTGGAGAAGACTTCTTAATGGCGAAACGGCTTTTTCAGCTACGGTTTACCTGATTATTGTTGCTAGCTAGTGATGACTGATTCATAATTTATCTATATTTTCTAATCTAAAGAAAAATATTAATTTCAGGAATACAGACATATTTGTTTACGTAACTCTATAATTGCCCATACATGGGACAAATCTATATTCCTATACAGCAGTTAAAACTCAATTTGTGGATTCATGAATTAGCCTGGTGTGCAAATTGATTTGGCCCTAGTCTTTGGCCACAGACTGACCACTAATCACAATAATGCACCATATTAAGACTCACTGCTAGTGTTTAGTGATGAGCCAAATGAACTGGAGTTCAGCTCAGGGGACATTTGCTGAACTGCCCCAACTTTTAATGTTAATCTGAGCCCCACTGAAGTCAATGGGAGCTGAATTTTTAAAATTAATTCTGCTATTTTTTTAAGTCAATAGGCAAGGAATTATCAGACAAAAGCATGGAACGCTGGCCACTGCCCTGGAGGACATGTACCAATGCCAAATAATTTAACAAAAATGAAATTTAGCTTAACAAATGCTTAAAGTGAAACATAATAATAACAACATATCTGGGGGGGGGTTGCCTTATTATTATTTATTTATTATAGGTACTTATATAGTGTTGTCAATTTACACAGTGCTTTACGTATATATATTGTACATTCATATCAGTCACTAACCCTCAAGGGGCATACAATCTAAGGTACCTAACTTACATTCATATATACACATACTAGGGACAATTTAAACAGGATCAAATTAACCTACCAGCATGTCTTTGGAGTGGAGTGTGGGAGGAAACGGGAGTACCCGGAGGAAACTCAAGCAGGCACAGGGAGAACATGCAAACTCCAGGCAGGAGGTGCTGTGGCTGGGATTCAACCAACAACCCTAGTACTGCCAGGCGGAAGTGCTAACCATTTAGCCACTGTGCTGCCCATTTACACTTGTCTGTGAAGAAGTGGAATGTCTGTAGGATGTACTACAGCAAAAGTGACATTTACAAAAAAACAAACAAAATCCACCAAATCAAAAAAGTTATGGGGAGCTGGGCATTGTTCTGGGGAACATGTAACAGCAACAAAAAAAAATTAACCTACCTGTAAAATGGCTCATCTCTATGATGTATACAATCTACTGCAGCAATAGTTTACAAAGTAAAATAAGTTTCCTCTAAATTACATTTCCCAGTGGCTTTGTTTTGTTTGTAAACAAGGCTACTGGGTATTTTCTTCCTCTGTACCAGGCCCCCCCCAAAAAAAATCCATACTAGACCTTTATCTGAGCTGGTATCTTGGCAGGTCAAGAAGGGGGGCAGTGAATGGGAACCACCCCACCTGATCGATATCAGTTCACATGACCTTTACATGAGGAGGGTACCTTGCCAAGGATGTGGAGGTGTATCTCTGGCAAAGAACTTTGTCCCCATGTTCATGGAGCCAAGGGTCTCATCCCCACATTCCTTGCCTGGTGGATATGGGAGTCTTTAGGAGAACATTTATCAGAATATGGAAGCACCTTTAAGAAAAGGGGAGCCCCAGATATACACCCTCTCTTGTACGTGAATGAATAGTACATAATACCCCTTACTCATTCTCAAAAAATGACAATGTAAATAAATACACACATGTTTGACAAGTCCATTATTAACCCTTTTAATGCCACCTTCTAGTGGCCCGTAAAGTGAGCTTTAATGCCTCAGAGGAGACACGTGACTGCTGAGATTTCCTCTCACAGCCAGTGATTGAAAGATCATCTCTCTGGCTCACAATCAGAAGCTATGTGCTCTCTCAGTGTCAGCTCAGTAAGTGTGCTGGGAACATGCAGTGAGCATGCTCCCAGCATACAATCTCAGGCCAACATGCAGGCATATGTGTAGCAGCTGGGCATTAAAGCCCACTTTCTGTGCTGCTGCATATATGCCTTGCATGATCTGAAAGAGGTTAAAGAAAGTCCCACAGTGTAAATCCCTCATCAGCCATGTAGTCCGGCAATGTAGATCCATCATTAATAACGGTAAATAGTGCCTTCCAACCAGAGGCAGACTGACAACTGATGGGGCCCCCGGAAAATAAGAAGTCATGGGGCCCCTGTGTCCTTGTCAACACTCAAACCTTACCCAAAAAAGCCTATGAAAGGTATCAGGGGCATCTCATGGGGCCCCCTACTGACCCTGGGCCCTCGGCCAGTGCCCGAGCACCCAAATGGTCATTCCGTCCCTGCTTCCGAACTACCAAAACAAGAACACTGTTAGCTCCCATCACACTCCTGGCTGTAACAGACAAATCCCCAAGCTGGCATCCTTATTGTAACAAAGAAGTTGTGATGCTGAAACTGTCAGATTTGGTTAATGATGTCAGCTAGCATCCTGCCTCTTTGCTTACATTCTGTCACTTGGGATGTGTCACTGGTTGCTGAAACACCAGGTACAGCTGGCTTCCTAGCACCCAAGAACCCTGAGTGGGGAGCTTTCACATTTAGAAGCAGTAGTAATACAGCTGCTAAATGTATGACTTCCTGCTGTTGCCAGAGGTTCAGCAGAGCAGATGGGTAAGCACACTATTTATTTTGACTATTTGTTGAATGCCAGATAGCCACATTGGTCCAAGCCTGAACATCACCCTTAGTCACCACATACACCTATTCTTAGGCTGATTTCATGAACATGGCAATGGGGTAGATCTACTAAAATCCGGTGCAGCGGTGCATGGTAGCCAGTCAGCTTCTAACTTCTGATTGTTCAATTAAGCTTTGGCAATAAAACCTGGAAGCTGATTGGTTTCTATGCAGAGCTGCACCAGATTTTTCACTCTCCAGTTTTAATAAATAACCCCTATTGAGTTTAGTATACTTTAGTAGGCTGCACATTGCTCAAATTTTAATCTAACAGAACAGCTTTACAATGAAGTGCAATGTGGGTAGCTTGAAGAATATATTCAGCACATTGCTAAAGTCATACCATGACCACATAATCATTAAGATAAGGATGCACAGTAACACACCCAAAAAGGGGAAACAAATCTGATCAGAATTCCTGATTTTGTATTAATAGGAAAAATATTTGCACATGGTCATGGTACACAGTCATAACACCACAACCCCAATGACCCAATACACTTTTTCTGTAGATTAAGCAAAGTAAACATTGAGGGCTGACTATTTTGATTCTCTTGACCAACCTACTACAGTAAATTCCTCAATTAGGCGGTACAAGAAAGAAATTAAAACATTAAACCTTTCCCACTGCAATGCTTGAAGAGCTAAACAGACTGATCTTCCCCCTTGTTCCATGCCAATAATTACAAAAAGAACCTGTCACTGTACCGATTTAGTTCCTGACCATTTGGAAACTTGGGCACTGCCTGAGGGCCCAGGGTCAGTAGGAGGCCCCATGAGATGCCCCTGGTACCTTTTTCATAGGCTTTTTTGAGTTTGGGTAAGGACACAGGGGCCCCATGATCCCCTATTGCCAAGGGGCCCCATGAGTTGTCAGTCCGCCCTTGCCCACCATCCTCCTTCTTATCCTATAAGATGTTGATCAACAATGTTGTAGTTTAGTTAGTTTTTTGTGCTGGCTAACTTGAAAGTGTGCTGGGGAACATCTTTGTGTTTCTTTAAATAAATGGCACTAACAGAAGCAGTTGTATCAAAGTTAATTGACTGTGACCATGCAAAACAACTTTATAATGAATGAAACATACACAGTAGTAATCTCTAGACCAGCCTTATAAACCTTTTTTATTCTAGAGGAACCCTACAAATAATCTTTAGGTCTTCTAGGGGGGAACCCCTACAGAGAACAATTCATTAGGGTCATTAAAAACTGGCCCTTACATTGGTGGTCAGTCGGAAGAATGTCTTCTTTACAGGTAGCTGAAAAGATCATTGGTGTCTTGCTGCTTACTTTGCTGAGTGGCATTGGTCCTGGAACTTTGCAGGCACTATCAAATTGTATTTCAATCAGTCATAGCTTAAGGAACCCCTAGCAACCTCTGGAGGATCCCTGGTTGAAAATGCCTGTTCTAGACACTTCCCCTTTTCACTGGAAATAATAAACTCCCTGTGTTGAAAAACGTCTTAAAAGGATTCTGAAAAGGTACTGTGAGAGCTGCCACAGATTGTACAGTTGCCTTTTCTAGGGTCATCATCCTTATAATTTCTACAATTCTAGTGTCGACTTCTAATGTGAACATACTTGTTCCAGATCAGTAACAACCAAGCAGTGAAGCAAGGATGAGAGTCTGGAGCATGTACTGTATGTTAAAAATCAGTAATGGCAAATCTGTTTCTGTTCTGATGGGTACTTTAATATGTGTATTACATTAACATTTAGACGGTTGCTAGTAAAAATGAATCAGTTGTTTTAACATTCAGGGACTTCAGTGGCAATTCAAAAATTTAGTGGAAGTCACAGTGACATTCAAATATTCTGCAATGAACTACCCAAAGAATAGTATCACTTTATCCCATAGCCCTTTTATTATTGAGAGAAAAAATTAAAAGGAAATTCCAGCTGCAAGAGAGCAATGCATTTATTATGGCATTGTGGCAGGGAGCTATACACTGATGCTGAGAAATCTTTGAAGAAGGATATTCAGCTCACTGGTGTTCATTCAAAATTAAAATATTACTTGTTGACTGAGTTGAAATTGTTGCATAAACACTTAGATCATGACACATGATCACCCACTCCCTGTGTAAAACAAATCTAATATTCTGCTCAGATGTCATGACATGACATACAGTATATATCAATAGGAAAAATTTTTGCGCATCATCATGGTCAGTACAAAGGATAATTTGTATAGAGTGCATACATGCCTTATGCAAGTTAGAAAGACCTTTAACTACACCACAACCCTGATGACCCAGTAAAGTTTTGCTTTACAAGCAGATTAATCATTGAGGGCTGGCTATTCAGATTCTCATGATCAATCTGCACAATTCTGCAATTAGTATTAAGCTAAACTTCCCCCACTGCAATGCTTGGAAGGGATAAACAAACTAATCCCGCTTCCTTTGTCCCATAGTACTGCAAAGAGAACCTGTCACTGTGCCCATTGGAGGCCCACCACCCTCCTGCTTATACTTCCCTTTACTATACTGCCCACTGCTCTGTCTGTGTCCACAGTAAATACCTGAAGCTTTTGATTATCCGGGAGAATGTGATCTCCTTCCATCATTCCATAACGCATAGCTTGACCATGAACAGGAAATCATCAGGTCTGAACATTTTCAGCTGAGGAGGAGACTAATGCCTTTTACCCTGCCTAACCAAATGGTGTTGACACCTATGCAGAATTTGGAATCTGACAGAAGGGCGGAACTATAGTGAAACACAAGTAAATTAGTATTAGTTGGGGAGTAGTGGTTCTTACAAGAGATTCTGTTAATTAAAGTTGTGAAGTCTCTTTAAAGCTGAACTCCTGACAAGCAGCTGAAAATGCAACTGAAACATGTCTACATATACAATATACTGCAACTAATTGACTACATTAAAATGATTCTAAAGGATATTATTTTTTTTTAAATAATAAACATGTTGCACATTGTACTTACCTGCTCTGTGCAATGGATTTGCACAGAATAGCCCCAATCCTCCTCTTCTAGGGCCCCCTGCTGGTGCTCCCCACTCCTCATCCCCTCTGAGTGTCCCCATAGCAAGCTATGGCAGTACTTGTGTGGGCCCCCACCTGAGCTGCACTCTGTGTGTACATTGTGTGGTTCAGCCCTGGTCCCCACTCTCTCCTTGCTGGCTGTGATTGACAGCAGCGGGAGTCAATGGCTCCCACTGCTGCCTCAGTCTCCACTGGGGAGGGAGATAGAGCCAAGAGAGCCAATGCTATTAAGCACAGAGCTGGATCAAGATTTGGCTCAAGTAAGTATGAGGGTGTTTGGGAAGGGGGAGGGAGACCGGCACACAAGGGTTTTTTTCCCTTTGTGCAGAGAATGCATTAAGGTAAAAAACCTTCTACCTTTAGAACCACTTTAAAGTCTAAAGGCAGTTTATATCACCAGAGATATTTTATAGACTTCACAGCAAGGGGGAGAGTGCTTACAGAATTTAAATGCTTACATAAATTCTACATATTTTTCTTCTATGACCTTACATAATAATTTGTGTATATCAGGATTATTATGGCCCCTTTCACACGGGTGTTCTGATTGCGTCCATCTGTTCGTTTTTCAGGTGGATCCAATCAGAACCTCTATTCTCCTCAATGGAGCTGCCAATATGGCTAAATGGTTAGCACCTTCTCCTGGCAGTACTAGGGTCATTGGTTTGAATCCCAACCATGGCACCACCTTCCTGGAGTTTGTATGTTCTCCCTGGGTGGGTTTCTTCCCACACTTCAAGGACATGCTGGTAGGTTAATTGGCTCCTGTCTAAATTGTCCCTAGTATGTGTATGTATGAATTTGAGTTTAGGATATTAGATTGTATGCTCCTTGAGGATTAGGGACTGATGTGAATGTACAATATATTTGTAAAGTGCTGGGTTTGAGGGTGCTATATAAGTACCTGTAATAATAATTTTCTTTTGCCAAGGCCTTTTTATTTATTTTGGGGTGTGCAGTGTGTACTCATGTAGACACAGTGAAAGCTGCCCTTTGTTTTCAGCAAGTCACCGCATACTTGAGCTAATGCAGTGTGCATCAAAGCACCTGTATCAATGATCCCCTTAGGAGCTGCTGGGTTTTATAAGTTTGTCCTGCTTTCCATATTGATATAACTCGACCCTGACACTCACCAACAATGACTGACAGACAGACTTTCAGGTCTCCAATATTCTTTTCAGCATTTATTCTGTATTTGCTCATATGTCTAGAGAGAGAGAGTTAGGGTTGTACAATAGGATACTCCAAAACAGCAGCAAACATTCCCTCCACTTAGTAGTGTCTTCTAGTATTTTTATGCTTTTGTCACAGGCTAAGGTACAACTCTTTATACCTCTGCCAAAAGCTAGTTTAAAACCTATAGACCCAGAAGCCTTTGCCATATACCAGGTTAGGACTCTTCAAACCTCTTTCAGGGGCCACTTGTGCACTTTTAAGACCAAACAGGCAACTATCTGAACTCTTCCTCAATTTCCATTTCCTCCCCCTAGCAAAGGGCCTGGAAGGCAAATACTTAATCTCTCAGGAGTTTCACCCTCTCCAGGTAGCATCCTGAGAGGGAAGAACTGGATTTTTCTACACACACATTCTCCCCAGGCAAAGCCTGCCCACTAAATTTGGACTACTGGCACTTCCATCTTCATCAAATAGAGAGACAGTTACAGACAGAGTCGTATAAGAATACACTTCATTCAATTTGTAATAGATTTACCCATAGGCCAATGGTCAGCTAGAGTATATTTGACTGTAGTTAGGCTCCAGTAGATAGCTGCATACCTCATGCTGATATCTGGGATATTTGCTTTATTGATTGATCATTGCTATTTGCAGTATCATTCTGTACTCTCCCAGTTTGTTTCAGTCAAGGCCCCTTCTCATTTTTATTGTGCTATCATTAACAACTTATTGTTGTGAAAAAAACATGACTTTAGCAGTATGCAGTATATGTTTTTTTATGTCATTAAATGGGAGATAGCACCTCAAAAAAGTCCCAAATCTCTCTTCCTTTGATGTGATTACAAACCATTGTATAGGGATGTTGAGCATAATTTATCAATCCTCATACTCATACAACATTTTCAATGTACTGTAAATATGCCACCCAAGGCTTTTTGCCCCATATTGTGCAGCCTATTCTAGGGTTTAGGCACTGTAAGGGTGGCACAAAATGTTTCCATAGCTCAACAGCAGCTGCAGCATAAATCTTGCTTTGTGTTTAAATATTTCAATGCTCATGCACTGTAAAGGTGCTACACAATGTTTCCTAAACTGGACCTCAGCTGCCAAAATGTTTTCTGCAGGAAGCATCCCGTGTTACACCCTGATTTTTCAGCCTATTCCTGTGCTCTTGCACTCAAAAATATTTGTGACTGTTGTCTTTCAGTCTTTCATACACTCTTTTGTTTATTTTGAGATAAAACCTTCCTCATGTTTCCCTCTTATATTGCAGCCCAACCAAGCCACTTACATACTGTCCAACCACTAAACAATATTTGTGGCTATTGCCTCTCAAATAATACAATTTATTGCTTATTTAAATATAAGGCATGTCTTATCTCTCCATCTTATATTGGGCCTAACAAAACTGTTTACATACTGTCTAGTGTCACAATATACTGTTCAGCGGGGCGCAGGTATTTTAATGTGGATTAAAGAGCAACCATACAAATACACAAATCCTTCAAATAACATGCTAGGGGAATGCCTTGAATCTGCATATGAAGTAATGCACCTGTGGGATATACTGCCACAAAAGTAACTTCCCTTGCCTTTTTCTGTTTGTGGCCAGGGTATTCATGATGATATTGTTGACAACACATGGTCATGGTCATATATGGACATTGACTTTAAGCATCAGCATTCCTGGCTGGTTTGTTGGCACTCAGCAGCAGGGTACTGCAATTTGCAGTGAGAGTATTGGCAGGAGAAGATTGCTGTGGCATAGATATCTTATCCATGGGTCATTGGGGCATCGCTCATCGTGACAATGTAGCTACATTGCTGTATTACATGATTGACATCGAATTTGGATCAGGGGCTAATGTTTATTCTTTTTGTGTTTTTTAAAAAAGGACTTCAGTGGTGTCTGTGTGTTTATTTACTATTTTGAATTATTTTTGTGAATGACTAACAAAAGGTACTTTGTACCCCTATACTCATTCACATTGGTAGAGGTGAATATATGAGGGTCTCCTTATTTTAAAGTCTCTTATGCAGACCCCTACATCCACTAAGCCAGGGTTGTTAGAGAAGAGGCCCTTGTCCCCATCATCATACTACCCTCCCATTGCCCTGGGTATGAGGCCTGGTATTATTCAGGAGGGAAGACGGATGCTTGCTGCCCTACTTTTTCTTAGCCATCCAGACCTTAGTCCTAGGTATGGGTCTGGTATGTATCGCGGAGCACTCAATGCCATTTCTTCATTTCTTCATGTTTTTTTTTGTTGCATTGGTTTCCCCTCAAAGTTCATATGAGCCCCTTATCTATCATAAGGGTCATGTATGGATTTTGAGGAGCACCCACATTTTTTCCCCTATTATCATGAGGACAAGGTGCCCTTTCCCTGCTGGGGTAAAGGGGGCTGTCAAGATACCCTCCCAATATTTAAAGAATGTGGTCTGATACGGTTCGAGAAGGGGGATACATGTTTGTTGCACCTCACTTTTATGGCCAGCCAGTCTGCATGTCTGGATAAGATTCTGATAGATAATTTGGGTGGTGGCCCCATGCGACTTGTTTTATGTGGCCCCCCTCAGAATCCATACCAAACCCTTATTTCAGGTAAGGGTCATCTTTGGATTCTAAGGGGGACAACACACACAAAATAAAAATAGTGTTGTCCTCCAAAACCCTTACCAGACCCTTATGCAGCCTGGCTTGCCATTAAAGGAAGGGGTAGCAAGCAACCCTCTTCCTGAACTATATCAGACCACATGCCCATAAACAATGTGCAGATACCTTTCTGGTATCCTGGCAAGGCACCTTGTCCCCATGATGATTATGGGGACAAGGGCCTCATCTCAACATCCCTGGACCAGTGGATGTGGAGGTCTTGGGGGGTCTTAAAATAGGAGGTTCCTCAAATATCTGCCCCTCCATGTGAATGGGGACATGGCACCTAGTATCCCTTGTTACTTATATATTAAAAAATTTAAACAGGAAATAACACCCACACCATAGAAAAAAAAAATTTTATTTAAAAAAATGATGCCCCACACTTTATTATCAATCATGTACAGCAATGTAGATCTATTGTCAATCACAATGAATAATTTTCTGAGAATCTGCTGACACAAACACAAAAGCCTGCTTCATGATGATCCTCTCCTATCTCTACTGCCATCACAAATGCTAGTCCTCAGACAGCTGCTGACTGTCAACAAACCAGCCAGGGATGCTGGCTGATGTCATTGACCAAATATGACATCACCAAGGATTCCCACTGGCTCAGTTACAATTTGACACAAACCGGAAAATGACAGGAAGCTGTATGCAGCTGCAAATTTAATAGTGGCAGTATTAATACTGCTGCTAAATGAATTACTTTTTGCTGAAGCAGTTGGAGGTTGGGTCTGGAGACCAATTAGCCAAATCAGGTCAATTAGTTTCCTAAATCAGTTGTCTGTGAAAAGCTTTGGTTCAGGTATAACTCATGGTTGATCCAAACCCTAAGCTCATCCCTGTTGTTCAGCCACTGTTTAATATTTCTGGCTATTGTTTCTCAAACAATACACTCTAATGTTTATTTCAAGATGAAATCTGCCCCATCTCTTCTTAAGTCTCGGCTTAACCAAGCTGCTTACAAACGGACCAGCCACTGAACAATATTTGGGGCTATTGTCTCTAAAAAAATACAGTCTAATTTTTATTGCAAGACCTTCCTTGTCTCTTTCTTTTTTGCTGCCTCACCTGTTGTCACTTTTGTACATTGTAGAGGAAGGAGGTTTAAATGAAGCAAAGTCTAATATTGGATTAAAGGTACACTTTATAAATGCATTTTTCAAGCTAAAGTTAAGTCAGATTGGGGTATTGCTACCATATTTAGGCCAAGCTAGATGTAAAAATGTAAAAAAAAATCATTAACACATTCAAAATATGTGATTCCATGTGATGCAGTGTTGCTAATACTGTCTGTGAAAATTGTGATGTTCCATAACATCACATACAGTTTAAAGGCATGCTCTTTTTTCACAAACGCTTACCTATTAGTTATTAAAATGGCTAGAATCAAGATTTGCTTCTTATAGACAAAATGGACTTTGCAGCCAAGTTCTGGGTTTGCTGTTCAACTTGTAAAGACACTTTCCAAATCATTGGGAGGCCAGGGCTGGTACAAAACACTGTAGACCAGCACAACAGAAGGGTACCTATATTATAACTTTAATCTTTTCCAGGAAAATGGGAAAGTTGTTTATTTTCACTTGATAACAATGAATAGATAGAGTTTGTATTATATGGTGTTTTCTTTTTCTCTGTCTCTGTATCCATTAGCAGGCATTACAGAAGTGTTCAATATAAATACCCAAAAGACTGCACTGCAAACTGATGTTATGTTGGATAACTATTGCTGGATTGTTAGACTCAGGAATTATTTTGTCTTCAGACGGAATCACAAAGAGCATGCATCATGGAATAAAGACGTCTTTTTTATGACCATGCATTTGTTGGCAAGTCTGTCAAGGAAAAGGTATTTGTTTTTTTTTAGATTATACAGAACGTGTAGTACTCTAAAAGGAAGAAAAACTTGACTACTCTGAATACTAAACAGTAAAGGTTGATCATTTGCCAAACCATTTTTATCAATTCATTTTTTACATTTAGGCCCCTTGGACCTGTCACAAGAAGTGTTAGTAAACTTAGAAAACTTGTGAATACATTTAGGACATTCTTGGTTTGAGGAAGTCAGGGTATGGGTTTGCAGAGATTTGATCTGTCTATAATTTTCTAAGTTACAACCACCATATTTGTAATAATAGGGATATAAGTCAATCATGTTCTAAGCTACAGTCAGGATATTTCTAATAAGGTAAAACAGAACATGAGCTTCAGGTCCACCAGAAAACAATCCATACTGAAATGTTTGTTTAATTATGGATACCGCCAGATAAGACATTATGATTTAACTATTACTCCTTCTTTAAGATTTTCCAACCCTACCGTGTTTTAAAGACTATCCCAGGGAGGCCCTTCACAAAAAAGATCTTATATCAGATACTTATAAAATTCTCAATACTAACCAAGTATCAAGCTCTGGTAAGCATGCTTATATGCTATATTGGGAGAGTATCCTGGGTGAAGAGCTGTCCTCAGAGGCCTGGCAGTTTGTTTGGTCCCAGGTGGCAAAAGGTTCTCTTTGCCGACTATATAAAACAGAACGCTTACAAAGCATATTTAACCCCTGATTTTCTTCACACAATTCATCCAAGTATGAGTGACAATTGTTGGCACAACCTGTTTGTGGCACTCTATATCATATATTTTGTTCATGCCCCCTAATTGAACCAAATTGGAAGATGGTTCATAATCTTTCATAAACTTAGCTGAATTGGGTGTTTCCATTTACTGCTACATTATTCCTACTGGGATTATCACCTTCCAAACTCCCTAAACCTCAGAAAAGCTGTTAAGACATGTTATCATGGTGTCGAGTTGTCTCATTGCACTTAACTGGAAGAAAAGAGAATCTCTGTCTCAAACCGCCTTATATGCAAGAATCAAAGATGTGGAATTCATGGAATTGCTTACTGCTAGACTTAACTATACTGTGGAAAACATTAATGCTATTGGGCAAATGTGGCATCTCTGTCCTTTTTTAGATCCTATAATTACTAGGGCAACTGTTTCAGCTATGCAGGGCTAGGGCTCTATACCTTTTTATTTTCCTCGCTCTTGTCTTTTCCCCCTTGGCTTTTTATGTTCCACTTGGTTCTATACTTTTAGTGGATATTATATTTTGTTTTATTTTTATTTTTACTTTTTCTTTTTATTATCTATTATTGTTTGAATATCCACACCACCATGACATTGTTCTGCAGTATATGTTGTTACAGATGTGGTTAGCCTCTAGAGATAGCTTTAAAGTAAACTGTGATATACATTCCATAAGAGCTCAAATATTTCTTTGGACTTTTAGATGGATTTGGTGTTACTAACCAGTAAATGTCATATGTTCGAGATTACCTAATGACAAGTGGGCGGACCTGAATGTTGTACTAAGCTGCTGTAACTTTGATGTCCCTACTTTTCTGTACGAGGTTTTTTAAACCAGTGTAATATGTACTGCCTATTGCCTAAAGGTTTATTTTTATTGTAAAATTTGATTTTCTCATAAACATTGTTAATTATATAAAAAAATAAATGCTGGTTTGAAATAGGGAAAGAAATGTGATACTTTAGAACAGTTCATATATCACCCTTCTGTAGGTCTACAAAGTGACCACTTAAAGGCTATGTTCACCTTTGTACATGTAACATCATGTAATATCAACCATAGCTTTTAAACTAAAATTCAAAACCAGGCTCAGTCACTACAACTCCAGCCATTTAGAAAAATACACCATAAATTTTAATTAAACAACTGGCACCCTTGCAAACCAAGGTGACCTGCCACATAATATAGGCCATGACAGGAAAAAGGGGGGGGGGGCAGGGAGCTCACTTGATGGTGTACCCGATGCAACAGGCACCCCAAGGGGTTCTGACAGCCTTTAAATAGGGAATTTAAACCTTCTAGAATTTTCCCTAAAGGTCACCTGACCTATAGGTGATATTTAGGGAAAGGTTAGTCACATGTTCTTCTCCTTCAGTCCATGTGCAGGTGTGGGTGACCAATGGGAAAAGTCACCTGACCTTTTCCTCACCTCTGTCACTGTCATAGTTCCATGAGGGAAGGGGGTCCTTGAAACTGGCTATTCCTCTTTTCCCTTTTATTTTTGTAGTCCACTGACATGTCCTCTGACTTTCAAACAGAAAGCCCATACAGAGGTATGGGCTGAAAGCCGGAAAACTTGTCTGCAGGAGACCACATTGCACTGATGATCTTTTGTTCGTGGGTGCAATTTTTTGCATGGACACATAGGATAACGGCCTATGGTGGATCTTCTTGTGAAGTGTCAGTGCGGCCTATGGTGGCTTGTTTGTGGCCTATGGTGTCTTTTCCGTCCTATGGTGGCTTTTGTGCAGTCTATGGTGGCTTTTTAGTGGCTTTTTCTACTTAACAAATTCCACAGATTTCTTGGTGAGTACTGTAATGTCTACAGTATGTACTGTACTGTATGGACAGTACCATACAGTATGTGCATGGTGTTGCCAGCAATTCATAGCCACCCTAGGCATTGCTGTTTCTCTGATGTTCTTCACAGGTGGTACCATACTTGCCAACTGTCCCTGATTTTCAGGGACAATTCTACTCTTTACTCATCTGTCCCTGGCAGGCTCTGTGTCCCTGAAACTGCTTGAAACTGTCACCTCTACCCAGCCATGCTCTGTTAGAGTAATGTATGCAAGTCAATTCATAAGTCAGGTAGTGCATTAAGATTTCAATTGATATGCAAATTTCTGCTTACATTGGCGGTCAGTGTAGAAATCTCCCTTCCAATTGTGGTCAGTGTAACAGTCCCTCTTACATTGTTTGACAATATACATCTTGTAGAACCACATCCATTTTAATTAATTATCACCCCTAATTAACATACATTCTCCACCAACAATGGCTTTCTGGATGCAGAACAGAAAAAGGTGTCCCTGAATTTTTTTTTTCCAAATGTTGGCAGCTATGTGGTACCTGTACTGTAGTGTGACAATGTACAGTACATGTACTTTTTTTCTTGAACAGTACAGTAGTGTTGTGAGATCTGGGTACCTTATTCTGTATGTACTTTATTATGTGCCCCTTAGCACGAAATGTCATCCCAACACAAAAGCAGAAATTCTGCAGGAGAAAGCAGGAAGAAAAAAAAGGAAGTCTATTGATCTTAAACTAAAAATGAAGATCATAAACAACTATGAAGCTGGTAAAAAAGTTACAGAGGACTTAAATCTGGTGCTATCAACCATTTCAACAGTCCTGAAGGATAAAGACAAAGTGAAAGAGGCAGTGAAAACATGTACAGGTTTTAAAACCATAATAACTAGGCAGCGGACAGGCCTCATTCATGAAATGGAAAAATTATTGGCAATGTGGTTTGATCACCAGATACAAAAAAGAATGCCAATGAGTTTTGCAATCATTCAAGCCAAGGCACTCAGTATTTTCCAGATTCTGAAGGCACGTGAAGGTGAAGCATCAATGTAAACCTTTATAGCAAGTCATGGATGGTTTCAGCGGTTTTGTCACAGGTTCAAGCTGCATAATCAGAGTGTCAGTGGTGAGGCGACAAGTGCAGATGTAAAAGCAGCACAACTTTTTCTTGACCAATTTGATAAAATCATAGAGGAAGGCGGCTACTGTCCAGAACAAATCTTCATGTGGATGAAACCGGCCTTTTTTGGAAGAAAATGCCTGAAAGGTCCTACATACACAAAGAAGCTAAAACAATGCCTGGCTTTAAGGCTTTTAAGTATAGAGTCTCATTGTTGTTGGGAGCAAATGTTAGTGAGTTCATATTAAAGCCTTTCTTCATCTATCCCATCTATTCCCCTCTAGAACCCTTGTGCATTAAAGCATATTAGTAAGCGCATGCTGCCCGTTTACTATAGAGCTAATAACAAGGCATGGATGACGCAAGCTTTATTTGAAGATTGCTTCAGCAACTACTTTATACCCTCAGTGAAGTGTTACTGTGAAGAAAAGAGCATTCCTTTTAAAATTCTACTCCTGCTTGATAATGCTCCAGGCCACCTACAGCATCTTGATGATCTACACCGAGTGGTAAAGGTAGTGTATTTACCAAAAAATACAACTGCTATCTTGTAAATAATAATGGTTAAGCGCTATGCATATATTACAATTAAATTGTGTATATATGAAATGCAGTATAACTGTATTCATAAATGAACCGTGACACTTAAATAGTGCAATATAAATAGACTAAAATATTAATAACACACGAATGAACATAAAATAATAAGATAAGTGTTGAATCACAGTGACTGGTGCTTATATTCCACACTTAAAAAATAATCTGGTGATAGTGTGCAAACAACAGGTCAAATAGTGTTGTGTTACACAATACCCTCTATTTTAAAGTGACTGGTGGTCAAACTGCAAAACACAATAAATATATAAATATATATAACAAAATAGCAGAAAATAAAGTCCACAATGTAGTGCAAACCAATATGTGCAAAAATTGGTGTGCAAAATATGCAAATAACTTAACCCCTTCCTCCCCATTTCCATTAGTTTTTTTTTTTGCACTGATCACTGTATTGGTGTCACTGGGGATGTCAGTGACCCCAAGTCAGTACCCCCCAATGTCAGAATGTCCGCAGCAGTCCCGCCATAAGTCGCTGATCGCCGCCATTATTAGTATAAAAAAAACTAAAAATCCCAGTATCTTTCCCGCCATTTGTAAACACTATAACTTTCACGTAAACCAATTAATTTACACGTATTGGGTTTTTTTTTTTAGCAAAGACATGCCGAGGAATGCATTTTGGCAGAAATTTATGACTAAATTTGATTTTTAAATTTTTTTTACTGGACATGTTTTATAGCAAAAAGTCCAAAATATTGTTTTTTTTTCCTCAAAAATGTCAGCCTTTTTTTTATAGCTCAAAAAATAAAAACTGCACAGGCAATCAAATACCACCGAAAGAAATCTCAATTTGTGGGAAAAAAAGGATGTAAATTTCATTTATGTACCGTATTGCATGACCGCGCAATTGTCCGTTAAACTAGCGCAGCGCTGTATAGCAAAAAAATGGCTTAAATTGCAGTATCTATACCATAGTTTGTAGACGCTATAACTTTCACACAAAGCAATCAATATACACTTATTGGGATTTTTTTTACCAAAAACATGTAGCAGAATACATTTTGGCCTATATTTATAACCAACTTTGAGTTTACTATATATTTTTTATAGCTGAAAGTAAAAAATATTGTTTTTCTTCAAAATTTTTGGCCTTTTTTTGTTTATAGCGTGAAAAATAAAAAGCGCACAGGCGATCAAATACCACTGAAAGAAAGCTCTATTTGTGTGAAAAAAAGGACATAAATTTTGTTTGAGTGCAGCATTGCATGACCGTGCAATTATCAGTTGAATTAGTGCAGCGCCGAGTAGCAAAAAGAGGCCTGGTCATTCAGGGGGGTAAATCCTCTGGAGATCAAGTGGTTAAAGAGGTAGAGATCTACCTGAACATGGGAGAAATCAAAGATCACTGGGCACAGTGTCATCTCCACACACCCGATTTAAACCTCTAATTGCAGTACTACCGTGTCGCAATCGTGTGAATTGCACTGTGATCATGGGTTTAAATTATATTTGTTGCCTCCTCACCACTTGTCAAACACACTCTGATCACTTTTAAGAGGAGCGCAAGATATAATAGAAGTCTATGGCTAAGTGCAACAAACCCGCAGGAAAACTGCAGATACATTGCGCTGCACCCACGGTGTGGGTAAACCACTGTGCATCAGTGTGAAAGCAGCTTTATACTATTATGCCCAGTGTATTGCTTCACACTGACCTGAAGATCTCTTCTTTCCTGCTGCTGGTACCACTCTAGAGACCGCAAGCTGGGATAAAAGGTGGAGTGCGGTTGGTATCACTCCAAATAGGACAGAAGCCAGCACTACAGAGTTGGCATCGGCTTATGCAGCTCCTGCTACCTACTACAGCTTCAACTTTACAAGTAGTCCCTCTGCATTCATTACACTCTGCTTGAAGCTGTTATAGCTGCAAAGGGAGGACCAAATCAATATTGAACCCTAAGGACTAAGACTTGGATGCTGTTAAAGTTTATGTGCGTGTAAAGCTAGGCATCCCAATACTTTTGGCAATATAGTGTATGTCTATAAAGGAAATCTGTCACCACTTTACAGGATTCATAAAAAAAAGCTAGTTTCGATGCTCTATATGGGTACTATCAATTTCATTATCTTGCTTGCAAGTATCCCTTTTGCGGGTCTTGATCAATCACCAGATTTCACCTTTAAGCATCCAGTCATGGTGCAACCACAAAATCAGCTTGCCATTAAAAAGTAGCAATTACTTTAAAAGCATATCAGCCCGATGTTGTGTATGTGATCAAATTTATGAAGTCCAATTTATGAAGTGCAGCAATAGTAATTTATAATGACCAAAGCGATAGTAGAAATAGCTATAGGTATTTATGCTGTGCACATTGCTAGATTTCAGTGCACCTTTTTATTAAATAAGCTTGACTCTGTTAAGAGATAAGTAAATCTACAACAACCTGAAGATACACCCTTTCAACAGTCAAAAGCCATGAAGCTTTTGAAATTGATATTTGGTTCCCTCCATATAACTTGTATGTTTGTTATTAAGAGTATTATTAAGCTTTGAAAATCATTGTCATATTGCTTTCTGAACTTTTTTTAAATCTGTAAATGAAATATTAGAAAGCCATGGAACTTTTAACAAATAAATTACAAAGATCAGTGGATGCCTGAGATAGTGATTTAGTGGCTTGTCTACTTTCTGTAAACCTACTGAGAAATAAGGTCAGATTTAAAAACAGGTTTGTTACACATATGACTTTTAAACAACAGTGACAACTCAAGAACTTCTGGGTTTTGTAAGAATATGAAGTCCTGTAAAATGAGAGATGTCTGCACTGGTAAGCTCACTTTAGATTTTCTAATACAAATACAAAAATAAAGTTTAAACCACATGTATGGTTAAAAACACAATTTCTATTCTGTAATAAAGAAAAGTGTTGGCATTTGTATATTTTCTACAGTACACTAAAACTTTTCTCCTTATAACAACACAAAGTTGTCCCCATACAACCTATTTCCTGCAGGAAACATATCCTCAGTTTTCTACTACAGTACAACCAGTTGGAAAAGCAGGTGTTGCAGCTTACATGGTTCTCTAAGAGCACCTTACTATCTGAGTAAAGAGATTGTGCTCAAGAGTAATGTAGAAATAGAGATCCCTGTCTATTTTTTTATTTCATGGGTGAGTTTCCATGAAGTCTGTTGGCACAAAACTTCAGGCAAATGCCTACTGTGTATGATTGTAGATCCAGCCCTGCTTCTAATGTGTAGAGTTGCCAAAGGACATTGGGGTCTTTAGATTCTGTTTCTAAACCTAAAATGAGTTTCCAACTTTTGTAGATTGTTTTCTCTGTGGCATGCCCAGGTTGGAATGGTCAAATATCAATTCCCTCTGTCGAATGCAGTGATTTCTCTCTTTCTGAAATGATGTATGAGCCAATGGGAGAAACCACAGCATGCAAAGGGGAATAGCTATTCCACACACCTGGAAGTATGGAATACTTGCAGAGGCAGGGGAGGAGCAGATAAGTGGCATATTAACAATCTTAGCTACTAGAAAAGTGCTTTTAGTGCCTCTTATGCAGTAGGTATGCTTAAAGGTGTCATTAAACTCACATCATTAAAAACTATCAATAGATGCTGTACTACATCCCGATCATACTCACTCAGTCACTATCGGATTCATTTTCTGTATTCTGCAAAAATCGTGGTTGATCCTGCAGTTCTCTATCTCCCCTTTCTGCTCATGTCCCCATTGCAGTTGGTGATTTTGCAGAGCAGTGTTGGCAGCTACAGCAAATTCTCAGTTTTCAGTGTTTTTTTCTACCCTGAGCATTTCCTTTCTATCACATCTGAGCAGCCCATGTGACTATAGAGTCACACATGTGAGCATATCAGGGGCGGACTGACAACTCATGGGGCCCCCGGGCAATAGGGGATCATGGGGCCCCTGTGTTCTTGCCCACACCCAGAAAAGACTATTAAAAAGGTGCCAGGGGCATTTCATTGGGCCCCCCACTAACCCCAGGCCCTCAGGCAGTGCCCGAGTGCTCGAATGCCTGGGGCGTATACACAGTGGCAGGGCGGACTGACAACTCATGGGGCCCCTTGGCAATAGGGGATCATGGGGCCCCTGTGTCCTTGCCCAAACTCAAAAAAGCCTATGAAAAAGGTACCAGGGGCATCTCATGGGGCCCCCTACTGACCCCGGGCCCTCGGGCAGTGCCTGAGTTTCCAAATGGTCAGTCCGCCCCTGCACAGTGGTAACTGACAGTCCACTCTCTCCCTCCTCCTCTATGCCCACTAAACACAATGGGAGTGGGATGTTACATCTTGATTGATGGTAGCTTCATCTCCCTGTTATTCTAAGACACAGGCTGGAGGGGTGTGACATAGCCTTTGACTGGTAGAAATCCACCCACACCATGTTATTGCCAAAAAAGAATAAAAATTTAAATTCAAATATATATATATATATATATATTATTTTTTTTTATGACAATTTAAAACAGTTTATTTACATTATTTATTTATTTACTCTGTATTCCAAAGGTGTTTTTTTTTTACTCTTAAACATGTGTTTAGTAGCAGAGGACTAGAAGTTTCTCCTGCCACTGTTTCCCTACAGACAGGCTGGGAAAGAGCTGAGTCATGTGACCACTGTAAATCAATTAGGAAAAAGAGAATGGATAATGTAAATTAAACAGTGTGTGTTTTATATATCTTTAACATATGCGACCTTCTGCTGGCTAATGCCTTCCTGTATGCCTGTGTTGCTGACTTATTTCCAGACAATTTCAATGCTGCTTTATGGCTTATAAAATTATATTCATACTCCAAGGGAGAGAATGCATGTACTAGTGCCTATTATGGGAAACAATGTTTTCAGTAGTAAGATCATTACCTAGAATCTGATGACTATGCAGGCTTGGCTAGAGCCAATGAAATGATGTTCATTGATGTGCAGACACTGAATTGGAAACAAAATGTAAAAGTTGGCTTTTGTGTAAACACGGCCTAAGATAAGTATTAAAAAAAAAAAAAAGAACTGACAGAGTTTCAGAGTTTGCTACAGGAGAGAAATGATTTTTATCATTTATAAACAATAGACGTACAAACAGGGAAGCATTTTTCCACCTGCAACACTGTAGGGTCTACTTAAAAAGCACAGAATGTGTGTTTCAGCAAACATTCTCTGGTGGAGAGTCAGGAATATTCACCTGCATAAAATGTTTGCTGAATTTCAGAATCTCTGCTTTATAACAATGCCCTGACAATTAAACATTGACAGAATGATATACTGCTGATACCCACATATCGAAAACAGACACATACAGGATCAAGTATTTTGGCACAATGTGATTTTTGGTTTTTCTTCCAAAACACTTATGGCTCCCAAAGGGGAAAATAAACAGGCTGCAGATGTGTTCAAACTAACATTGCTATTGTTTATGCTGCAGAGCAACGTTCAAACTGTCTTGGCCATACAGTTTAGGGATTTGGGTGAGATAAAGCATGAATTGATCCAATCAGAGCTAAATGTGTTATGGAAACTCTTGCATTACCACATGGGGATGAATCAGCAAGTCCTATAACCATACCTCCCACTGTGTGATGATCCTGCTAAAAACAAAACTCAAATACAAGAACAAACTTGCTTTATAAACAATAAAATGTGTTAGAAAGATGTCTAGTTTCATCACTTCCTTAAAAAGAGTGGTGAGCAGTAGAGCTGTAGGCACAGGTGGAAGACTGGAGGCAGTCAATGGACACAGTTGAAGAAGGTCCTTTTTGCCAGTGTGTTTCGGTATTATCTAAACTCTAGCAATGAACTTCTCTTATTTTCTCCCTTTTGGTTTGTTAAATATATAATTGAAAGCATTTTATTATATCAGTGCTACTGACAGAGTTACTAGGTGAAAATAATGAAAAAAAAACCCACAAAAAATAACTATGACAGGAAGTGTGTTACTGGCAGAGTCTCTAGGTGGAAAAAAAATTAAAAAATAACCCTAAAACAGAAAGTGTGTTACTGACAGAGTCACTAGATGAAAAAACAAAAATAACCCTAAGACAGGAAGTGTGTTACTGACAGAGTCACTAGATGAAAAAACAAAAATAACCCTAAGACAGGAAGTGTGTTACTGACAGAATCACTAGGTGGAAAAAACCCACATAAATAACCATAAGACAGGAAGTGTGTTACTGACAGAGTCTCTAGGTGGAAAAAAAACACAAAAATAACCATAAGACAGAAAGTGTGTTACTGACAGAATCACTAGGTGGAAAAAACCCACAAAAATAACCATAAGACAGGAAGACAGGAAGTGTGTTACTGACAGAGTCTCTAGGTGAACCCCCCCCCCCCCCACAAAAATAACCCTAAGACAGGAAGTGTGTTACTGACAGAGTCTCTAGGTGGAAAAAAACACAAAAATAACCCTAAGACAGGAAGTGTGTTACTGACAGAGTCACTAGATAAAAAAAAAAACACAAAAATAACCCTAAGACAGGAAGTGTGTTACTGACAGAGTCACTAGATAAAAAAAAAACACAAAAATAACCCTAAGACAGGAAGTGTGTTACTGACAGAGTCACTAGATAAAAAAAAAACACAAAAATAACCCTAAGACAGGAAGTGTGTTACTGACAGAGTCACTAGATAAAAAAAAAACACAAAAAATAACCCTAAGACAGGAAGTGTGTTACTGACAGAGTCACTAGGTGGAAAAAAAGCCACAAAAATAACCCTAAAACAGAAAGTGTGTTACTGACAGAGTCACTAGATGAAAAAACAAAAATAACCCTAAGACAGGAAGTGTGTTACTGACAGAATCACTAGGTGGAAAAAACCCACAAAAATAACCATAAGACAGGAAGTGTGTTACTGACAGAGTCTCTAGGTGAACCCCCCCCCCCCACAAAAATAACCCTAAGACAGAAAGTGTGTTACTGACAGAGTCTCTAGGTGAACCCCCCCCCCCCACACACACAAAAATAACCCTAAGATAGGAAGTGTGTTACTGACAGAGTCTCTAGGTGGAAAAAAAACACAAAAACAACCATAAGACAGGAAGTGTGTTACTGACAGTCACTAAATAAAAAAAACCCCACAAAAATAACCCTAAGACAGGAAGTGTGTTACTGACAGAGTCACTAGATGAAAAAAAAAACACAAAAATAACCATAAGACAGAAAGTGTGTTACTGACAGAGTCACTAGGTGGAAAAAAACCCACAAAAATAACCCTAAGACAGGAAGTGTGTTACTGACAGAGTCTCTAGGTGAAATAAAAACACAAAAATAACCCTAAGACAGGAAGTGTGTTACTGACAGAGTCACTAGGTGGAAAAAAAACACAAAAATAACCCCAAGACAGGAAGTGTGTTACTGACAGAGTCACTAGGTGAAATAAAAACAAGAATAACCCTAAGACAGGAAGTGTGTTACTGACAGAGTCACTAGGTGGAAAAAAACACAAAAATAACCCTAAGAGAGGAAGACAGGAAGTGTGTTACTGACAGAGTCTCTAGGTGAACCCCCCCCCCCCCCACAAAAATAACCCTAAGACAGGAAGTGTGTTACTGACAGAGTCTCTAGGTGAACCCCCCCCCCCCCACAAAAATAACCCTAAGACAGGAAGTGTGTTACTGACAGAGTCTCTAGGTGGAAAAAACCCACAAAAATAACCATAAGACAGGAAGACAGGAAGTGTGTTACTGACAGAGTCTCTAGGTGAACCCCCCCCCCACAAAAATAACCCTAAGACAGGAAGTGTGTTACTGACAGAGTCTCTAGGTGGAAAAAAACACAAAAATAACCCTAAGACAGGAAGTGTGTTACTGACAGTCACTAGATAAAAAAAAACCACAAAAATAACCCTAAGACAGGAAGTGTGTTACTGACAGAGTCACTAGAAAAAAAAAACCACAAAAATAACCCTAAGACAGGAAGTGTGTTACTGACAGAGTCACTAGATAAAAAAAAACACAAAAATAACCCTAAGACAGGAAGTGTGTTACTGACAGAGTCACTAGGTGGAAAAAAAGCCACAAAAATAACCCTAAGACAGGAAGTGTGTTACTGACAGAGTCAACAGGTGAAATAAAAACACAAAAATAACCCTAAGACAGGAAGTGTGTTACTGACAGAGTCACTAGGTGAAATAAAAACAAGAATAACCCTAAGACAGGAAGTGTGTTACTGACAGAGTCACTAGGTGGAAAAAAACACAAAAATAACCCTAAGAGAGGAAGACAGGAAGTGTGTTACTGACAGAATCTCTAGGTGAACCCCCCCCCCACAAAAATAACCCTAAGATAGGAAGTGTGTTACTGACAGAGTCTCTAGGTGGAAAAAAAACACAAAAACAACCATAAGACAGGAAGTGTGTTACTGACAGAGTCACTAGATAAAAAAAACCCCACAAAAATAACCCTAAGACAGGAAGTGTGTTACTGACAGAGTCACTAGATGAAAAAAAAACACAAAAATAACCATAAGACAGAAAGTGTGTTACTGACAGAGTCACTAGGTGGAAAAAAACCCACAAAAATAACCCTAAGACAGGAAGTGTGTTACTGACAGAGTCTCTAGGTGAAATAAAAACACAAAAATAACCCTAAGACAGGAAGTGTGTTACTGACAGAGTCACTAGGTGGAAAAAAAACACAAAAATAACCCCAAGACAGGAAGTGTGTTACTGACAGAGTCTCTAGATGAAAAAACAAAAATAACCCTAAGACAGGAAGTGTGTTACTGACAGAGTCTCTAGATGAAAAAACAAAAATAACCCTAAGACAGAAAGTGTGTTACTGACAGAATCACTAGGTGGAAAAAACCCACAAAAATAACCATAAGACAGGAAGACAGGAAGTGTGTTACTGACAGAGTCTCTAGGTGAACCCCCCCCCCCCCACAAAAATAACCCTAAGACAGGAAGTGTGTTACTGACAGAATCACTAGGTGGAAAAAACCCACAAAAATAACCCTAAGAGAGGAAGACAGGAAGTGTGTTACTGACAGAGTCTCTAGGTGAACCCCCCCCCCACAAAAATAACCCTAAGACAGAAAGTGTGTTACTGACAGAGTCTCTAAGTGAACCCCCCCCCCCCCCCCCACACAAAAATAACCCTAAGATAGGAAATGTGTTACTGACAGAGTCTCTAGGTGGAAAAAAAACACAAAAACAACCATAAGACAGGAAGTGTGTTACTGACAGAGTCACTAGATAAAAAACCCCCCACAAAAATAACCCTAAGACAGGAAGTGTGTTACTGACAGAGTCACTAGATGAAAAAAAAACCACAAAAATAACCATAAGACAGGAAGTGTGTTACTGACAGAGTCACTAGGTGGAAAAAACCCCACAAAAATAACCCTAAGACAGGAAGTGTGTTACTGACAGAGTCTCTAGGTGAAATAAAAACACAAAAATAACCCTAAGACAGGAAGTGTGTTACTGACAGAGTCACTAGGTGGAAAAAAACACAAAAATAACCCCAAGACAGGAAGTGTGTTACTGAAAGAGTCTCTAGATGAAAAACAAAAATAACCCTAAGACAGGAAGTGTGTTACTGACAGAGTCTCTAGGTGAACCCCCCCCACACACACAAAAATAACCCTAAGATAGGAAGTGTGTTACTGACAGAGTCTCTAGGTGGAAAAAAAACACAAAAACAACCATAAGACAGGAAGTGTGTTACTGACAGAGTCACTAGATAAAAAAAACCCCACAAAAATAACCCTAAGACAGGAAGTGTGTTACTGACAGAGTCACTAGGTGGAAAAAAAAACACAAAAATAACCATAAGACAGGAAGTGTGTTACTGACAGAGTCACTAGGTGGAAAAAAAGCCACAAAAATAACCCTAAGACAGGAAGTGTGTTACTGACAGAGTCACTAGGTGAAAAAAACCCCACAAAAATAACCCTAAGACAGGAAGTGTGTTACTGACAGAGTCACTAGGTGAAATAAAAACACAAAAATAACCCTAAGACAGGAAGTGTGTTACTGACAGAGTCACTAGGTGAAATAAAAACAAGAATAACCCTAAGACAGGAAGTGTGTTACTGACAGAGTCACTAGGTGAAATAAAAACAAGAATAACCCTAAGACAGGAAGTGTGTTACTGACAGAGTCACTAGGTGGAAAAAAACACAAAAATAACCCTAAGACAGGAAGTGTGTTACTGACAGAATCACTAGGTGGAAAAAACCCACAAAAATAACCCTAAGAGAGGAAGACAGGAAGTGTGTTACTGACAGAGTCTCTAGGTGAACCCCCCCCCCCACAAAAATAACCCTAAGACAGGAAGTGTGTTACTGACAGAGTCTCTAGGTGAACCCCCCACACACACACACAAAAATAACCCTAAGATAGGAAGTGTGTTACTGACAGAGTCTCTAGGTGGAAAAAAAACACAAAAACAACCATAAGACAGGAAGTGTGTTACTGACAGAGTCACTAGATAAAAAAACCCCACAAAAATAACCCTAAGACAGGAAGTGTGTTACTGACAGAGTCACTAGATGAAAAAAAAAAACACAAAAATAACCATAAGACAGGAAGTGTGTTACTGACAGAGTCACTAGGTGGAAAAAAACCCACAAAAATAACCCTAAGACAGGAAGTGTGTTACTGACAGAGTCTCTAGGTGAAATAAAAACACAAAAATAACCATAAGACAGGAAGTGTGTTACTGACAGAGTCACTAGGTGGAAAAAAACCCACAAAAATAACCCTAAGACAGGAAGTGTGTTACTGACAGAGTCACTAGGTGGAAAAAAACCCACAAAAATAACCCTAAGACAGGAAGTGTGTTACTGACAGAGTCTCTAGGTGAAATAAAAACACAAAAATAACCCTAAGACAGGAAGTGTGTTACTGACAGAGTCACTAGGTGGAAAAAAACACAAAAATAACCCCAACACAGGAAGTGTGTTACTGACAGAGTCTCTAGGTGGAAAAAAACCACAAAAATAACCATAAGACAGGAAGTGTGTTACTGACAGAGTCACTAGATAAAAAAACCCACAAAAATAACCCTAAGACAGGAAGTGTGTTACTGACAGAGTCACTAGGTGGAAAAAACCCCACAAAAATAACCCTAAGACAAGAAGTGTGTTACTGGCAGAGTCTCTAGATGAAAAAAAAAACAACACAAAAATAACCATAAGACAGGAAGTGTGTTACTGGCAGAGTCTCTAGGTGAAATAAAAACACAAAACTAACCCTAAGACAGGAAGTGTGTTACTGACAGAGTCACTAGGTGGAAAAAATAAATAAATAACCCTAAGACAAGAAGTGTGTTACTGACACTCACTAGGTGGAAAACCCCCCACAAAAATAACCCCAAGACAAAAAGTATATTACTGACAGAGTCACTAGGTTGAAAAAAAATAGAAAATAAAAAAAACCCTAAGACAGGAAGTGTGTTACTGACAGAGTCTCTAGGTGAAAAACCCCCCCACAAAAATAACCCTAAGACAGGAAGTGTGTTACTGGAAGAGTCACTAGGTGGAAACTAAGAAAAAAAGCCTATGAATATTAACCCTAAGACAGGAAGAGTGTTGCTGACAGAGTCCCCAGATGAAAAAAAAAGAAAAAAAAAACATAAAAAAAACCCCAGACAGAAATTACATGACTGACCTGGTAAAAATAAAGAAATACAAGCCAAAAAAAAAATAAAGCCGTCACCACATTTAATGAGTTTAACTGTTTCTGTTCTTTTTATATTCTCAATGAAAACAACGCAAATGTCAATAATCAAGTGTGAATTGTTATAGAATTTCTCCTCTACTATTCATTTTAATCCTCTACATTGAAGAAATGGCTGCAGGTCTTCTTAATGCTGGTGTTTCTTCTTAGCTAAAGTAAAGTTGTTGCTTTTCTCAATCTCAATTCTCTGTCTGGGCTAATTTTGTGCCTTTTTATGCTCTGATCTAAGACTCTCAAGCAGTCAGGGAATAGCTATATTTTACCATATCTTACTATAATATATTCCACAATGCTAGAGCCAAGGCTGCTACTTCAATGTTCATGTCAATACATTATAATTGTATTGCAGAAAGAATATCTTTACCCTGGCTCATGCATCCCAGATTTCTCTCTCTACTAACCTTTGCAGTATTATCTTCTCCTATGCCTAAACCATTGTATTTACTATGTCAGTACCATGTTGTTAGGCTGTTACTGTGCTCTTCTCGCATTAACTGTTTGCTTCTATAATGGGGAAGCTAATAACATTATTACAAAATTGTTCAACCATCAGAAATAAGTATAATGTAAACACTTCCAATATGTCATTGCAGTCCTTTTTTCAATAGTTCACAAAACACATGAATCATGACCAAAATTACATCTTACAACATGTTGTTTTTGAGGCTGTGTTTTCCTTGTAGAACATTAGTGTTCTTGTTCTAATGTTCAGTTGGAGAGGAAATATGAAATGATTATTTATTATTTATTTGCCAGTTCCAAGACACTGTTTACTGTTTTAGGCCCTAAAAATTAACTGTATGCAGGTTTATTAAGTGAGAAACATTTCATCTTTAAAGGGAAAATCGCTGAAGAGTGGGATTATAGGCAAGAGAAGAAAAAAGGTCCTGCCATTTATGAAAATGACTGAGTGTACCTTAGCAGTGATGGGAGCATCTTTGGGATAATCAAAATCTTAATGTTTTACCTTGATAACATACTTAAAGTGAACGCTATCTTTATCAACAAACTTCTCTCATTGCCTCCTATTTGCCTTGCTAAATTGAAAAGTTTTATTTTCAGACTAAAAATTTCATGAGCTGATAATGCGCAGAGTGAATACGTATGGGAATGATTTTATAATTATCAATCTACTGCTGCAACTGAAGGGCTCTAATAAGGAAAGCTGCATGGTCTGCATCCCTTTAGACATGATTTCCCTTTGGGAGTATTTCACAAAAAATTACTTTTTTTGTTGCAGGAGATGCTTAAAATGTGACTTTTATCTTAGTGCAGATATCTGGGAAAATCAGAAACCAATCATACCAGGAGGAAATTACATTTCTGGGGGGTTTTTTGTACACCAACTGTGTACAGGGAGCCTCTAGGTTGCCATATTGCATTGCATTTTACAGAAAATTACAGCTCTGCAGATTGAAAAGGAAAGGTAATGTTTAATAATATTCAATTACAATATGACTTTGTGTAGCAATTGTATACAATACATACAGTACACTATATTGACAAAAGTATTGGGACACTCCTCCAAATCATTGGATTCAGGCGTTCCAATCACCTCCATGACCACAGGTTTATAAAATCAAGCACCTAGGCATGCAGACTGCTTCTACAAACATTTGTGAAAGAATGGGTTGCTCTCAGGAGCTCAGTGAATTCAAGCGTGGTTCCGTGATAGGTTGCCACCTGTGCAATAAGTACATCCGTGAAATTTCCTTGCTACTAAATATTCCACAGTCAACTGTTAGTGGTATTATAACAAAGTGGAAGCAACTGGGAACAACAGCAACTCAGCTACGAAGTGGTAGGCATTGTAAAATGACAGAGTGGGGTCAGCACATAGTGCACAGAAGTCGCCCATCGTTTGCAGAGTCAATAGCTAAAGACCTCCAATCTTCATGTAGCCTTCAGATTAGCACAACAACAGTGTGTAGAGAGCTTCATGGAATGGGTTTCCATGGCTGAGCAGCTGCATTCAAGCCTTACATCACCAAGTGCAATGCAAAGCATCGGATGCAGTGGTGTGAAGCTTGATGCCATTGGACTCTAGAGCAGTGGAGACGTGTTCTCTGGAGTGACGAATCACACTTCTCTGTCTGGCAATCTGATGGACATGTCTTGATTTGGAGGTTGCCAGGAGAACGGTACTTGCCTGTCACTAACCCAATATGTGGTTTACAACATATCTTAAAAATTAAACTTCCTCTTCCCCCCATCTGAGTAAAATGGGCATCTAGGTACTATTGCTTTTTTCATAGCAGCAATAAAGGTGGTGGAGGGAAAAGGTATAAATCTGCGTGGCAGCCTGGAGAGTAACATTAAGGTAAAGTCAAATGTTCTATATACTTGTTCTAGGGTAGCAACTCAACAGAGAAGATATACTAAAAGGACAGAGTGGGGAACTTGGCAAGTGTTAGATGCTGCAGGATCTCATTGGCGGTTTCTCTTCACTCCTTCAGAGGTGAGTATTCCATGTGTTCTTTGCAGGGTGTCCTTCATTATACAGCTTTATTTTAGTAATATAGACTGTATAAATGATGTGTTCAGCTGTTCTGTTTTTTCAAGAACTATGATTCATATTCTTACACCCAGTCTTTATAAATTCTTCACTTGTTTCCAATCTAAGTTAGTAAGGATTGCTCATAATTCAGAAGCATGGAATACGTGCCCTGATTTGCTTGCCAAATTTGTAGATTTTAGTATTTTCTGTAAAGCATATATTTAATGCTTAGGATCAGCATTATAGATAGCACCACCTACTAAAGATCACTTAAACAGATGTGAGAGGTTTTTTTCATTTCCCACTTTAAGTTAATGTGGCAAATCAGACAAAATATTATTTTACTCTCTGACCCTTCTTCCAGTTCCTAATACTTAATCAGGTTATATGTAGAATAGAAGCACTGCAGAGGCAGGTTCAACCATTTTGGCATGAAAACAGAGATTTTATAATCCAGTGATTCATCAAAAAGTATCCAGCATTAGTCCATGCAGTAGAGACATGATCTCAATGTAAATCCTTAGTAATGAACTTCAGCCCTTGTGCGGAAAATATACAGAACTTTAAAAAAACAAAAAATACTTTGAGTTTATTTTAATATCCTTTATTACTGTAGCTAGAACTGAAATATAAAAAGTTATGTATGCTATAATGTTTAGGACATGCTTTATTAAATTAGTAATTTTTTTTATACCGCCCTTTCCAATCTGTGTTTATTTCAAATGGTAAATCAATTTAGGGATTTTTTTTTTAATGAAGTTTACTCTGAACCACTTTGAATTTTTAAAATGTGTTTTAAAATGCTTATTCATTGGGCATGTGTCGACATTCTATCCATTAGTATAACAGATCGTTAACCTTTGTGGAGCTATAACAACATTAACTATTCAAAAGGGCAAACGGAAAAATTCAAATTTCAGTGCTTTGACAACTTCAAACTAAGAAAAGTTAAAATATAGTGTTTAGGGGTTATTGAATATTATTTGTTTTCACCCCCTGAATTCTTCATTGTTAATAAAGATGCTACATATTAGAAGTTTTTTAAATATTTTATCCATCTATAACACATCTATAACACATATAGATTGTAATTCATCTGGGACTTGGTGACTTCAACTGTATGATCTTATCTTTAGAGATTGTCACTCTGCATAAGTGTCATGGGTTACAGTACATCATAGTGTTATTGCTAATATTGGTGAGTTTCCTCCTTTTCTGTACAAAAAGGCGGTGGTGGCAGTGTGAAGGGTTAATTGCGTAATTAACCTGACCCAGTAACAATCACTCTCAGGCTGAGACATTAAATCTTCCACAAAGTGCTTTTAATAAAGCGCTCCAGTGCTCAAACTGCCAATCCATGGATATGTGCAATGCCTTCTCACCTTAATGCTTGAGCTAAGATAAAAGGTGTTACAATTGTGTTTTTCTGCTCTCTGTAGTATCCTTAGAGAGATTTACCCTCCCTCATTATCATGGTGACAATCCTTTTACTAGACAGGAAGTGAAATGAATTTACAACATTGCAACAAACAGCAATACAAAGCTTTTCTTCTACTCTACTGCCTGGTGAAACTGTTGTCACTACGCTGATGAAAAACCATTGTCATCCATCATGACAGTAAGTGAGGGGAAAATCTCTCTTAGCCTGGATAGCAGTAAAAACCCAATCCAAGCAAGGTTCACAATACATACAATTATAATTGATCAGAATTTAATAATCATTATTAGCTATTACTTCTAAAAAAACATATACTGTCCTTTACAATAAATATTATTGTTTAAAAACTTCATTAGGGAGTAAAAGTAATCAAGAGATGTTCACATTTCATCCCCAGTCTTCCCTAACCAGTTGTCATTTATGTCAAATCACAAATGCCTATCTTATAATTTTCTTTATTCCAGTATGTATTATTATATTATCCATGGGTCATACATTAAGTATTTATTACCACCACCATTTTAACATACCATTAGTATTTAATACCAATAACAACTAGGTTGGGTTATCATAAACTTTTCTAAATAGAATTTGTTTTAGGAAGTTGTACATTGTCTTTGTATTTTATATATCCATAAATAAGCCCAAAGGTTCGTTTTCCTGTTTTTCTCGATTTACTGTTCATGCTTGTTTCAAAATTACACCTTACCTTTTTCAGAAATTCTGGTTTATGATACATATAGAAATGGATCTAAAGTTAAATCTCTGCATAAAGGTCATTTGAGGAAAACAATGTAGCAATGCCTCTGTAGCCATGCCAGGCAAAGTGTAGATTGGTTTTATAGTGTAATAACAGAGACTACAGAAATACACATTGCTTTCCTGGTGCAAAGTTGTCTTGGATACACATTTTAGAACTAACTTCAGATTAAGATAATAACTAATGAATGTCACACTTTATTTGTCTCTGAGATAAACTACAGTCAGACTGAATTAGTAATGTAAATGTAGCCTTTGAAATTTTAGCATCTCTATATAAAAGTTTTTTCCTATAGAGTTGAGCTGAATAGAGGAGTTAATGGTAAATGTAATTGTAAAAATACATACAGTAGGTTTCCATTATGTTTTTTAGCTTGTTGCAGTCCTTTAACATTTGAACATTTACTTGAAGCTTGCTATTATATAGGAAGGCTTTATATTTTAACCCCTTCCTGCCTCCAGGCCCTTAACAGGTTCTAAATTCTGGGGAGTAGAGATGGGAATTCTGATCATGTGACCGCTGTGGTTGGCAGTCACAGTGGTCACATGATCGTAAAGCTCCCAGTTGCAGGTATGTATCTGGAGCTTTTTGGTACCCACTGGTTACTGTGCTGGGAGTGTGCTCTCAGCACAGTAATGTGTTTACATAAAGACACGTACAGTATATGTGACTGCACAGCGTTAAGGCTCACCCACAGAGAGTCTGTATATATGCATACGGCTGTTGGGAAGTGGTTAAAGTGATTAGTTAGATTAAATTACAACTTGTTAGAAAAATGTAAAACAATAAAACTATCCATTATTTATAACAGGAAGGATACTGTCACAAATTTATCCAGATGTATTAGTATTTAAGGTACCTTAAATTTTAGCATTGTTTAAAGTGTAACTATGAGCAATATAAAAAATGTATATATTCACTGTTACTGGCGCTAACACAGCAGTTTTTTGTTTTTTATGAACCCCTTTATATTTATTTTTTGGTATGTTTGGCATCATTATATACAGTATTTTGACCTTACTATATACAGTTTTTGTAATCCCTTCCTGCTCAGCCCTGATGCCCCTTTACCATGGTCTTTATGCTCGGGGGGCTTTGATTGGTTCACATGAGCAGAAACCTGTCCTGCCAGCTCCCATTCATTAGTAAAGACCAAGAGCTGTCTTTGACAGCTCAGTCATTGTGCATGCAGCACAGAAATCTCTGCTGTTCGTGGATGTATGTGTGTGGCATGTGGGCATTAAAGCCTACCCTCACTGTCACTGTACAGACAGGTGTGCATTACATAGTCAGTGACATAAATAAGGGGTGGTTTTGGATTCCCCCTACTTAAGTTATAAATATGTATTATCTTATCTGCTCCTATAATTAGCTGTTCTATCAAAGCACTAAAAATATTAATGGTGACAATATTAGCTATAGAAATAAACACAATGCTCAAAGAAGCAAAGGTCTCATTTGTTTATAATGCAAGCAGAACGCTAACATAGAAATCTAGAAGAATATTACAATGCATATACATTCTTAAAGCACTCACAAGCATTACCTTTCTGATACCCCTGTTCCCCCTGTATAGTCCTCTGTCCAATGAACAATAATCCATAAACTATAAGGGGCTGTCCTTTCTAATCACTAGAAAGTATGGCATTGCCCTGCAGAGAAGGGCAACCAAACTGATAAGAGGCATGGAAGAGCTCAGCTATGAGGAAAGATTAGAAGAACTGAATTTATTCTCTCTTGAGAAGAGGAGATTAAAGGGGGATATGATCAACATGTATAAATACATCAGTGGTTCATATTGTGAACTCTGAGTAGAGTTATTCACCCTGAGGTCATCACAGAGGACAAGGGGGCACTCTTTACTTCTGGAGGAAAAGACATTTAATCTCCAAACATGGAAAGGTTTCTTCACAGTGAGAGCTGTGAAAATGTGGAATAGACTCCCTCAAGAGTTGTTTCTGGCCAGCTCAGTGGATTGCTTTAAAGAAGACCTGGATTCTTTCCTAGATACACAGAATATAACTGGATACTAACATTTATAGGTAAAGCTGATCCAGGGAATATCCGATGCCTCTCGGGGGATCAGGAAGGATTTTTTTCCCCTGCAGGAGCAAATTGGATCATGCTTTGCTGGGGTTTTTTTTGCCTTCCTCCGAATTAATTGTGGGTATAGGATTATAACTTTTTTTTTCAGGCCAGACTAACTATGTAACTATGTAGCTATATAAAGGAATGCACACTGCAGGCTGACAACACTTTTGCTAATTTTAAGGTGGAGGCTTAGTGGCTGAAACAGGAAATGCTGTTACTGGCAAGGGCTTTATCTTTCTGAATATCATGAAGTTATATCAAATCTTCTCGCCATTTCCATCCCCCAGTAACAATAGTAACATTCACAGGCATCATTCAATTCTAATATCTCCCCCAGGCTGCACCTCATTTTGCAATAGCAATAGACAGCAATAAATTTGAATTATTTCCACCACAAGCAGTAGGACATTATAATACCCCTCCTCCCTGAGCAGTGATAAATTATAATAATCCCCATGTCCCAATGTTTTGTCATAATCCATCCCAGCTAGCAATAAAGAGCACTCCTGTCAAGCACAAACAAAAGTGAATTCCCTTAAGCAGCAATAAGATACAATAGACATGTACAGCCAGGAAAGCGATGCTTTAACCAGCACAAACAGCTACTTGTCTCTATTATGCTGCTTACATTTCTTTTGATCACTGCTCTGCATAGTGTGGCATTGAGCAGTACTTTCTGTCTGCATATAAATTCTTGCAGCCAGTATTTGACGCTGCAGGTAAGGCATACTGACGAGATGTGTCAGCAACATGCAGACATTGAATTTCAGGGACCACGTAAGTCTTTTGTGCTCTATTTTCTAGCTCATGGAGGGTGACATGAGGGACCACCAGGTGAGAAATATATATTAACTATGGACAGGAGCTATGCACTTTCATGAGGAACAATTTAAAGAGATTGTAAATACTCTTTTTTTAAAAAAAAATAACAAACAGGTTTATACTTACCAATTCCATTGCATAGAGCAGCCCTGAACTCCCTCTTCTTGGGTTCCGGCCAGAGCTCCTGGCTCCTCCCCCTCACTGAGTGCCCCCATAGAAAGCCATTTTTTCTATTAATACAGACAGTGGCTCCCACTGCCTCAGCAAAGCCCAAGAGACCAGGGAGTGAGGGGAAAGAAGAGCTGCAGATGTGTGCAATGCTGGTTAAAATGAGGGCTCAGGGAAGTATAAGGGGGAGTTTGGGGGATACTGATACCTAAAATTGTTTTACCTTAAAGCAAGGAATGCCTTAAGGGCTTCAAAACGAGGCTTGGAGCACAAGTGGAAGGCAAATTGATCCCCGGGGCCTGGGGATTGCATTGCAAGCCACCCGCTCCATCAATAAATGTGCAGGGCATTACTGTGCTCGCCAGAAAGGAATTTCCCCTCGCATTTGGCGAGCAGGCGAGAGGAATTTTCAAGGCTTAAGGTAAAAAATGCTTAGGCTTTAGAACCACTTTTAAGAAATATAGTGACCACAAGGTCAGGACTCGGGGCACCAGGCAGAACAACCAGGGCATATCCCCTGGTTGCCTGGGTCTAACAAGGCCATCCCTGCTAAGATTAGACTTGAAGAGAGTCTATTATAGTTTTAGACATATTTTCTTGCTTTATTTATTATGATCATGACACAAAAGGGCAATTTTAAATATTTTTCTTTGTTTAAGTCAGATAAATATGTAATATTGCATATTAAATGTATACAGTCTTCTACCCAGTAAGCAGATTACATTTTAGTGTCCTTTTCACATGTTTTATGCCATCTGTATCCTGTTGGTGATGTTTTTATGCCCTATAGACGCAGCAGAAAATGAGAGTAAACCTTTTCAACCTGACTAAAAATTTCCTAATAGACTACTGACTAGTGCAGCACAAGTGTCACCACTCACGACCAACTCATGTCAAAATTTAACAACTTCCCTGTCTTTCACCATGGTTTTGGTTTATATCTACTCTGTCATGAGAGTAGGAGGTGTTACGCAGAGTACTACAACATATTATAAGTCCAATAATGAGGTACATATGGACAAATAAAAAACAAGAGTAAAATATGAGGTCCTATGTAAATATAAAATAAATGGGGGTTTAAATATGCTGGATTTGAAAAGATATTTTTCAGTATTACTATCACAAATCATGGAATGGGTTTTTAATTCACACAGGAAAAACCGGGTAAGTATTGAAAAAATACTAAGTGATGCACAATTAGAAAACATTATTTGGATTCCACAACGGTACCATACGTTTGCTGAAAATACTAGCACTTTAACATGCAATGTATTTAGTGTATGGGATTTAATTCATAAACAAATGGGATGGGGGTATAATTCACCATTAATACCATTAGTTGGAACAAATTATTTTACACAAGGGAAGAATATTATATCAGGAATGTGGATAAAAGATAGGAATGCATGTTTAAAGGATATTATGAAAATGGGGAAAATATGTTCTTTTCAGGAGTTGAAACACAAAAGGGATATGTTTTTTGTGATGAATGAATGGTGGTACTATCAACTAAGACATTTTGTTATAACACTTCCACAGCCAATAAGAGCGATTGAAAATTTGTACCCATTTGAGCAATTGTTGAGTTTAGATGGAATACAAAAACATTTCACTTCTCGTATTTATAAGATACGGTACTTTCTATAATATCTGAACCGGCCTTACCACCATATACAGTTGCAAGAAAAAGTATGTGAACCCCTTGGGATTACGTGGAGTTTTGCATGAATTGGGCATAAAATGTGCTCTGAACGTCATCTAAGTCACAACAATAGAAGAACACAGTCTGCTGAACATAATACTACACAAACATTAGATGTTGCAATGGTTTAATTGCACATAACATGTAAACATTCACAGTGAAGGGAGGAAAAAGTATGTGAACCTTTGGACTTAATAACTGGTTGACCCTCCTTTGGCAGCAATAACCTCAACCAGACGTTTCCTGTAGTTGCAGATCAGACCTGCACAACGATCTGGAGTAATTTTGGACCACTCCTCTTCACAAAACTGTTTCAGTGTAGCAATATTCTTGGGATGTCTGGTGTGAATCGCTCTCTTAAGGTCATGCCACAGCATTTCAATGGGGTTGAGGTCAGGACTCTGACTGGGCCACTCCAGAAGGCATATTCTGTGCTGTTGCAGCCATTGTTTTGTTGAATTACTTGTATGCTTTGGGTCATTGTCCTGTTGCATCACCCATCCTCTGCAGAGCTTCAGTTGGCGGACAGATGGTCGTACGTTTTCCTGCAAAATGTCTTGATAAACTCTGGAATTCATTTTGCCATCAATGACAACAATCCGTCCAGGCCCTGAGGCAGCAAAGCAGCCCCAAACCATGATGCTCCCTCCGCCATGTTTTACAGTGGGGATGAGGTTTTGATGTTGGTGTGCTGTGTCTTTTTTTCTCCACACATAGTGTTGTGTGTTCTTCCCAAACAACTCAATCTTGGTTTCATCTGTCCACAGTATATTTTGCCAGTAGTGCTGTGGAACATCCAGGTGCTCTTTTGCAAACTTCAAACGTGCTGCAATATTCTTTTTGGACAGCAATGGCTTCCTCCGTGGTGTCCTCCTATGTACTCCATTCTTGTTTAATGTTTTCCTTATTGTAGATGTGTCAACAAAAATGTTAGCATGTGCCAGAGATTTCTGTAGGTCTTTAGCTGACACTCTGGGATTCTTCTTTACCTCAGGCAGCATTCTGCGCTGTGCTCTTGCAGTCATTTTTACAGGACGACCACGCCTAGGGAGAGTAGCAACAGTGCTAAACTTTCTCCATTTGTAGACTGTCTGTCTTACCGTGGACACATGAACATCAAGGCTTTTGGAGATACTTTTGTAACCCTTTCCAGCTTCATGCAAGTCAACAATTCTTGATCGTAGGTCTTCTGAGAGCTCTTTTCTGCGAGGCATGGTTCACATCAGACAGTGCTTCTTGAAACCAGTAAACCCAAAACAGGTGTGTGTTTTTTAAGGGCAGGACAGCTGTCAGCAACACATCCAATATCATCACACTGATTGGAGTCGAGGTTGGCTCACTCCTGGCTCCAATTAGCTCTGGGAGAAGTCATTAAGCTAGGGCCTCACATACTTTTTCCTCCCTGCACTGTGAATGTCTACATGTTATGTGCAATTAAACCATGGCAACATCTAATGTTTGTGTAGTATTATGTGCAGCAGACTGTGTTCTTCTATTGTTGTGACTTAGATGACGTTCAGAGCACATTTTATGCCCAATTCATGCAAAACTCCACGTAATCCCAAGGGGTTCACATACTTTTTCTTGCAACTGTATGGAGAAATGAGAAAATGAGTTGGGAACACAGTTGAATGAGCAACAGAGAAGGGAAATATTTAGAATTGCACATGGGGCAATTGACTTGAATACAGTGGAGATGAATTATAAACTCTTGGCAAGATGGTATGTTATACCTAGTAGAGCTCATACGTAACATCCAGAGAATTCTTTGCTTTGCTGGAGGGGATGTGGGACAAAGGGCACAATGGCACATATATGGTGGGAATGCCCCAAAATACATGCATTTTGGCAGGTGATAGTACAACAAATGTTAGAGATCGTAGTAGAAGGTATATCATAAGATGGGTGTGATTATTTCATAATACTGATCTTACATTGAAACAATATAAGAATGATTGTACTTCACTTAATTAATGCGGCAAAAGGGTTGATGCCTAAATTCCGGAAGGCCCAAGAGACCCCTAAAGTTAAAGATTGGATAAAGAGGATACAGTATGTATATAAAAATATGGAAAAGATGGTGTGAATTCAGGACTACACAGAGATACGTTGAACTGATGGAATAAAAAAAAAAGAAGAAAACAAGAATGAGAAGAGGGAGGAATAGGTTGATAAGAGGTTATAAAAAGTGGTTAAGATAGAGGAGAAAACGTCACAAAAAGAAAAAGAAAGCCGTCACAAAAACGTCTCCCTAAGATAGAGGAGTGAATGAAGTTATGAAGAGGGAGCATTAGTGAAATAAGAAGAGAATGGAAAAGGAGAGTATTGGGTGAGGGGGCGGGGGCAGGGACGGACTGACAACTCATAGGGCCCCCGGGCAATAGGGGATCATGGGGCACCCGGGCAATAGGGGATCATGGGGCCCCTGTGTCCTTGCCCAAACTCAAAAAAGCCTATGAAAAAGGTACCAGGGGAATCTCATGGGGCCCCCTACTGACCCCGGGCCCTCAGGCAGTGCCCGAGTTTCCAAATGGTCAGTCCGCCCCTGGGCGGGGGAAAAGGTATATGGAAATTTGTAATGAGTAATAGATGATTATGTATTAGTGTTGTGTTAGATTTGTAAAGTGTAATCAATAGAAATCTAATAAAAAAAGTTCAAACCTTTATTTTACCTAATTAGTGTCTAACTTTGATCACTGAAATCTATTGCACATGATGCTAACATTTTCCTGTTGCTTGGTAAACTTCAATTTTGACCAGTCATAACCCAACATGTTTTTTAACAAGATAAAAAGCAATGTTTAGAATTAAATTTTCACTTCCGATACCAGCATCTGCTGATTTTCAAGTAAGAAACACTGTGCAAAGTTTCAGAGCACATCCCCACCCTACGAGATTTGGCCCTTACTATCTCACTAGACAGTAACAATTCATTTGGCAGTGACGTGCTGCTGTCCTAAAGTCCCATTCTTACGTTTGAAGTTGGCTAATTTACTGAGCCATATTCTAAAAATAGCTGATGGAAAATTACTAGATTTCAAAATACTCATCTTACTGCAAACAATATCTATTATATAAATTACAATGTACATATTTTGTATATACTAATGTAGCTGCTTTATGTTGATCATATTGTGTTTTTAACTAATTACATTCTTTTAGACTACTTTCATATGCCAAATATTTATGTCAAATACTTGTAACAAACATTATTCATTTTTAACTTTTTCTGGTTTCACATCCATGAAGTCCTATACATTGCCACTTAATTTACATTCACAACATTTGAACAAATAAAATAGTTTTAAATATATCTAAATCATAACTGGGTGATATTTAGTTTGTTAAAAACTCGCTTACCGGGCTATACTCCCTTCCTGCCCAGGCCAATTTTCAGCTTTCAGCGCTGTTGCATTTTGAATGACAATTGCGCAGTCATGCAACATTGTACCCATATGAAATTTGTATCATTTTTTTCACACAAATAGAGATTTATTTTGGTGGTATTTAATTGCCGCTGGGTGTTTTATTTTTTGTGCTATAAACAAAAAAAAGCAAAAAATTTGAAAAAAAAGGTTTTTCTTTGTTTCTTTTATAAAATTCTGCAAACTGGTAATTTTTCTCCTTTACTGATGTACATTGATGAGGCAGCACTGATAGGCAGCACTGATAGGTGGCACTGATAGACAGCACTGCTGATGTTGCACTGATATGCAGTAATGATGGGCACTGATAGGAGGTACTGATGAACAGCACTGATGGGTGGCACTGACTGACTGGCAGCACTGCTGGGCACTGACTGGTGGTACTGCTGGGAAGCACTGCTGGGTGGCACTGATGGGCACAGGTGGGTGGCATTGCTGGGCACTGGTGGGAACAGGTGGGTGGCACTGGTGGGAGGCACTGTTGGGCATTGATCATCAGTGCCCCGATGAGCAGTGCTGATCTGTTCTCTGACAATTGCCGGTTATCGGCAGTACTTTCCTCACGCTGTGACTGTGTGAGGAAAGTGCTGTCGATAACTGCCAACTGTATTTACCCGGAGATCTGCTGTGTCATTGGACACAGCTGATCATGTGGTAAAATGCAGCTGTGATTGGCCGTTTACCACATCACGTGATCAGCTGTGTCCGTAGGACACAGCTTTCAAGAAGATCACCAGGTGCGTGCCGCACGGGGTGCACAGGAGGGCACATTCTGGGAGGACGTCATATGATGCCCTCCCAGAACTAGAAAACAACGCTGTAGCCATCATTCGGCTATAGCGCAGTTGGCAAGTGGTTAAAGCACCATGTATCATAAACAATTTCCATGTTTTTCCATTAAAATACCTTTTTTTATTGTTCTCTGCACTACTAATCTATTTCATTTTGGTCCATGCCTGCACAATGTGTTTCAGCGCTGACACTTATAGCTTCAGTTGGAAAAGTGTGTGACAGGTGACAACAAAGGGATTTGGATGATAAGGACCTTATTCTGTAACATAAAGCACCTGTGCAACAATCTTCATGACAGGATTGCTAGGTATTATTTTAATAAAAACTGCAGATTTAAAATGTGTGAGAGAGTTTTATTACAAATTACTTTGAAAGGTTAAAGATGATATAAAATTGTAGTGATTAGGTTTATAAAAACTTGGGGTTGGTTTACACCATACCACAGGTGTCAGTACAAGCAATGTGGTTCGGATTACCATGGGTTTGAGGAATATCCTGGAGATTCGAAATTCATGACCCTTTCAAATTTATGTGCAGATTTAACTGGGAGGATTTTTCATGCCCTTTGAGCTATGGTCAGCAGGCTTAGAGGGGCAATAGAGGTTTTTGGATAAACCGTTTCCCTCATTTAAATGGGGGAGCACACAGTGTCAGTATGAAAGCCGCTGTAGGGAAAGGATAAGGAACGTTAACAAACTACATTGGAAGAGATTAGGGTCCCTTAGGAAACTATACTTTAATTCTGATTGCTAGCTGTTTGAGCACTCAATCCCCAAGTGGCTTTTTTTCTTATTATTGGGGATATTCTTGTTCTAAATGTTGTTGTTGATTTAAAGTCATTGGTTACTTTTAGCTACTGTCCCATATATTGCAAACTAGCAGCTAGCAAGGCTTCCTTTGGCTTTTGTCTCAGGGAATGGTATTCCAGGGTGAGTTGTGGTGCATTTTGCTGCACTGCGATGCGTTTTTTACATATGCTTTTTTTAACACAATTTTTTTTTTTACCTAAGGATAAATGTGCATCCTTTGAGCCAAAAAAATGGTAGGAATAATATCAAACTGAGGTATGAACTGGCAGCAGACAGCTGAATGAAGGGTATGTATACAGGTCCAGCTAAATATGTATTGACACCACAGGTATGTAAACGCCACCAATTCATTCCATGCACAAGATTCAAGATATTATTGTGTTAATTTTATCAACTAGAAATATCAGAAAAGTGGACTTACTTTTCTTTCAGGGGCTGTGGGTCTCTGGTGTTGGGGTATTGTCTATTCTTTCCCTCTCTGCTCACTGCAGAGTAGAGTCACTATAGGGTGTTACAACTGATGCTTGCCGTTTGGTAGTAAACCTATCTTGGCACTGATTTGGAAGTGATATGGCTAAAATAAATATGCATTCTAGCACCCAGCTTAGTCCTATTACGCCAATATGTGTTTCCATACTTTTGGACAGCATGTATAGCTAATGTGAGATAAACGCTTTATAAGACCCCTGTGTCATGATAGTTGGACAGTTTGATCAAAGAATAGAAACAAAAAACTGAAAATTAATGTAACATATTAGTCCAAGGGGACTCAACCTGATGCCCGCAGACCACATGTGGCCTTGGAGCCCACTGATGTGGTCCGCAACCTTAAACTAGGGAAGCACATGCCCGGGGTTGGCTTGCCAACCCACCATATCAGAGCATCAGAGTACATTGAGCTGACACCAGCAGCCTAGAAAGCAGATGGCCATGGAGGGAGATCCATACGCTGATGCTTCCTCTGTAGCACTGGCTCCTGTCCCAGGTGAAGTGATACCAAGAGCACTTTGCCTGAGACTTTTCTCGCAGCCTGGAGAGAGATGACAGCAGGAGCTGGAAGAGGAAAGGAGATCATTCTATTAAATAACACATACACTGCACTTTTGCAATGAGCATATTAGTACCTATCCAAGGGTTAACAACTATTAGGCTGCTTTGACACTGATCCTCAGGGGCAGTGCACTGCACCTTCACTTTTCCTGCAGGTTAGCTGCACAGAGTCTTAGACTTCCATTATATCTCACAGGTTTGGTGAACTTTCTGAAAGAGTACCAAAACTCCTGAATGCATTTTGAAAGTTCACCACACCCGCAAGATATAATAGAAGACTATGGAAAAGTGCAGGTAATCCACAGGAAATCCACAGGTGCAATGTGCTGCACCCACAGTGCAGGTAAACTGCAACATATCAGTGTGATATCAGCCTTATAGGGGGGTCAGGACATTAAGGGTTTGTGTACATTTGTGGGCTGAGGGAGTAGTAAAACCCCATAGTTGAGATGTGTTTTTATCACACACCCCAACCACTGGGTAGCATCAGAGGCTGCAATGGTGACTCTGTGTGGCCTCCCTGTCACATTCTGTTTTACACTTGGAGAGGAGGGGCAGTAGGGCGAGCATATATAGGAACCCCTCCATTTTCCTCCTGAACCTGCTGAAAGCTGGCCTCTATTCTTCTCCCTCCTGCAGGAAGAAAATGTTCACTATGCTATCCAAAATTAAAAAAAAAAAATTAAATTCTGCACCATTTCACAACATTGTGGCCAGCAGGCAGTTACCAAATCAAAAAAGTGGCCCTCACTCTCCAAAAGGTTGAGCACCCGTGTACTATTCTAAATTAGAAAATGCATTAAGCCCCTGGTTACATTGGGTGCGATTTGTCATGCGATTTGCATGTCAGGTGACTTGCAAATCATATGCCAAGTCGCACCCTATTGTCCACAATTACAGCGGTCAAATAGGTCGGAGCCGAACTGATTTCTAAAGTAGTACATGCACTACTCTTCTTGTGATTTGCATAGACATCTGTGTCAGTTGAAATCAGCATGTCCCCCGACTTTGAAATTGTGCGACTTTGCTGTAAGTCGCACAATTTCAAAGTCGGGCTTGATGTGACTGGGGTGTAAAGCAAAGTCTAGCTGAGGGAGCAGGAAAAAAAAAACAAACTGATGAAAAAAATAAGCAAAAGAGAGGAAAATGGATCTAGTGGATCTGATATAGTGGCCTTATAGATTTTTATCATATACACCTGTCACCTTCTCTTCTACATTTATACCTGTTGGAACACTTTCATGATAAAACATCCTAGCCGCTAGAGTGTTTGAAAATAATTTTTTAATGGACATTGAATTTTGACTTCCAACAATATTTTGTCTTGTAACTACACATAACACAAAAAATGTAAAGAAAACAAGTTTTAAAAGGACAGCCAGTTTGTTTGTCTTTTTTTTTTTCGACCCTTACTTTTCAAATTTAAAAAAAAAAACTTGACAAAGTCATCCTGCACGTCTTACTTGTCTTCTTGGCAAGATGTTTGCCAGACCTGAATCACAATGTATTTGGCAGGTTTCTTGGTTCCTAATGTAATTTCAGTCTGTATAAATATGTATGCGAGCCCAGCACTAAACTGGTTTATACAAATGTTTAGCAAACAAGTAGTAAAGTTAAATGTCTCTCATCACCCTTTAACAATTGATGATACACTATGCCAACTACTTTTTTCAGAGACAAGCACTGCATTCAATATTGCTAGATTTGGTTTACCATTTTTCTTGTTATTGAATAAGTAGTTCATGGAAAAATATCTGAATTTAATTCAGATATTTAGTTAAAGCAATGTTATTCCAAAAAATACAGACTTCAAAATGAACAGTTCTCATAAAATACAGTTACCAATAAATTAATGTTATCAATAGTTAAGAAGAAACAACAGAAAATATTTTGAAAAGGAAATATATTTATTTAATTAATACTGCAAATTGTTAAAAGTGAATTAGTGGGTGAAGTAGCACAATAAATCAATGGAAAAGTAGCAGAAGAAGTAGTAGTACAAAGCACAAGTACATACTAGAACATGATATTCAAAACGGTAATGATGTTAAACTTCCAATTAATTATTGATGTGTATTAAGTATAGATGAACAAACTGAATAATGCAATTCAGAATTTGAATGCCAAGGTTTACCACAAAGAGGAATCAGCTTTTGCTGGCAAACCTGATTCACCTAATAAACTGAAAAAGGAAAGAAATAGAGAAGATGGAAGTTAGGATGTATATAGACATTTAAAAGCTTATTTTAAGTACTGTAACTCAAAATAAGCAGACAATTAACTATTCTGTTAAAGTCACACAAAGTATAATTTGGGTTCCGATATGGGTTATAACATTTTAAAAAATTAACATTTAATTATAAATGGTATTTATAAAATCTTCAAAGTATTTAATGACTTCAAAACTCTCTGAGAGATGTGACAATCAGCATTTTGCATGCCCACAATTTCCTGATCATTCCTTCTAGAGTTTGATGTCAGTCTTTAGCTAGAAAATGATAATTTTCTAAAGAAACCTCAAATTGTCAGTAAAACAAGGAAGTAAAGTTCTTTACTGCTTACTCACAGCTTCTTTAGTCAGTCAGATGAAGTACTAATTTACACATGACAAACAGGCTATATAATGTAATAAAATTATTAATATAATAATAATATTATTATTATTATTATTATTATTAATAATAAAAAAATGGGAGAAAAAGGAAATAATAAGCACCATACACCTGGCTTCTGGTCACTTTGTTCTTTGCTAAGCAAGGTTAAAGTCACTTGATCTTCTACCAAATGCTGCAAGAATGTTCTTCTCCACTGCGCAGGAGCACATTTTTGCTAAAGCCGAGTAATGTCATCCTCTCTTAAGTAGGCGCACTGCAATCTGGGGTGTAGGGTGAATATTTTTTCCTTTTTCCTCTGTTTTAATACCTTGGCATTTGCCGAAATCTTAAAACTCTTATCACCCATTACATTTTGTATACTAGATTCAGGTTGCTCTAGTATACTGCTATAACTAGAATTAGATGAAAGTACATTATGAATTATGAAAAGCTGGTGTTAAAATATTAATTATTAACAATTGATGGTAAAAAGGATAAGAACACATAGTTCAGACTATAATGTGTATGTCATTGCTGCTACCACCAAAACTTCAAAACTTTCAACAAAGTAATTATTTATATAACATGGGTAAAATTAGCAGTTATTTTAAATCTAGGTAACTTTATTATAGTCTTTAAAAACTGCTGAAACTTAAACATTTAAAGGTATAATTTTCTGCCATTATCTGCTAGTTTAGGTTTATATAATTGCCTTTAAGTAACATGTTTCAAGAAGATGAGGTATGTAAGAAATATACTTGAAGTCTAAAGTTTGTGTATAATTTATGTCACATTGTATAAATGTGGCGCAACACCAGTAGACTGAAATTACTGTTAATTCCTTTATAGTCCAAGAAAATAAAATGCTCAAAGAAGTATGTGAACTCTCAGAAGTAGAACTAGTAAGGTAATAAAAATCAATCATAAGGAACAATTTTCAGTATACAGTAAATGTGTTAATATTTTCATAACTATCCAGCTTTTTGATTTGCTATATCATCTTTGGGATCCATGATCAGATAAAAGTTGTGCTTAAAAGAACTTGTGTTCAACTACAACTGTGTAAAATAACTTTAGTGAAGAGCAGGCAACATTTTGTTTCACGCTAAATAATACAACACATCACCCCTGATTACAGATAAGAGAACTATCTTTGTAGGGATGAGCTTCCAGTTCAGATCAACAATAAGTTCATCATAAAATCTAGGTGTTTGAGGTCCATGGAACTGGAAAAGGAAATGGCTAGTTCAGATCTGTTTTCCCATCTGAATTTCCGCTGCTGCTGCTGTTACAGCTAGAAATGATTAATTTAGTGGTGGTACTAACAGTTGTGGCTATTGCCACTAAATGAATGTCTTCTTGGCCCACCCACTAGCTTGATCCACATAGTCGATAAGCCAGCAAGTATGTCAGGTAATTGCATTTTTCAAATATGTTCATAAGCATATTTGGATAATGATGTCAGCCAACATCATAGGCCAGCATGCCATCAGTTGGCAAGCAAGCTGACATTTGCGGCAAGAGTTTGGCAGTAGGGAATTGTCATGCATGGTTTCACTGTAAGTGATGATAGTCTCACATTGCTGGACTACATGTTTGGCAATGGATTCACAATGTGGGACTTTTTTTTAACCTGTGTTTGTTTATTTACATTGTACATTTTTTTTCAGAATTAGTAACAAGTGATAATATGTGGGGGGGGGGGGCAGCCAGGCTGTATGCTTGGATTAATGGTCTGTTATGAATTTTAGGGGAACCCCATACATTTTTTTAGTTTTCTGTACTTTTGTATGGATTTCCTGGTGATATCAAGCATCTTTTGCATGGGGTACCCCCAAAAATGCATACCAGACTCATAGGGGTTTATTTACTAAAGCTGGAGAGTCCAAAATCAGACTCCCTTCTGCATAGAAACCAATCAGCTTCTAACCTCAGCTTGTTCAATGAAGCTTTGGCAATGAAACCTGGAAGCTGATTGGTTTCTATGCAGAAGGGAGTCTGATTTTGGACTCTCCAGCTTTAGTAAATAAACCCCACAGGGTCTGGTTTGCATTTTGGGAGGATTCCTTTTTATGCAGAGGTGATTTGAGTGGCTGAACGTCTCTTCCTTCTAATTACATAGCCCAGGTGCGCTCCAATCAACAGCAACAGCTGCACAAAACAGAGAGAGAGAGGAACTGGCATTGTTCCTCCCTCTCTGTGACCCTGGAAACCAGAAGCGAGGACAGCCCATCACTTCCGGATTCGCCTCTCTGTTTACCTGGCCGCTGTGTCTGATCAGCAGTATCGAAGACCAGAGAAGAAATTGTGGGTCTATTAGACCCCATATCTCTCCATAAAGCGGACCTGTCATGGCCCATGCTGTCAATAGGGATGTTGTTCATCCCTTGTGATAGCAAAAAAAATTAAAGTTCCGCTTTAAGGCTTCATCCCCTGCTCCCCCTTAAGGATTGGCACCTTGGAGGGGGGGGGTACCGAATTTGACAGGTATCCACTCCCACTGTGTTTGCTTAGGTTGTCCTACCCCTGCCCCTCCACCCCCCTCTGTAGTTTTCTGGGACACATAACAGGTCCCAGAAGACTACGAGACCATTCACAAAGTGCATGCATGTGCAGTGAGCACGCGGCCGCAAGCTGTCACAGCTGGGTGCCCACACTGAAGATGCCAGCGCCGAGGACACAGGACAGCTGATGAACCGGGCCAGTGTGAAGACACTGCAGGATCAAACGACAGGTGAGTGTCTAATTTTTTTTGTAGCTGCTGACTTTTATTTTTTATTTTGACTGGACCTCCGCTTTAACAACAGGTAATTGCTGGCTTTTTAGTTTTGTTTACATTTCAGCTGTCAGTGGGGGAATCCCACCAGCACATGATGGAAACGAGCTTGAAGGTATCGCTTTTTAGTATTGGAGCATTTGCACAAGTACTCATGCAAATGCTTAGTATCGGTACCAGGTATACGTATTGGTGCAACCCTAGTTTTTAGGCTTTACATATCATTTACATATCATTTAAAATAAAAAGTGTAGTTTGAAAGTTTATACAGTCTTCTCTCTGAAAAGCTATTAGTTTTCATGGTTAGATTTGACAATAGAGTAAACTTAAAGGTACTTATACTGTAACTTTTACAAACTAACGCTGCAGGTTAAGATGCATGGGGGTGCCATTCAAAATGAATGGCAGCCCTGTGCATCTTGTATGAGCAGCGCACTTTGGCTGTGGGTGGTTGTGAGTGCGGGAATTTAAGATATCAACCAGAACACACAGTGCAGGCTAGTGTGAACTTAATCTAAGATACCAATATTAGAAGTCTCTGACAGAAATTGTTATTTTGTGACTATTATTAGGTTGTATCTATTTCAAATCAAAAAAATAAAGCTATTCATACAATCAGGCTGTTAAGGTTTTTTTTTCCTTAAACATGAAGAAATATAGAAGACACTTTGCTTAACATTTTACCTTAACCTGCACTTATTTGATGCACTGAGCAATATTTTTTATTTCACCTTTATCCATTTGCATGGAATTTTCAATGCTGTAAAGTAAATTTTGTTGTAACCCATGCCAATGACTCTGTGACAACTGTGACCCAAATTAAACTGTCAAAAATAAGGAAACAAATGCCTCAATCAACTTCACTACCCAAACAAAAAGCATATGTGGCACTATCACTATTAGATTTAATCTGTTTTGACAATCCATTAGCTTTACATTTTTCATATTATATTCTGTATGTATTCTCATCATTGCTTTATAAATTATCTAAAACCTTTACCCAACATCAAAAAGGTCTGACCAACCAACAGTTACATTTCAGTAATAGGTTAACTCTGGTTTTCTGCATTATCCTATTATTTTTACCCTCTATGGTTTCTGGATTTCAACAGTGAGCTCTCTTTGCAATAGTTCTAGACTCTGGTATTGATCACCTTGGAGTTCAAGTCCTCATGCTACATCAGAGTTGTTACCAAGATGGATATATCAAAATAATTACTTGACCATTTTCCTTCTTTTCCTTTCATTTATGTCCTATACAAATGTGTTTTTCTACAATGTTCCATGAATCATGCATCATAATAGGTAGATATTAACGATGAGCAGAACATATGTGGATTTAGCTCAAGGCAGCAATTAGGTGCCAACTCCAACCCTCGTTGAAGTCAATGGGGTCTGAATGTTAAAAAAATGTAATGTCCATTTTCTAGGCTAATGGGCAAGGAATTGGTAAAAAAAAATGATGTGCGCACAGGGCACTGCCTGGGGACATGTGTCAAAGTAAAAAATCAAAATTTAAATTCTGTTTGTCAGGGAGCAGCCTTGCTTAAAAGGCAACATTAAAAATGCAGAATTTCATTGTAACATGTCCAGGAAATGCTCTTAGGCAGCCTGCACATCTGTACGATGTATACAACCTACTATACCAAAACTGACTTTTAAAAAATCTAATCAAATGACCAACTCTTGGATGTGTACTACTGTTTCTAAACAAAGTCACTAATGATACCAAACCAGACCCTATATGAAGGTCTGATATAGATTATAATGGGGGGGGTGTGGCGTTCCTCCAGAGAATACATACCAAACCATTTTTCTTGGTGAGGGTCTAGTTTGGTTGCCAAAAGGAAAATGAAACAAAATGGTGTGGGATACCCTTCAAGTCTAGTATGAGTTTTAAAGGAGAAATCTATGCGAAAAGCAAGAATAAAGTGTGAGAACACACTAAAATCGATACCAGACCCTTATTTGAGTATGCAGTACAACTAACCAGGAAAGGAGAGGGAGATGAGCATGTGCCCCTCAAACCATACCAGGCCACATGCTCCTAAATTGGGAAGGATACCTTGCCAGGGGAAGCCCCCCTGGCAAGGCACCTTGTCCATATGTTGATAGCCCAGTGGTTGTAGTGGCCAGTCGATAGAGGAGGGGCTTATCAAAATCTGTAAATTTTAAATAAAAACACACTTTTTGACAAGTCCTGTGTTAAAATAATAATAACAAAAAGTCCCACAGTATATACAAATCATCAATCATGTCATCCATTGATGCAGATTATTATTATTATTCAAAATTTATACAGCTCCAACAGCTTGAGCAGAACTTTACAATGTAAAGAAAGACAGAACAGTTAAAATACAATAAAATACAAGATGCTAAAGAGTTCCCTGCTCAAAAGAGCTTACAATCTAATAGGGTAGGGACAGTGGTATAAAAGGTAATTACTGTGAGGGATGAGCTGATGGAAGGGTTCAAAGTTAAATTTTTAGTTGGAGGTGTGATAGACTTTCCTGAAGAGATGAGTTTTCAGGTATCACCTCAAGGTGGCCAGAGTAGGAGATAGCTGGACAGATTGAGGTAGAGTTCCAGAGGATGGGAGGGGCTCAGGAGAAGTCCTGGAGATGAGCATGGGAGGAGGAGACAAGAGAGCTAGAGAACAGGATCTATGTTAACCAGGATGAACGATGCCTTCCTACTAACTGAAAGAAAAAAAACGCTGACCAATCAACTCATCCTGTCCCATCACTATACTCACTGCGAATGACAATTACAGCCTCTGCCATTAAATGTAAACAAAGGAGCATAGTATATCCAGTAATTAAATTTACCAAATGAAGGCATGGACATATTTTTTCAATGTAATGTCCCAAAAACAACCATGTGATCATATTTGGTTAGTGATATCGCTATGCCGCCCTTTTGTTTACATGGCTGGGGATTACCATCCAGAAAATTAATGGGGTCAGGTGACATCACTGGTTGCTGGGACAACCATTAACAGAGGGAGCTGTCATATATAGTATCGGTAGAAAAAAACACCACTTTATATGAAGTTTGGCTCCCACCAAGCAAGCTTAGCATTTGGTTCCTATCAAGCATGCATTTGGACAAATGCCTGAATAGGCAAAGTTTAGTATGAACATGTATTCAGAATAAACTGACTGCTCACTAATAGTAGATATGCAGATATAACAAGGCAAAATGATAGAACACAACTTGTTTCTTTCCTTCAATTATTTCAGGATAAATTGTTTCTAATGGAGACAATTTAAAAATATGCCAGCTAAAATAACTTTTTATTTATATATTTATTTTTTAGGAAAGGTTAAAAGCTTGGCCAAGGTTTTTACTGTCTGTTTTGTAATTGTAAACATTTTCTCTAAGACCTAGGTTTTCCGGTCCAAAAGTAAATATACATTTTACTAATGGGGGTAAAGGATGCAAAAAAATAGATTTATTGCTACTTCTCTCTGCTATACAGGTGCTTCTAGTGCTCTCTGTGTCCACCCTATCCAAAAACAAAAAAAAAGCTTCTACATTTACCTTTTTTAGATTTTATTGTTTTTTATAACCATTTTTATGTACATCTTGATCCTTTATAATGAAATTGGAATTTCATATAAATAAGGATTACTTTTTTTGCCATTGTACCAATGCTGTCCAGTGATACAGCCACTGTAGCTATGGCATTGGACTGTGAAATGAAATCCTGAAGAGTATCTCTACAGAGCATGGAGCCGAATGGTGACTTATGCAGAAGTCAAACCCAATGTACAATATATGCCTAGAATCTGGGAATTCCCCATGTCTGTAGGATGCCTACAGTTTAGCAGATGTTATTAGCAGCAGGGAATTGCTGGCTGTATCTAGGGGTTTTAGAAACTCCTAGTGAGACCTATTGACAGGAGCATAGTAGGATACTAGGTCAGAGCAGGAACAGAAATAAGTAAAGGGGGTTACATGTAAACCATGTTGACAGCTAATGGTAAATGGCTTCACCAGAGCTGCCTAATGTACAGATAAAAGTTTTGTGACAAGTCATCTTCTAGTATGCATACCATTTTTGTGATGTAGGAGAGCTGAACCTTATGCAGATATGTTTGAAAACACTCGGTGGTTTATGATCCTAGAAGCTGCTCACCAGCAACAGTGGGGTCTTTCTGGCCCTTCAGAAGTGTTTATTGAAGATCTGAAAATACAGGAGAGCCGCACCAGCTTGTACAGACTTTTTGAAATATTTTTATTTTGTAACAGCCAATGTGCTCTTAGCACCCTCCTTCATCAGGGCCAAACACTAGACCACAGGTGTTAAACACAAGGCCCAAGGGCCAAATCTGGCCCTCCAGGCCATTTCACATGGCCCTCAGACCTCTCCTGCACCCCTCTTGTCTCAGCAGTTGACAGAAGAGAGGAGGACAGAACTCCTCCACCAAATCCTGCACTTCTCGATGCACCCGGAAGAAGCTCATCTCTGCAACCCCCCACCCCTGGTTTCAGCAGTCAGCAGCAGAGAGGAGAACAGAACTCCTCCTACAGATCCTGCAACCACAGCCCCCCCTTGTCTTTATCTTCCCTAGTCTCAGCATTCAGTCCAGCAGATAACTCCAACCCTCTTTCGGTCTTCCTTCAAACCCTGCAGTTTCTACTTCCCAGCTTCACCTCCAGCTTCTTTCCGGCAGTAGCAGGAAAGGGGGTGCTCTGGACATCTAGTTTTACAGATACAACCGGCCCTTTAATGGCAACCATAATGCTGATGCAGCCCACCATGAAACTGAGTTTGACACCCCTGCACTAGACAATAAAGAAAATACATGGAATCCTTAAAATATGTTAAAAGCTATAAATAACTAAAAGTGTAACAGTATAAATACCTTAATGCATTATTATTGGAGCCAAAAAGGACATACATTGCTCAACTAAAAAAGTATAAAAACCAAGACACAGAAAGAAAAAAAATGTTCTTATTAGGGCAACACAAAAAAAAATGCAAACAAAAGAAAGGAAACTGAATGGGTCATCCTTTTCATTAAAGCAGCAGTACAACACAAAAAAACTAAACAAATACAGTATATAAAATCAATAATAATAATAATAAACGAACACCCATGCACTGCAAATGAGAAGTATAAAAACCATTTCAAACAATCCATAAACAATATGATATTCTTGCAAAATAGTTCATATTCCTACCTTTATGGACCCAATATGTGAGTATGCTGTAGCTTAAATAAAGGAACACTGGAGCAGAGACTGAAAAAAGTGCAGACCAAGTCCATGTAGGGTTGACAGCTAAAAGTAATGGGAACAAAGTTTGTATGGTAGAAACAGAAAAGAAGGAGATAGGGAAAGAGAGAAAGGCAAAATTAAGCTACAGATTCAGCTGGGAATGGTAGACATTATATGAGATTGTCTTGCTGGACAACTGCAGACAGACAAGCGACAAGAGCAGAGTGCAGTACACAGTTGGGAAAGGTATGAATATACTAAGTTAAAATTAGGAGCAACAGGATACAAATGCAAACAGATTGGAGAAGTTAAAGCCAATAGGTACAGTCAAACAGTAACTGAAAGTGAAGTTAACCGAGACAAAAAAGATTAGAAGTTGAACACAATACAAACAGGAACAAAAGCCAAGGCGATATGTCAAATATACAACTTCAGAAGTCAAGGCCAACATAGGTCAGATAAACCAGATCAGAAGACAATACAGGTCAGTTCAGATTATATAAGACAAAAAGGCCTAGCTGAAATACAAAAGCAGTCAGAGGCTCCTGAGTAGTGAAAGTCCGTTAAAACAAATTCAGGTGGATGCACTAGCCCAGGCTGGTGAGAGCAAAGTCACTAAATAGCCATAAAAACAGAACATATAGGAAACAGAAGGAAAAAACACAGATTGACAGGAAAGCTCTAATAGCAACCCCCCTCCCAAAATTTAAGAGCTTAAAGGGTGAAATAGCAAAACTCTGAACAGCAGGATTATAGGCGTACAGGTACAGTTTTATTTTGAGTGCCCTCTGTTTTATGTGCTGTTTTCTCATCTCAAACTCTCAGAAAAAGACTTGCCTTCCAACCACAGTTCCATTGTCAGGTCTTGTTGATCAGAATCAACTTAACTAGTTCCACGCTGCCCTATAGTAGAAATACTGCTACAGGGCAGCACGGGTGCGCAAAATCATGTCATGTATATATATGTATATATATATATATATATATATATATATACAGCCTCAGCTGTCATTCACACAGATCTCTCCCCTGTCAGCTCCTGTACACTGCTTTGTAGCAGTGTACTTACATTGAAGCACACACACAGCACATAATGTGAAACAGCACACAGTTAACCCTTTGATCATCCCAGATGTTAACCCCTTTCTGCCCAGTTCCATTAGTACAGTCTCAGTGTTTTTTATTAGCACTGATCACTGTATTGGTGTCACTGGGGATGTCAGTGACACCAAGTCAGTGTCAGAATACCTACCACAGTCCCGCAGTCCTACTATAAGTTTCTGATCGCACAGGCGATCAAGTACCACCAAAAGAAAGTTCTATTTCTGGGGAAAAAGTATGCAAATTTCAGTTGCATGACCGCGCAATTGTCAGTTAAAGTAACGCCAAAAATGGACTGGTCAGGAAGGGGGTAAATTCTCTGGAGGGCAAGTGATTAAAGGATAAATTGATCGTTTTAAAAAAATAAAAATAAATGCACATCTTTTTGCAGGTAGAATAAATTGCATTTATTATTTTTTTTATTGGGAGCCTGTAAAGCATTGCACACGTGAACAGAAGATTCTATGCAGGGCTATTGTAAACTGTGTGTGTAAGCTGTCTGCTCATACCTTGTACATGCATTCACTTACACACTGACAGGAACTTTCAATGAACTAATACCATGCTCAACAGCACCGTGCTAGTTAATTGAGAACTACAACCCAACATCCACAAAGCCTGCCGGTAGCTGTAGTTTCCCCATTCACAGAATACTGTTAATGAGTGACGCGGCTGCACGGCTGAATCTTTTTTAGTTGTGACAGCATACACGAGGAGTAGATCCCCATTCTGCTGTTACATCGGGGGTGGGGGGTGGCACGGGGCACCTGCAACACTAACACGTTATACCCTGAATACAGGTGTAACGTAATATGTTAGAAAAAGTGAACCTGTCCTTTAAGCTTCAGCGATCCTGCAAAGCTGATAGTGAAGTGCTATAGAAAAAATATATCAAACAGAAGTATTTGGTCAAACATACAGGAAATTTATTGTACCCTATGACAGTGCTGTGTACCACATGAAGAGATTGCAAGAACAGGTCACAACCCGTTCAAACCTCAGGTTTTCAGATGAGCAATTCCTTCAGTATTTTTAAACAACATAAATATCAGCGTGTGTTGAGTTCAGCTAGAGAGCTGAAATCTGACACTACTACACAGCATTCTATTATTCTGAAACTTGTGGCAGAGATAAAAAAAAATATTATTCCAGCTGTTTTGAGATTTTTAAAGCTAGTGATTTTAGGTTGCAGATAATAACGCAAATTAATTTGCTTATGTTTTCATTGTAATGAGAAATTATTAAAGCAATTTATAGACAGAAGATGCATTAAAAAAATTAAAATATGTTACACGATCAACATTTTGTCCCTCAAACTTGCTCCATTACTTGATATTTATGTTTTAAGATTAATATTATATACTTTGAGTCCTGTACTATAAAGAAAAAATGGATAAGGTTTCTTGGTATTGTTAAGACATTTTTATATTTAGGATTGCCTAAAGTGTTACTAAACCCACAACAGTAAAATCAGTCTGTATATGCACTAAAGCAGTGTTTCTCAACCTTTTTTCAGTCAAGGCACCATTATGGGTAGTCCCGAGGCACCCTTTAAAATTATGGACAGTCTTGAGGCACTCCATTCTAAAATTTGGTGCCTCAAGACTGTCCATAATTTAAAAGGGCACCCCATTATAAATATGATAAACTATTCTAATAGTTTTATAATGCAGCAGCATCCACACTTGTAGGACACTCAGCGTTAGAGGTGATTTATTAACTAAAAGGCAGGCCTGTCCAGCCACTGGCGTGTATACAATTTTTGGGCAATTTTTAGACATTTTGCCAAGGCACTCCTGAAGAAACCTAAAGGTACCCCAGGGTACCTGGGCACCCTGGTTGAGAAAGGCTGCACTAAAGCATGATTGTTATACTCACTGTGGAACCTAAGGGGTTATTCCTCTGCATTTTGTAAAAAGGCTGTTTGATCCTTTTTTCTCTGTTCCTCCCTTTTTTCATGCGACCACCTCTTATCTCCAGACTGAACCATAGGCATGCACATGCTAAGTTTGGTGTGTATTGCTAAAGAGGTTTTCTTTTTTTTTTCTTGGGAGACTGAATGTGATTAGTACAAGTCCAATCAGCACTGTCCAGACAGAGGTCAGGGGATTTCCATCCTCCTAGAGCAGAAAGAAAACTCCTCCTACAAGCTTTAGCTAGTGGTGGGCTGGACACTGATAGAAGTCACAAGACTGTTCTAACTGCTGATGAGAAAAGGTATGTAGCAGTTTATATTTACTAAAATAATTGCATTTCTATGTTGTGTGTACTGTGGGAGACAAGATATAGTGAATGCAGGGTCCGGGGTTTAGTAACACTTTAAAGAATAAGGGAGACATTTTGTGATCCTATAATTTTTCATACTATTTTAATGGAATTGGAGAAAAAATACAAAAGTACATGATATATTATATCTAAGTTTAATTTGTATCAATTATCTGTAGCTCTGTCCCTAATGGGAAACTCCTCTTATGAATATATTGAGTCGCAAAATAATCCACTTGTTATAATGCAAGGTTTAAAAGTGTCTCCTATGACCCATATTAGGAATCTTCACATTTTGCTTGATGCTGTAATTTCAGTCTTTAGCAGCCAACTGTTCATATCTCAGATATGGGCACTGCTGCTATCCTCCTGTAGTGACATTGTGGCCAGTGAGATGAAACCCACCACTCATCCAGAAATGATGGATGTATTTTGTGCAACAACTACATCAGTATTCAGTAGAGATATATTATTCAACCAGTAGATGGCAGTGTTAATAGGTTTGTAGCTGCATCTGTGGTACACTATATGGGGTTTATTTACTAAAGCTGGTGCACTGAGAATCTGGTGCAGTTGTGCATTGTAGCCAATCGGCTTCTAATCTCAGCTTGTTCATTTAAGCTTTAGCAATAAAACCTGGAAGCTGAGTGGTTTCTATGTAGAAGTGCAGGAGATTCTGAGTGCCACATGAGTTCTACATGAATCACACAATGGTATGTGTTCTACAGTAACACAAGATAAAACACTCCAATGCACAAGTCTGAATGGACCATTTGGCCTGCACATTACTTATACAAAGGGTCTTCAAAAAGTTTTCTGACTTTTACATATATAATAACGTGTAAAAAGTGCAGAAACGTTCTGAAGAAAAAGAAGAGAGGCGCCCCCTGGGTGCAGTATGCAGGAAATATTTAATGAACCACAATCATATGTGAAGATGTTTGAAAAGCCTATGAGTAAAACCGTTTCTGTGTCCTGCAGAGGTCCATCCTGTAGGGTGATGGCTGCTTTAGATGGTGACAGGGTCCCGGGCTGCTGGAGACAGTAGAGGATCCCACGGTCCCGTAGTGAATGGTGATAGGGCCCCGGGCTGCTGGAGGTGATAGGGAATCCCAGGCTCTGTCGTCCAACCGAAATGGAAGTGCCTGTGAACAGCATGAACTGCAAGCCGGGCAGATGTGACATTACTCAGGAAGAGATGCGAACTGGAGGGAGGACACAAGGCTAGGTGCTCGGAGCCGACTGCTCCTTCTACTGGCCAGTAGAAGGAGCAGTCAGCTCCAAGCGCATAGCCTGACTCAGAAATGACATAATCATGTAAATTCTGGTGTGTGTGCATTTCACATATGTTGATTCTTGCTGCAGCCTCTCTACTTCATAATTTGCTACAAAATTGTGCTTTTGCAGTCTGATCACCAGAAAAGATGTGGGCAAGGAAATGTCTTCTTTCTGTCTGCAGCATACTTATGATAAGGGCAAAATCATGCGATTAGAGTTCTAAGCATCCTTTTTTAGTAATACAAAAAGTTTTGTTTTCTTGTTTTTTTTTTAATTAATGATTGATGCTGTATATTGTCACTTATCAGGAATGTTCAAAAAAAGTTGTAAAGTTGCTGATAGGTTCCTTTTAGAAGAACATCTGAGGGCAACAATGAAATGCAAGCTGCCTTTATATGTGGGCTCTGACTCAGTTTAAATAACTTTGCACACTCATTCTCTGAGTTTTATACAAACCCCCTAGTGAGCACTAGTTTTGATTTATTCACAGAAAAAGTAATTGAAATCACATGCAATATCCTGTGCACTGTGACATACGCTGCTACACATTCTGAAATACTGCTTTAAAATATCTAGCAATAACCTATCATTAAAAATAATACTTCAAATAAATCAAAAGGGTACATGGTAGCATCACCTAATAACATCTGAGTAGAAAATGACCTAATTTGTGCCTTGAATAAAAAAATCTACTCTAAGCTCCAATATGTAACTTACAGCCAAAGCAAAGATGACATGCTGTTTGGCTTTTAGGTACATTGTGGCTATGTGACATTATTAGAGGGAAATTTCACAGGACCAAGGTCTCTGGGTTGCTTTATACCTATACCCTTTTGAAAGAAAACTGCTTGAGAGAATACAGGTGCTGGTAGTTAGGGCCTATCACCTTGTAGCAGGAGATACCTTATCTAACAATATCGCACCCTTCTAATCTTTGCATATGTGAGGGCCCTTTTTCCTTTTATTGCATGCATGGATGCCTTTCCATTTTTGCAGAAAGGCGAGCACAGATGGTTAGTTGAACTTTTTCTCCCCTTCTTCTGTGGGAATCACTCCCTGGCATTCTGGTGGGGTCTAGACTGGGTGCCTGGAGCTTCCCTCTCCTATCCTCCTGGTCCCCCTCCCTGCGGTTCACCCGCATTTGGGCAGACAGTCATCAGCATAGTGCTCTTCTCTTCCCCATATGTGAACCCCTGAAGAAGCCTATTTGGCGAAACACATTGGGATTTATCACCTTCCAAATTCATTAATCAGCTTATAAAGCATATCCATGATCAGGGGCGGACTGATCATTTGGAAACTCGAGCACTGCCCGAGGGCCCGGGGTCAGTAGGGGGCCCCATGAGATGCCCCTGGTACCTTTTTCATAGGCTTTTTTAAGTTTGGGCAAGGATACAGGGGCCCCATGATCCCCTATTGCCCGGGGACCCCATGAGTTGTCAGTCCGCCCCTGTCCATGATTTCATCATTCTGTATTTTTAAGGAAGGGGGTTTGGGGTAGTTTATATTTAAGAGCTGTTTTTATCTAAATTGTCTCTATGGTAGATGATGTGTCTTTGTGCAATCAAGTTTTTTAGATGATGTGTAATAAAGCTTTACTAATTTTTACCTGAGTATATTTGTGTGTGTTTATCCTGGAGGAAATGTTGCACCAATAAAGTCCCACACATCTTTCTTTCTTTAAATAATTTTTGATGAGTCTGTTTTATGATGTGGTACAGATAGGTCAACTATACTTTTCTTCTATGATTATTAGAGGCTCTTGATAATTTATTGTTTTTATTTAGAGTTTCTGCCCTCATTGGAAAGTTCTTTCTCATTTTCTATTCCTATGATGCCAACACAAGAACTGAGAGGAATGACAGTCACCAAGCCAAAAGGCACAAAAAGCAATGAAAACGTAAGCTGTTCTGCATTTTGTTTCTGTTTCAGTCCAATTGGAAAGATTTTCTGATATTTCATGTATCTCTGAAACCCTCAAACCAAGAAAGGAAGTAAGAGGAAAGGTGAGAAACAGCAGACAAAAATGACTGAAGATTTCAAAATATTGACTTTTGTTTATTCTCAGGTTTGAAATATATACTGCATACAGACTGAAATAAAAGTTTGTGTTTAGAAACAATAAGGTAAAATATAACAGTTCAAATATATCTGCTGATTCTGCCAAACAGCTTCCAAGAGCTGATAACTTCTAGGGACTGATGGTTGTATTATTGATCTTGATGGAGGAGTCAGGGGAGGGGGCACGGGCCGGAGGGAATATTATGAGCCCAGTTTTATTTTCCAATGGTTATTATTGAAATGTTTTCAGAATACAAATAGCATAAAAAACAAATGCCATGATATAATACAAAAATAAGACTCAATACTAATAGCCACATAAAGCACCTGAAATAAGCTTTAAGAAAAACATGACAAATGTTGTAGAACCATAACAAATGGATTCACCCAACCGCGCTACATGGAGGAGTGAAAACAGACCTAGTAAAGTAAGAAAAGAAAGAAAAAGAAATAAGAGAAGAGAAGTGAAAGAAGAAACAAAAGAAGAAGAAGAAGAAGAAGAAAAAGAAGGTCCCTGCGGGAAGGCTCAAGAGATGTACTGAATCCATGGGTCCCACATTTTGTCAAATTTAATAGTATTATTGTGTAAAATACAAGTAAGTTTGTCATTGATCATGAACCAGTTTAATTTAGTTTTAACATATTCTAGTGGGATAAGAGAACTCTGCCAATGTTTAGCTACAGGAATTCTCACCGCTAGCAAACATATAGGTAAGTAACTTAAGGGGGTTCTTAGGGATTGTAGTGGGATATATATGGAAGAGGGTTGTCTACGTATATTCACCCCCATCACCGTATAAATCAAATTAAATATGCGGATCCAAAATCTAACTACTATTGGGCATTGCCACCAGATGTGGAGCATATACCCCACTTGCTCAGAACTGAAAGCACAGGGGAGAAGTAGTCGGATGCATTTTCGTAATCCGAGTTGGGACCAAGTACCACCTCAATAACGTTTTATAATTTGCCTCAATTAAGGTGGTATTGATAAAAACTTTGGACAATGCTAAAGCCATGTCTTGCCAATTGAAGATATCATAGCTGATATTCAGGTCCCCTTCCCATTGGTCCATATAGGGAAGTTTACAACTCTTATCAGCAAGAAGGGCATACACCAAAGAGATACGGCCTCTAGCCAAATTATTACCCTGACAGGAAACTTTGGAAGGGGTCAGGATGGGTGGTTCATCCAATAAGGCAATTTTCGAGCGGATAAAAGAGGCAATTTGATCAAATAAAATTTTCAGTGGGAAGAATCTGCATTTTGTCCTTAAAATGCTGAAGAGGATAGATTTGAGCCCCCCGGAGGAAGTCTCCTATCCTCAATAACCTTTTATTAATCCACCATTAGAACACAGATGGGACCAGGCCAGGGATAAATTCAGGATTACAGAATACAGGGGCTAAAGGCATGTGCAAGGAGGCTAGGGACTTGCGATGGCGCACCCTATCTCAGACCGACAACAAAAAAGATAATGTAGGACACAGAATGGGAGGGTGAGAGCGGAAAGAGAGCCAAAGGAGAGCACCAATCTCCAAAGGATTACAAAAAAGAGCTTCAATAGAGACCTAAAGGGTAACCGATCCCATAGCGTTAGTATAGGCCAATTGTGAAATTTGGGTAGCTTGGAAATATGTATGGAGATTAGGAAGGCCAATTTCACCATGAGATTTCAAGGCATATAACTTTTTCTGATTCATTCGGGGCCTTCTATGGCTCCAAACAAAATGAAGCAGCTCGGCCTGTAAATAGTTTAGCTCATGTCTCAGAATCGGAATTGGCAAGGTCCTAAAAAATTATAATAACCAAAAAAGCAAAAATGGAATTTTAATAGAGTTGATCCTGCCAAACGAAGAAATGGAGTAAGTAGCCCAACAATGGAGTTCCTCTTTAAGGTGTTTGAAAAGAGGAGGATAATTAGCTTGGTAAAGAGTCTCAATGGAAGCCGTCAAATTAATCCTTAAATAGGGTAAGGAATTGGTGGCCCACTGAAAATCGTACATATTCCAAAGCTGGTGTTCCATGGAAGAGGGCAACGAAACATTAAGGGCTGTCATCCTTTGAGAGTTTAAAGAGAGGTTATAAAAATGGTGTAGAAGAGACAGTAGATTAGGTATGGTAGTCAGAGAGGAGGAAATATACATTAAGGCATCGTCAGCAAATAAAGCGCATTTATGTCCCCGAGGACCACAGTGAACCCTATGAATACCAATGAATACCAGAGTGAGAACGGATAGCCATAGCTAAAGGTTCAATGACTAATGCAAAGAGCAAAGGGGAGAGCTAACAACCTTGTCTAGTACCACAATGAATTGGAAATATAGGGGATCTGTAACCTCTAATGGACACTTGAGCAGAGGGTGTGTGGTACAAGAACTGTAATAGAGTAAGAAATGTAGGACCAAATCCAAAAGCCTTCAAGATAGAGAACAAATAGTCTCAAGTTAAACTATTGAAAGCCGTATGAAGGTCCAAACAAAGGAGAAACAATTCCCAAGAGAGAAGGGCATCCCAATTAGAGCGGACAGCAGAAATTAAAGCTATGGACCTGCGAATTTGATCTAATGTTTGACAACCAGGTTTGAAACCCGATTGATCTTTATGAATATATTGTGCCAAAAAAGAATTAAGGTGCAAAGCCAGAAGTTTTGTCAGAATTTTCAGATCGATGTTAATAAGCTAGATAGGTCGATACTTAAGAACATCTGTGGTGTCCTTATTAGGTTTAGGGATAACACTAATATAAGCCTTGTTTTCGTCCAAAGGAATCACACCATTCTCTCTCAAGGAATTGAAATAAAGAACCATATGCGGGAGAAGTTTTATAATAAATATTCGGTAAGCCGTTGGGGCCAGGAGATTTATGTGACATCAGCAATTTAAGAACCCCACCTAATTCTTTGCTAGTTATGGGATGTTCCATGAGTTTCCTGTGAGCTTCGGTAATACTGGGGAGCCGCAAAGGTCCCAAACAATCTTGAAGCAAAGAGGGCTCAATAGGCCAGGGTTGACTATATAAAGTGATATAAAAAGTATTAAATTCCTGAAGGATTTTCTGAGGATCCTGTGAAATTTTAACTCCCACAAGAGTTTAGGAAGAGCCGAATAGGTATGTTTAGGAGAAAGCTTACGTGCCACGACACAACCAGGTTTGTCCCGCCACATGAAACATTTATGATTCAGCCATCGTAGCTGTTTTTCCGCTTTCATGGTGAGGCAAAGGTTAAGTTCTAGTCGAGCGTGTTCCACCTTAAGGAACAGATCGGGGGACGGGCTATTCTTGTATTGGGCTAGTAAAGCTTCATAGTCCCTAGTTTTGGCAGAAATCAACTCTTCACAAGATCGCTTGAGTCTAGAGGATAATTGAATAAAAAAAGCTTGGACAGAGGCTTTATGAGCTGCCCAATTAATAGCAGGAGTCGTGTCTTCCGCTTTATTAATAGTGAAATAATATTTCAAATGTTCTATGACTTCAAGGCGTTGCTAAGAAGGGATTCATTTAATCACCAATGTGACTTAGCCAAGCTGACCGTTAAGTTAGAAAGCGTCATGATCTGACCATGGTGTCACCACAATTTTAGCCGAAATTAATTTAGATAACATCGCTGTAGGGAATAAAAATGTGGTCAATATGCCAATAGCGTTTATGAGCTCTTAAAAAATGGGAATAGTCTCTTTAGGTGGGATTGGCCTCCCTCCACGTGTCGATCAAGTTATAACAATACAGAAGTTGTGCAAATGCACAACTTTTTTTGGAGAGGCTCTAAGTTTAGTAGAATGTGATTTATCAAATGTGTGATCCAGGGCCAAATTCGAAACCCCTGCCAAAAGTATATCATCTTCCAATTCCGGGGATAAAATTAGGATCGGAAAAATGCTAACTGATTCAGGTTGGGGGCATAGTAAATCAGAAAAGTCACCAAATTACCCCCCAGATGGCCTTTAACTAATAAATATCACCCCTCCTTGTCCCGTATCACTTTAGATTCATTAAAGGTAACCGTTGCGATAGACAGCGCTACCTCTCGTTTTTTTTCGGATGCGTTAGTGAAAGAACATACAGGGAAATCCCTATGGATATATCTAGGCGTAAAAGAGGAAGCAAAGTGGGTTTCCTGCAGCCCCCTTATCTAAATCATCTACCATCTGTGATATGTGTATTTTTCACTGTGTGGTTATCATTATTTAATGTTTGTATTTACATGAGCGCTACATCATTTATTGCTTTTTAGGTTTCCTGCAGCGCCACTATATCAGCTCCTAAGGACTTATAACGAGCGAACACCTTGAGACGTTTAGAGGGGGGAACCCAGGCCTTGCACAATATGAGAAAAAAGACAAACCACACTATCGGTTGGTCTCAGTGTAGACATGGAAACAAAGGCAGAGCAGCAATGACATGAGCTCAGTTTTAGAAAGATTGAGTTTGAGGAAGTGGAGTCACTTAGTAGGTTAGTAATGCAAGAGGAGAAGAGTAGAGAGATAGATTTGTGTGTCATCAGCATAGAGATGGTACTTGAAGCCATGGGAGTTTATCAAGTGACCAAGGGAAGAGGTGTAGATGGAGAAGAGAAGGGTTTCAAGGACAGAACCTTGAGGGACCCCTACAGAAAGAGGAAGTGGAGAGGAGGAGACAGAGTTGTAGGTAATACTGAAGGAGCGCTGCGATAGGTAGGAAGAGAACCAGGAGAGAGCAGAGTCTCGTAGGCCAAGATAGTGGAGTTTTTTTGAGGAGGAGGGGATGGTCAACGGTATCAAAAGACACAGAGGGGTCAAGTAGTAAGAGTATGGAGTAGTGGCCATTGGTTTTAGCAGTTAGTAAATCATTAGTGAGTTTTAGTAGGGCAGTTTCAGTGGAGTGTAGTGAGCTATAGCCAGACTGTAAAGGGTCAAAAAGGTTGTTGCCAGTGAGGTAGGAGCTCAGGTGATTGTAGACTAGGTGTTCTAAGAGTTTAGAGGTCAACAGGGGCAGGGAGATGGGTCTTAAGTTGTTTTGGTTGGTGGGATCCAGTGACGGCTTTTTAAGTATGGGAGTGATCTGTGCATATTTTAGAGGGGAGGGGAAGGTGCCAGTAGAGAGGGAGAGATTGAAGATGTGAGTTATCATTATCATAAAGGAATTTAAATTAAGTTCAGTAACTATCTCGTAAATATATTTGTATTCTACTTTTACTGCTGTCACTTACAGTGAGTGATAGCAAAAAATCTTAGGGACTAAACATTTTTGTATAATGACAAGTTGGGATATACATATAGAACAGAAACCATCTTCAAGAAGAAACTTACTTTTGGTGTTAATTGCTTTTGGTGATAGAAGGTGTGGGATGTACTATAGGCATCTAAACACAACTAAACAATGCAGGCACTAGTATTACAGGAGTAGTCTAGACTTCTGAAAATGTTACAGAAATACAGTTGCAAGAAAAAGTATGTGAACCCCTTGGGATTACGTGGAGTTTTGCATGAATTGGGCATAAAATGTGCTCTGAACGTCATCTAAGTCACAACAATAGAAGAACACAGTCTGCTGCACATAATACTACACAAACATTAGATGTTGCCATGGTTTAATTGCACATAACATGTAGACATTCACAGTGCAGGGAGGAAAAAGTATGTGAGGCCCTAGCTTAATGACTTCTCCCAGAGCTAATTGGAGCCAGGAGTGAGCCAACCTCGACTCCAATCAGTGTGATGATATTGGATGTGTTGCTGACAGCTGTCCTGCCCTTAAAAAACACACACCTGTTTTGGGTTTACTGGTTTCAAGAAGCACTGTCTGATGTGAACCATGCCTCGCAGAAAAGAGCTCTCAGAAGACCTACGATCAAGAATTGTTGACTTGCATGAAGCTGGAAAGGGTTACAAAAGTATCTCCAAAAGCCTTGATGTTCATGTGTCCACGGTAAGACAGACAGTCTACAAATGGAGAAAGTTTAGCACTGTTGCTACTCTCCCTAGGCGTGGTCGTCCTGTAAAAATGACTGCAAGAGCACAGCGCAGAATGCTGCCTGAGGTAAAGAAGAATCCCAGAGTGTCAGCTAAAGACCTACAGAAATCTCTGGCACATGCTAACATTTTTGTTGACACATCTACAATAAGGAAAACATTAAACAAGAATGGAGTACATAGGAGGACACCACGGAGGAAGCCATTGCTGTCCAAAAAGAATATTGCAGCACGTTTGAAGTTTGCAAAAGAGCACCTGGATGTTCCACAGCACTACTGGCAAAATATACTGTGGACAGATGAAACCAAGATTGAGTTGTTTGGGAAGAACACACAACACTATGTGTGGAGAAAAAAAGACACAGCACACCAACATCAAAACCTCATCCCCACTGTAAAACATGGCGGAGGGAGCATCATGGTTTGGGGCTGCTTTGCTGCCTCAGGGCCTGGACGGATTGTTGTCATTGATGGCAAAATGAATTCCAGAGTTTATCAAGACATTTTGCAGGAAAACGTACGACCATCTGTCCGCCAACTGAAGCTCTGCAGAGGATGGGTGATGCAACAGGACAATGACCCAAAGCATACAAGTAATTCAACAAAACAATGGCTGCAACAGCACAGAATATGCCTTCTGGAGTGGCCCAGTCAGAGTCCTGACCTCAACCCCATTGAAATGCTGTGGCATGACCTTAAGAGAGCGATTCACACCAGACATCCCAAGAATATTGCTACACTGAAACAGTTTTGTGAAGAGGAGTGGTCCAAAATGACTCCAGATCGTTGTGCAGGTCTGATCTGCAACTACAGGAAACGTCTGGTTGAGGTTATTGCTGCCAAAGGAGGGTCAACCAGTTATTAAGTCCAAAGGTTCACATACTTTTTCCTCCCTTCACTGTGAATGTTTACATGTTATGTGCAATTAAACCATTGCAACATCTAATGTTTGTGTAGTATTATGTTCAGCAGACTGTGTTCTTCTATTGTTGTGACTTAGATGACGTTCAGAGCACATTTTATGCCCAATTCATGCAAAACTCCACGTAATCCCAAGGGGTTCACATACTTTTTCTTGCAACTGTACATAACAAATCTAACTTAGTGACATTAACAGTGCAAAGGAAAAATGCTAGCAGTAATTAATATTTATACAGTCAACACATTCACTCTGTGTGGCCACAGAATAAAACTTTTATAAGTGATCTGTTCTCTGTTAATCCAAGGTCAGATATCATTTAATTGTAAAATTACATGCATCATTCAACATATACAGTAAGTAGTATTTTCTAAAAAAACACATTTTTTTTTTTATTTGAATGTGAGCAAAGCATGGGTTTAAGATAACAAACCATTTTGGATTTAGTATTGTATTGAAAATAGTAAAATTGCAATAAAATAAACAAGCAAAAAAACCTCAGAAGCTGAACTATGCTGTAAACCGATTGTGACGTCTATGGAAAATATTACTATGCACTCCAATGTTTGTTTACATATTTAAGGAGCCAATGTGAAAATGATAACTTACAGCCAGACTGCTAGCCATTCTATGATTGGTTACTATACTACAGATTTTCAATCCCCACAAGCAATGCAGTGTTGTGAAAAGAAGGACCAGGAATATATAAATCTTTTTTTCTAAAGATGCTGAACTTTTATTAATTGATTTTTCACTATATTGTTCCACTTTTTAAACTTTTTTTTAAAAGGATTAGAGGATTATAGGTATACTGTAGGTTGATTCTTTTGGTCTTAATAACCTACTTTCTTTCTTTACCTTTTGGTGAATCCTGTAAATGGATCTCCTTGCCATAGTTCCTGTATACAATACAGTATATTTCTGTCGATCTTGTAGATTTTTTTTATGCATGCACCTTGGTAAGTTCTTATGCATTGTCTATTGCATTTTCATTTATACAGAATGAACAAATTAAAAGGAAAAATGGAAAGTGGAACTTTCCCATAACAGCTTCAGCTAGTAGACATGTCTAGAAACTTATGTGATTTAACTGTGCATATTCTGTTTATTTATTTATTTACTGCAATTAATTTAACCTCTAAGTAGCTAAGCTTAAAGTGGCATTCCAGTTTTACCCTAACTAATCCTAAATGTATTCCCACCCCCATTGTAAGACTATTCTATTTATCCTGTAAAAGAAAAGATGCTTATACTTACATATTTTGAATTGGCCCTGGTCTGGTCACATAACTGTCTTCCAGCACTGGCTTCAGTATAGAGGAGGGACAGCCGACAATGGCTGCCCTATAGTAAGCCTATGGGTGACATCAACACATAGGCTCTGTAGTTGTTGTTGCTGTCTTTCCTCTACACTAAGGCCAATGTTGGAAGCTGGTAATGTGATCACACCAGAGAGGCTTCAGAATAGGTAAGTATTATTATTATTATACAGTATTAATAAAGCGCCGATAGTTCGGTCAGCGCTGTACATTACAAAGGGGGACAGAACATGTGACAGAACAATAACAATACAATGCAAAACATGAGGGGATTGAGGGCCCTGCTCTTTCGAGCTTACAATCTAGGAGGGAGGGGATGGTGGCACAGGAGGAGATAGCTGTGGGGTGGTAGGAAGAGTGGAGGAGGTCGGCAAGTTAGCAGGGGGTGGGGTAGGCTTCCCTGAAGAGATGGGTTTTCAGGGTGCGCCTAAAGGAGAGGAGAGTAGGTGATAATCTGATGGGCTGGGGCAGGGAGTTCCAGAGGATGGGTGACACCCTGGAGAAGTCCTGGAGGCGGGCATGGGAGGAGGAGACCAGGGAACTAGAGAGAAGGAGGTCTTGTGAGGAGCGGAGTGTGTGTGTTGGGTGGTACTTGGATACTAGGTCAGTGATGTAGTTTGGGGCAGTATGGTGGACGGCTTTGTACGTCAGTGTTAGGATTTTGAATTTGATCCATTGCACAATCGGAAGCCAGTGGAGGGATAAGCATAAGCATCTTTTCTTTTACAGGGTAGATAGAACAGTCTTAGAATGGGGGTAGGAGTAAATTTAGGGTTAGTTAGGGTGAGAACAGAATTCCACTTATCTTTCAATGAGTAGGGTGGGAGGTGAATCACAATATTACCCCAAATTATGCCTGATTTGTCAGCTTTGAAGATTCACAACCTAAACAGCCACAAAATGCAGGTAGTGTGACAAATTTAGACATTAACTGCAATAATTGCTACTTTCAGATTGTGACTTCCCTTACTAATTATGGAGAAGATACACTATATTGCCAAAAGTATTGGGACACTCCTCCAAATCATTGGATTCAGGTGTTCCAATCACCTCCATAGTCACAGGTATATCAAATCAAGCACCTAGGCATGCAGACTGCTTCTACAAATATTTGTGAAAAAACGGGTCGCTCTCAGTAGCTCAGTGAATTCAAGCATGGTACTGTAATAGGTTGCCACCTGAGCAATAAGTCCGTCTGGGAAATTTCCTTGCTACTAAATATTCCACGGTCAACTGTTAGTGGTATTATAACAAAGTGGAAGCAACTGGGTACAAAAGCAACTCAGCCATGAAGTGGTAGGCCACATAAAATGACAGAGCGGGGTCAGCGCATACCGGAGCGCATAAAGTGCAGGAATCACCAACTGTCTGCAGAGTCAATAGCTAAAGACCTCCAAACTTCATGTGGCCTTCAGATTAGCACAACAACAGTGTGTAGAGAACTTCATGGAATGGGTTTCCATGGCCGAGCAGCTGCATCCAAGCCTTACATCACCAAGTGCAATGCAAAGCGTTGGATGCAGTGTTGTAAAGCACACCACCATTAGACTCTAGAGCAGAGGAGACCTGTTCTATGGAGTGATGAATCACGCTTCTTTGTCTGGCAATCTGACGGACGTCTCTGGGTTTGGCTGTTGCCAGGAGAATGGTACTTGCCTGACTGCATTGTGCCAAATGTAAAGTTTGATGGAGGGGGGATTACGGTGTGGGGTTGTTTTTCAGGGGTTGGGCTTGGCCCCAGTGAAGGGAACTCTTAAGGTGTCAGCATACCAAAACATTTTGGACAATTTTATGCTCCCAACTTTGTGGGAACAGCTTGGGGATGGCCCATTCCTGTTCCAACATGACTAAGCACCAGTGCACAAAGCAAGTTCCATAAAGACATGGATAAATGAGTGGAGGAACTTGACTGGCCTGTACAAAGTCCTGACCTCAACCCGATAGAACACCTTTGGGATGACTTAGAGCAGAGACTCCGATCACGGCTTTCTCGCTTGACATCAGTGCTTGGCCCCACAAATGTGGTTCTGGAAGAATGGTCAAACATTCCCATAGACACACTCCTAAACCTTGTGGACAGCCTTCCCAGAACAGTTGAAGCTGTTACAGCTGCAAAGGATGGGCCAACTCAATATTGAACCCTATGGGCTAAGACTGGGATGCCATTAAAGTTAATGTGCATGTAAAGGCAGGCATCCCAATACGTTTGATGAATAAAAACAAACAAGGGCGCACTCTCATCGTGCATTACCGTGGTATAACACGTAATTTATTAAATAGAAAGGATGTATACTCACAAACCAACGTGATAATGGACAGTATAGGTGATCCACAAAAACAGTCACAATGCAACTGTGTCTAATGATGCGGATAAGCTGATGCGTTTCGGGAGTTAAACCCCCTTCCTCAGAGCTAAGATTAGGATTTACCTGATTCAGCCCCACTGGCTAAATAAGAGAAATAACTTTATTCCCCCATACATGCTAATCAGTATGGATGGACAAGTCTGCAGTTCCAGCTAATGTTTTCTGACAGCCAACACCTGCAGGGCAGGAATACCCAAACAGTGGCTGATTAGATGCAGGAACTGTTATGATAAGAATCTTCTACCTTGCTCCTTCCGCAAACGTCAATTGAAAAATCAACATTTGTCCAGTCTGGTGGTGCTGACAGGAAAAATGTTCGCTGATTTGTCAGGGAATGGATGAAATTTGATTGATATATGGCCAGATTTACATCCCAGAAAGGAAACTGAAACTTAAATGCCCTTTCAAGTGCACCATTAGCATCATCTCATTCTCCATCCAAATGTTAATTGGCCATACTTACTTTTAGATCACCTTCTACATAGAGGCATGCTCCTTCATGGTTTCTATTGAGAGCATCACCACAAAATATATTAATGGGCCAGATGTGTGAAAAATAACAAAAAAAATTAAAGGACAAGATGGGGAGTAGTTAGATAGGGAGAGGTAAGACATTGGAGGGGGATGTATGGTAGACAAGAATGGATGTCAAGTCAGCAGCCAATCTTATAACCCAGTTCTGTTTCAGAACACATGTTCTAGGAGCCCACCATTAGATTATTGTATTCCTTAGAATATACATAGTTCACACAATAGTACCACATTTTTAAAATTTTTCTTCTTAATAGTATAATATCGCTGTCAGATATTGGTGGATCTCTGCAAATTTGGACAGCCACAATTGAATGGTAGGGGGGGACTCCTGTCTCATTAATAAGGGAACACACATCCTATCTGCATTCATCAGGTGAATTGATAAAGATTGTAATGTTTCCTTTAAAGGTGAAGCAAAAAAAGCAGCTGGAAAATACCCAAAAGCAGTTTTGGTTAGTTTATGTGTGAAGTCCTTTATTTGGCTCTTTTAAGGTCTTAATTTAGGACAGAACCAAAAGATATGCATAAGTACACTCTTGCTGTTTACATCTCCAACAAAGTGATTATTAAATTGTGTTAAGCTGGTCACAGATGATTCTAATCTCATCCAGTTCAGCAGGGACTGGCTGAGATTCCAACTATGTATGGGTAGGCTGAATGTACCCAAGTTGATCGATCAATCATTTTAAATGTGATTATTACATGCACCGGGAAAACACAGTGGCTCCACAGAAGGGATTCCCCCTTCAACACTTACTGATAGGGGAATCGAGCGATTTTCTTTCCTGCAACCCATGGCTGCAAGAAAGAAAATTGCTCCATCTATGGCCAGTTTTAGAGATGAAAGCGTGGTGAACAAAATATAAGATTTTGTAAGTTTATAGTTCAATGCTCCTAGTGTTCTCAAACATATTAAACAATAACTATATATATATAAAGTGTCTAAACCTTCATGCAATTGAAATTAGAATGATCATAATCTGCAGTGCCAAAATATACTAAGTGCAGACAAAGCTGTGCATATCATAGAAAAGAGTCTATTCTGAGACCACGTCTTTGGAAACAGAGTAAATGTGTTTCTAATGACTCCTCTGTGTCTTCCACCAATTTCATGAATGCTGGCCATGGTGCACACCTTAGGGAATACACATTTATCAGATGGCTTTAACCACTTGTATCTCTAAGCTGGTCAAAATTAACATTTTAGCTGGATCCACTTTTTCCTTACTCCCTTTTCTAATTCAGTGTGCAGACTTTCCTTTCAGTAGTAACTCAGGGAAAATAAGGGAGAAAAGGCTAACATACCGTAGTTTAAAACCTTTTAAAACTTTATTAAAAAAACAATATAAAAAAAAAACACATTTCCATGTGCTATACAGCACTGTTTAACAAATGCCTTGCTGGACAACACTACCTCCATGCATCTGGAATGGGGTCACCAATATTATCCTGCTAGATGTGAGGACATCACAGACTAATCCCATTAAACATGTTTTGTTAAAAATGACTTCCTCAGGAATGACATCTGTGCTATCATCTGAGCAACCTTATGTACAAAAATAAGGCCTCCTATATACTGTCACAATTAACCCCTCAGTCACTCAACATAATTTGATACCTTAAATGGAAAAACCTCACAAGCATTGAAAATGTATATTTTTATATAATTAATACACCTTTCATTGTATCTTATATTAAAAAAAAATCACCCCTACTTGATATAAGTGATACCCTAAGGATACTAAACATCTAAATCCCATTTTTTATTTTTGTATAATTCAAACTACATCTTAACACATTTCATTCTCATTCTCATTGGCTGGAACATATCTGAATGGCACTACACTGAAGAATCAAGTTTACTAAAGAAAATTTGGTATTTGATACTTTCGAGAGTGATGCATGGAAAACCATTGTCCTAGGAGCCCCAATTTCTGATTTTACAAAAACTTAAGCTCCCTAAGGTCACATTCTTTCCTGTGCTGCTCATGAAACATTGAACATGAAGTATTTTGTTTATGCTAACACCATAGTACCTGAAACTGGATCATAATCTTGCTGTACCTACTATGTATCCTACCATAGTCCTGACATAGGCCAGAATAACTATCTTGCTCAGCCCTCCAAGTACGGTGTCTACTTTGTCGACAAAATGCTGAATCCCGGTACCTGAAAAACATCAAACCACATGCTTGAGGTAATTCTGTCAACAAATTGTTATAAAGCCTCTTACATCCACAATCCACATTAAAATCCCCACCAGTACCAATGTTCTCATCTTACTGCTGGTAGGAGAGGTCACATGTGGAGCTGCCATTTTTGAGTTTACCTCCCTCATATTTTTATTCATGGTGTCAAATTTGATTGGATGCAAAAATATAGGACTTCCTTTTTCATCCTAAGATTTATCCTTTCTGTCACATTCAGCTGTAAGGCTAGTACACAAAAAAACACTTTTTCAACATTTTACTTTTCAGACTTCTACTCTGTGCTTACAGAAGGGCAACATACTCACAAGTGTTATGCAGTTACTCACCTGTTCTTAACTATGCACTAAAATATTAATTGTACTTTTTACAGCCTCTGTAAGTTATGTAGCGCTACCATCGCAAGGGCCGCTTGTATGTTTGCCCTGATTTCCCCTTACTTCACCCTGCAGTCAGGCACAGTGTATTTCTTCAGCCAAATACACACACTTCCGCTCATTGTCTTCAATGAGCAGTCTAGGGGATGTTTGTTTTTGGAGTTTTATTGTAGAACTGGGGATAGAGATAGGGAATTGTAGTAGGATACTCCAAAATTAAAACTATTCACACTGAAGACATCTGAACTTATCTCTTATTGAGCACTATTGAAGTTCTGACTGAAGGCAAATAGCAGACCTCTCTTTAAAGTTTAGTAGCAAGTAGTTTAGGAGTGAGCAAAGTCCCTTTAATAGGAGTAGTTGCAGGGCTGAGCTCCTCAGGTACAAGCCTGTTATGGTAGACTGTAGCAGTTCAGGAGTAATAGAACTGAGCAAAGTCCTTTGCAGTAGCACACATTGGACAAGCTCTTCAGAACACTAGCACAGTGTTCTCTTTTTCTCAGACCCATGCTGATCAAGCACCAGGGGGGTAAGAAAACACAGAGAGTCCCCAAGATCTCTTAAGTGTCTGTACTCACAGGTCCAAGGACAGAATGGTTGCCTCCTTTCAATCTTCCAAGTGACTCTCTCCAGTTATACCAGACATATCTTTGGCAGATAGCTCCCCTCAGTCATTTTACTGTAGAACCAGGGTCACTCTCTCTCTAATGTCAGGCCCTCAGGTCAACCCACCTGAAGCTCCATGACAGCAAGTGCGAGGTGAGGCAGCCTGCCTCCAGCCTGGCTTGGTGCAATCCACTCCTGGGAAAGACACTGAACCCATGTGTTCACCAAACATAAATAACACTCCCAGCATGCAATGGGCCACCTTACCCTACAATTGGCCAGGGCTGTATTCATATACATGCTGTTCATTTGCCTAGCCCCTTCCCATATTCTGGAAGGCTCTCATAGCTTCCTGAAGACAGGCAGAGCAAGAGGGGTTCGAGGGCCCTGCTCCTTGGAGCTTACAATCTAGGAGAATACAAGGTTTCCTCTGAATAGCACAGAAGCATTCAGGCCAACTTGCTTAAAATTGCGGCAACAGATGGGAACTGACCCACATCAGTTAGTGGTGGAAATAGTTAATTTGGGCCAGTTTGGTGCCAATGAACTATTTAAAGTCAAAGTAAACCTGGAATTCTTTTCTAAAATGTATTTAACTATGTGTTGGTAAAATGCAGAAACCCCCTACAGCTTTTTTATGACCTCGTAAGTGTCACTAAGCTGCCAGTGCATAAACATTTCTAGGTTGTTGAGTGCTGCAAATTTCAGTTGAGTAAAGAAACAAATGTGCACTTATGTTACGATTTCTCTTCACAGTTTCTGTAGACACATTGATCTTGGAGAAGCTTCACATTTAATGTTGCTCCTTCAGATTCAGGTGATTTCTTATTTCTTCTTGACTAAAATGTATTAATCACATGGTAAGAAAGACAAGCGCTGTAGAGCAAACCATTGCATTGCAGAAATCTCTCCTTTTTAAAAAATGTATATTGCCCTTGCCAATAAATTGTTGTAGTAGATAACTGAATCCTTGTGAGTTACATGTAATATAGATGAAGAAAAGAAAAGGTAACAGGTACTTTAATGGTGTTAAGAATATAGATCAACCAGAAATATATCCATAAAAAGATCACATTATTTTATGTATCCTTAAAAACAGAACTGCTATTTGTATGAGATAATCACTGTGATATACTGCATGCTATAAAAAAATTAATATGGGGATTGACACATTATTGCATATGTCCATTTGTAAATATTTATAAACATATAAATGGGCCTAATGTGTGTCCTGGAGCATCGTCCACTACTTTAGAAGAACATTAACATAAAGTATCTTTATTCATCAATGTTAGTGTTGATCGAAGATGTCTCCTCTTAAACAATATCCCACCAATTGCATCTTGGGTACTAAAAAGAGCTGCAAAGGTCTTCATGCAAAGGGACAAAATCCCACTCAGATACTCTAAGGGACAAATCAGTGTTCTGTTGGGGAGATTTTTCCTAATTACCTGCCCTATAGACACAAGAGGAAGTGAAAGGAAATCTCTCCAAAGTCAGTGAAATCTCTCTTGTCACTGAACCAAGTGTTCCCTTTGGAAGATATGTTCTCTATTGATCTTCTGGGGACAACTTAAAATTTTGGATTGCAGCTCACTTTTAGTTCCAGTAACAGTGGTCACCAGGACAAGTAGAGAGGGTGGGTCTCCCTAACAAGAATACAGACAAAAGTAAATCCCTTACAAGAGCTCAAACCCTTCACTGCTCCTTCTAACACCCAAGAAAAATGTTTTGGCTTCTGATACATTTAAATGTTCATTACTTTTGCTCTATGTATGTGCTTGTTTTCCTGCCATAGTGTCAACTATTTGGCCATTTTTACCAAGTGCAGTTGCCCTTTTGGCTTTCTAGTGAGCCAATATTGGGTCAGGAACCTCTACAGAGAGACTTAACAACGGAAGTAACCACTTGTTTTGTACATTCCACCTCACCCTCCATGGCTATATCTTATGCTTTTAAACACTAAATGCTTCAAAAAGTCCTCAAAGTGAGATGAACTTTTGTACCTGGTGCTCCTCCATGCACTTCCGCCACCATGCCATTCTTCTTATATCAAATGGATCCTCTACACTTCCATATGGAAACTCCTGTGTATCATAAACATTTTTTTTTGCATTAAAACGTGTTTTCATCTTATTTTATTATTTTTTTCTACCCCAGTGCTGCTGATATCCTCCAGCCTCCTCATTGCAGCCACTTGCTAACCACATGCCACTTGATATCCCCATTCCAGTTGCATATCATGGCTTTGGGCAATTATAGTGACAAAATTGGATCATGCCTGTACAATGTGGGTCAGCATGGTCATAGCACGTAAATTAAACTGTGAAAATGACCATAGATGTTGCAATCTGATTATACTTCTTTACCTGCCTTACACAAATTAACTGTTTTGTTTTAGGTGAATCCTATTACCCTATAAGGTGTATTTCCAATGAAAAGAAACTTTTTTGCACTGAATAAAATTTGAAAAATTTGAGTTAAGTGAAGAATGAATTTATCTTCCATTGTGTTTAATAAATCAAGAAATGTTTGCAACAAATAATTTATATAGACCCTTTTTTCAGATCCTGCAATATGTCTCTACTTTTAAAGAGTAAAGTCTTTTTGACGTCAAATCAAGATGCTTAGAATTCCAAAAGAATAAAAGTCAATTTTTCAACTCAATGTCTGAAATCTACATTTTTGCTTATAAAATGACATTTTCTCAAGTAAACATTATGCTGGATAATAGATTTACTGCAGTTCCCTTCCTTCTGTCACTGAGCTTATCTAATTAATTGTGTGTCTTTTTGTGTCTTTATTATATTAAACTGGAGCTAGAATGAACAGATAGTTTTCCTGTTAGGGTTTGTGGCAAGCAAACGAGTGCTCTGAGTATTTCTTATGTTATGTCCAAGGTATGCTTGACATTTCACATAAAGGAATTTACCGTATGTAGGGTTGTCACAATCTGTAACAGTGTTTGACTGATCGTTGATTTTTAATTAGAGTATACATGAACATTTTCTCTAATATACACTTGAAAGAATTCACTGTTTACTGCTGGCAATATTTAGCATGCTTATGCCGAGTAGCTTCATAGTTCTAAGAGCAGAATACACACAGAGTGGACTTTTTCTTGAGAAGGCTGCAAAGTTTTATTCTTTTTATTTAAAAAAACACAAAAACAATAGCAAATCATATTAAATTAAAATAAGAACATTTCTGTATGTAATTAATTAATTATGTCATTAAATGTTGCTTCCTGGAAGCGAGATTAAAAACTAAAGGGCCAATTTAAATGTATTCATTGCAGTAAAGTAAAAGCATGTTTTACCATGCATCATTCACCTTGGGCAGCATAAGCCCCTGTTAACTTTAGTGCTTCTGCATAATCATATGTTTTTAGTCCACTTTCATGGAATGTTTTTGTAAATTTTGATGCATGTTTATACATATTTATACATGTTTTTGTCAATTTTCATGCATTATGAATTTTTAGTTTTGGCCAATGATAAACAGTATACAGTAGGTCTAACCTGGTTCAAACATGTGCAGTGCAAATACAGCAACAACATTGGTGTGCAAAAGTGTCATTTATAAAAACATACATTAGTCTATCAAAGAAAAAAAAAAATCAAATAATGAAATAACTTATGTTTTGTTTGTTGAAGTCAGGCAGTGTAAACATAGGTAGTCAATACCCACTTGCAGTATATAAGTAATACCCACTTAATTGCTGTCCTTATTATAGAGCACTGTCCCTTCACGCACCAGCCATATCAGCTCTTCATTATCGAACATGGTCTGCCTGAGTTTGTATGAGAGCACAGAGGTGGTGTTAGATGTTCGAGAGGACCAACGGCAAAAGGCCTGAGCAGTGGCACTGCTAGAGAGAGCCAGGAGATTGAACGTCTCTGTTCATGTTGATAGTGGAAACCCCTGCTTAGGAAACTGATTTTCTGTATGAACATTTTTCTTTTTTATCAATAAAAGTGGACCAACGAGCCTTTAAACAGCATTTCTGTACTGGACTAAACTCACTGGGAGACACTACTATTGAGTGAAAACCCCCACAATATCACAACTGTGAACCCATACAGAAAGGGTTGTGATGCTATAAAACAGATGTTGGAAAATGCTAATGAATTAAAGCTGAGCCAAAACGATTTTATTATTGATTGAGTTCTTTATTTTTTAAACAACTACAGTATTTCTACAGCTGATTATAGCTGCTATGGGAAATAGATTTGCACCCAGTTTTGCCAACATTTACTGTATATAGCAGACTTGGAATCCAATTTTCTCTTGCATGATGGAATATTGAATGTGAATCTAATGATAGGGAAAAGATTCATAGATGGCATCTTCTTTCTCTGGAAAGGAATAGGGAACAAATTGGATACATTCATGCAGGGTGCTTGTAAGCAGGTGCAGTCTACACAGGTGGTGAGCAGGTGGTGCCCATCCTCTATGGTTTTCTTGGTCACAGGGAGGCAGCTATCCAACTGGATCCCAGCACCCCATGTGACTTCAACGGCCATCTTGAGTCAGACACAGTCTGTTTTAGACCCTGGCTAATTGGTTTGGCGCACATTTTGCGAGTGGCTAGAGTAGGGACAGGTCACCCGTCTGTCAGGGACAGTGCATATCTTCGGGGAAAGGTTCCAGAGGACTAGGGAAAATGCAAGGACACTCCATCCTTTCTGGAAGCCACCTCATTTGGGTGCAGACCAGTCAGGCCGCAATCCACTCCTTGAGACAGACGCTAATGGCACCTTTAGTCCCCCACTTTACTGCCGCTTTGCTGTTGCTATTAGAGATGAGCGAATTATTCAAAAATTCGATTCGGCTGATTCGCCGAATTTGAGGAAGAAATTCGATTCGATGCAAATTAATTCGCTACGAATTTAACTTATTAAAAGGGTTTCTAGGCTTCAGAGAGCCTTTAAATTAGTGCAGAACACTGTACCTTTAATTTAAATGCCCTTGGAGATGAGGAAGGACAAGGAGAAGGAGAAGGAGAAGGATGAGAAGAAGGAGAAGGATGAGAAGAAGGAGAAGGAGAAGGATGAGAAGAAGGAGAAGGAGAAGGATGAGAAGAAGGAGAAGGATGAGAAGAAGGAGAAGGATGAGAAGAAGGAGAAGGATGAGAAGAAGGAGAAGGATGAGAAGAAGGAGAAGGATGAGGAGAAGGATGAGAAGAAGGATGAGAAGAAGGATGAGAAGAAGGAGAAGGAGAAGGATGAGAAGAAGGAAAAGGAGAAGGATGAGAAGAAGGAGAAGGAAACAAATAGATACAATGTTTCAACCGCTGTATGGAGTGAATGTCACAGAACTGTCAGAAATAGCCTATTTCTGACAGTTCTGTGACATTCCCTCCATACAGCGGTTGAAACCTCTGTATGGAGTGAATGTCACAGAACTGTCAGAAATAGGCTATTTCTGACAGTTCTGTGACATTCACTCCATACAGCGGTTGAAACATTGTATCTATTTGTTTCCATAAATGGAAACAAATAGATACAATGTTTCAACCGCTGTATGGAGGGAATGTCACAGAACTGTCAGAAATAGGCTATTTCTGACAGTTCTGTGACATTCCCTCCATACAGCGGTTGAAACCGCTGTATGGAGTGAATGTCACAGAACTGTCAGAAATAGGCTATTTCTGACAGTTCTGTGACATTCCCTCCATACAGCGGTTGAAACATTGTATCTATTTGTTTCCATAAATGGAAACAAATAGATACAATGTTTCAACCGCTGTATGGAGGGAATGTCACAGAACTGTCAGAAATAGCGGAGCTCTGCAGATACACTTAGCGGAGCTCTGCAGATACACTTTTTGCCGGCTTGGAATTCTTCTTATTTTCATCCTACTTCTTCTTCTTCTTCTTCAGCCTCATCCTCATCCTCTTCTTCTTCTTCTGAGGATGAGGATGAAGAAGAAGAAGAAGTAGGATGAAAATAAGAAGAATTCCAAGCCGGCAAAAAGTGTATCTGCAGAGCTCCTCTAAGTGTATCTGCAGAATAGAGGAGCTCTGCAGATACACTTTTTGCCGGCTTGGAAATCTTCTTATTTTCATCCTACTTCTTCTTCTTCTTCATCCTCATCCTCAGAAGAAGAAGAAGAGGATGAGGATGAGGATGAAGAGGAAGAAGAAGAAGAAGAAGTAGGATGAAAATAAGAAGAATTCCAAGCCGGCAAAAGTGTATCTGCAGAGCTCCTCTAAGTGTATCTGCAGAATAGAGGAGCTCTGCAGATACACTTTTTGCCGGCTTGGAATTCTTCTTATTTTCATCCTACTTCTTCTTCTTCTTCTTCATCCTCATCCTCAGAAGAAGAAGAAGAGGATGAGGATGAAGAGGAAGAAGAAGAAGAAGAAGTAGGATGAAAATAAGAAGAATTCCAAGCCGGCAAAAAGTGTATCTGCAGAGCTCCTCTATTCTGCAGATACACTTAGAGGAGCTCTGCAGATACACTTTTTGCTGGCTTGGAATTCTTCTTATTTTCATCCTACTTCTTCTTCTTCATCCTCATCCTCAGAAGAAGAAGAAGAGGATGAGGATGAAGAGGAAGAAGAAGAAGAAGTAGGATGAAAATAAGAAGAATTCCAAGCCGGCAAAAAGTGTATCTGCAGAGCTCCTCTAAGTGTATCTGCAGAATAGAGGAGCTCTGCAGATACACTTTTTGCCGGCTTGGAATTCTTCTTATTTTCATCCTACTTCTTCTTCTTCTTCATCCTCATCCTCAGAAGAAGAAGAAGAGGATGAGGATGAAGAAGAAGAAGAAGTAGGATGAAAATAAGAAGAATTCCAAGCCGGCAAAAAGTGTATCTGCAGAGCTCCTCTATTCTGCAGATACACTTAGAGGAGCTCTGCAGATACACTTTTTGCCGGCTTGGAATTCTTCTTATTTTCATCCTACTTCTTCTTCTTCTTCTTCTTCATCCTCATCCTCAGAAGAAGAAGAAGAGGATGAGGATGAAGAGGAAGAAGAAGAAGAAGAAGTAGGATGAAAATAAGAAGAATTCCAAGCCGGCAAAAAGTGTATCTGCAGAGCTCCTCTAAGTGTATCTGCAGAATAGAGGAGCTCTGCAGATACACTTTTTGCCGGCTTGGAATTCTTCTTATTTTCATCCTACTTCTTCTTCTTCTTCTTCATCCTCAGAAGAAGAAGAAGAGGATGAGGATGAGGATGAAGAGGAGGAAGAAGAAGAAGTAGGATGAAAATAAGAAGAATTCCAAGCCGGCAAAAAGTGTATCTGCAGAGCTCCTCTATTCTGCAGATACACTTAGAGGAGCTCTGCAGATACACTTTTTGCCGGCTTGGAATTCTTCTTATTTTCATCCTACTTCTTCTTCTTCTTCTTCATCCTCATCCTCAGAAGAAGAGGATGAGGATGAAGAGGAAGAAGAAGAAGAAGAAGTAGGATGAAAATAAGAAGAATTCCAAGCCGGCAAAAAGTGTATCTGCAGAGCTCCTCTAAGTGTATCTGCAGAATAGAGGAGCTCTGCAGATACACTTTTTGCCGGCTTGGAATTCTTCTTATTTTCATCCTACTTCTTCTTCTTCTTCTTCTTCTTCTTCATCCTCATCCTCAGAAGAAGAAGAAGAGGATGAGGATGAGGATGAAGAGGAAGAAGAAGAAGAAGAAGTAGGATGAAAATAAGAAGAATTCCAAGCCGGCAAAAAGTGTATCTGCAGAGCTCCTCTATTCTGCAGATACACTTAGAGGAGCTCTGCAGATACACTTTTTGCCGGCTTGGAATTCTTCTTATTTTCATCCTACTTCTTCTTCTTCTTCTTCTTCTTCATCCTCATCCTCTTCTTCTTCTTCTGAGGATGAGGATGAAGAAGAAGAAGAAGAAGAAGTAGGATGAAAATAAGAATAATTCCAAACCGGCAAAAAGTGTATCTGCAGAGTTCCTCTATTTCTGACAGTTCTCTGACTTTCACATTTACAGCGGTTGAAACATTGTATCTGTTTCCGAATAAAAACATCTGTATCCTAAATGGAAACAAATAGATACAATGTTTCAACCGCTGTACATGTGAAGGAACTTTCAGAGAACTGTCAGAAATAGCGGAGCTCTCTGCAGGGAAACTTTTGCCGGCTGATCGGGAAAAATCCGATTCGCGCACCCGAAGTAGGCTAATATTCGGATTCGACGCGAATCAAATTTTTCCTGAAATTCGAATCGAATTCCACTTCGCCTGGTTCGATTCGCTCATCTCTAGTTGCTATTTAAGAGTGATCCCAGTCAGGTGGCTTTTCTATTTGTTTATATTGGACTTTGTCATCAAAGATTCTTGAAATTGCACCAGGACTCTGTATGGTTTCTGCCCGCCGCACCACACTGTACCTACCCACATGCTGACAATAATGACTCTAATCTCCATTTCAAACCATATCTTAGCCAAGGCAGAGTAAACTTCCTTGATTTAGATATTATTGAAAAGTAACCGATTCATACAAAAGCCCTTAAAGTGGAATTTTTGTCAGAAAATTAAGTTCTGCTAGATCACTTCATGCTGGCCCCTTTTGCAGGAATAGATGCGGTAAACAATAAAAATAAGTGCCCATATTGTTTAAAATCCAGTAATCACTGTAGAACACTGTCTCATCCTGCTCTGCACATCAGAGGCATAGCTAGGATAGTTTGCACCCGGGGACGAACTATAAAATTGGTGCCCCAGCCCCCCTCCCCGTTTAATCACATTTTTCTATTACATTGGATAAGAAAAAACAATTTAAATTTTAATGAAAATTTCTACATGTAAAAAAAAATTACAGATAAACCTTGTTAGCTCGCCACCGTTGGTCCAGCTTTTAAGTATGGCCAGAGGCGAGTACGGCGAGCTAACAAATACAGCGCACCCGTTCACGGAAAAGAAGCACTGCCATGTCCATGTTGTAATCATAGCACGACAACAGACATTACCCAGCAGTTATGGACTGCTTTATACTAGAACAAGTACTACTAATTTAATAAACACTTTATGTACACAAGATACAGCCTATATGTACCTTAATAGAGTTTAAGCCATCTTTGTTTTCTGCCGCAATAACAAGTGCGTCACATATGCCCACTTTTTTATCAACGCTCAATACGTGCAGATGGAACCGGCTGTACGCAGAATCTGTATCTCGGCTGGCTGCAGTGGCTGGCAGGCAGCATCATCACTGTGGATGGCAGACGTATCAGATGACATGTCTGCTGCAGCCACTGCAGTGATCTTGTGACCAATTTATTACCCTTGTTCATTTATTATAATGTAACATTGTAAGCCTCATTTTGGCGCCACCTGTACCTTGGTGCCCGGGTACATATGTACCCCCCTGCCCCCCCTAGCTACGCCTCTGCTGCACATGCTCTGTTGCTCTCTGTTTTTAGGCACTGTGCCAAATTTGTAGAGGCTGATCTTCTGACAGTCTAAAGATATAAGGCTGCTCAGGGACTCAACAATCTGCATCAAGAAGCAGGAACAATGCTGGAGGCAATTTACAGCACACACAAATTTTGGTAGCAAAATTATTAATGCGGAATGTATATGTTTCTTGCTAAAGGACATTATTTTTTATCAAGTTGTTATGGGTAAATTTCCACTTTAAGAAACGGGTAGATTGTAACTGTTACATCCTCAGTGCAAGTTGACAACTACTCAGGTAGTTGATAAACATAACAAAGGGGCAATTTATGCATTTGAGACACATTTTCAGGAAGAAAGATTACAAAGAGGAAGCTGAAGTGTTAACAACTCAGTTTCTGGAACAGGTTGATAAGATGGGAATACTGAAGAAGTACAGGTTGAGAAACTGTCATGGGAAGGATTGTTAAAAGATAAGCATGGAGGAGGTAACCCAGACACAAATCATTGTTTGTATTCCAAAATGTAAAGCACTTGATGAAGAGGATCATCTCTATATATTGGGATATACTTCAGAAAGGATATGTTTTTGACATCAAAACAATCAGAGACCAAAATTTATCTTTAAAAAAGAAAAAAACAATTGACCTTGAAATAGGATGTGCAGCCCAAAATAAGAAAGAAAGGAAGGATACACTGGCTCTGGAAAGGTTTTATTAGACACAATTCCTGTATGGTTTGTGGAAACACATCTAAGGCCTCGTTCAAACAGATGCGTGCAATTTCTATGCATTTTCAAGTGCGATATCAGAAGCAGTTGCAATTCTGCAGCAATTCTGATGCAGTTTTATACAGCTGTGATTTTTGTTCAGGCTAATTTTGTGACATTAGAAATAGGTGAAACTCGCACTGAAATTGCATTGCATTTGAACACCTATGCGTTTTCACTTCTGTTTCTATTCAACTCTATGGGGCTTAAAAATGCACTACATCAGGGGCAAATTGACAACTCATGGGGCCCCTGGGCAATAAGGGATCATGGGGCCCCTGTGTCCTTGCCCACACTCAAAGCACACCCAAAAAAGCCTATAAAAAGGTACCAGGGGCATTTCATGGGGCCCCCTACTGACCCTGGGCCTTCGGGCAGTGCCCGAGCTTTTGAAAGGTCAGTCCGCCCCTGCACCACATCACACCAAACACATACAGAACCCTTTGGAAATTGCATCACCTTTGGAACAGATAGGTGTGAATGACCTTCATAAAAAGGCATGTTATCTCCCTTGATGTGTAAGTCTATGCCTTCTGGAACACAGAATTGCATCAGATTGGTATCAGTGTGAACAAGGCTCAAATGAGAAAATGGATAGAGTTCTCTGTCACTCAAATCCAACAAAAATATAAGATAAAAAATTATACTACATGCAAAACTAATGCAGGCCATAGACCAGCAATGGGCAAACTACGGCCCGCGGGCCGTATACGGCCCGGCGGACCTTTTAATCCGGCCCACGGAGCTAGGCTCCTCTCACAGTCCGCCCTGAAGACCAGTGTAGCATGAAAATCTGTCTCCTATGAGGATCTGTCCCCTCGACGTATCTGCGCATGTGCCGGAGATCGCCGATCGGCTGCTAATGCCTGAAACTGGCACATGCGCAGATACGTCGAGGGGGACAGATCCTCATAGAAGACAGATTTTCATGCTACACCGGAACGGCGCGGGAACACGGCGAGAGGAACGCGTGGAGCAAAGGTAAGTGAATTGACACAGGGGGGACTTGGGAACTTAATATGGGGGATGAATTAATATGGGGAATGAATTACTATAGGGGGGATGAATTACTATGGGGGATGAATTACTATGGGGGATGAATTACTATAGGGGGATGAATTACTATATGGGGGATGAATTACTATGGGGGATGAATTACTATGGGGGATGAATTACTATATGGGGGATGAATTACTATGGGGGATGAATTACTATGGGGGGTGAATTACTATATGGGGGATGAATTACTATGGGGGATGAATTACTATGGGGGGATGAATTACTATATGGGGGATGAATTACTATGGGGGATGAATTACTATATGGGGGATTAATTACTATGCTTACTTTGAGGGAATATTACTATACTTACTATGGATGACACATACACATCATTCATCTACTCTTGGTCCGGCCCCCGGGTCCAATATATGAACCCATTGCGGCCCTCAAGTCAAAAAGTTTGCCCACCCCTGCCATAGACGGTTCGTTTATCAGCATTTTTTTTGTCCGAAAGAATAATTGGCCGACATTCGCACCGTTAGTGGGGCAATGTCATCGGCCGATTTTCGCGGTTCCTCCTCATTTCTTTTATCGGTCATACTGGAAAAACGGCCAATTTTCGTAATCATTGGTGACAACAGAACGACCGATTTTTCATTTTTCAGCCGAAAATTTGTCTGATAAACGAACCGTCAATGGCTTGCATAAGGGTATGATTTACTAAAACTGGAGAGTTCAAAATCTGGTGCAGCTGTGCATAGAAACCAATCAGCTTCCAGTTTTTTCAGCATAATTGAACAAGCTGAAGTTAGACGCTGATTGGCTACCATGCACAGCTGCACCAGATTTTGCACTCCCTGGTTTTAGTAAATTAACCCCTAAATGTGTTATCTGTGTGCTCCAATAAACTTTATGTGTGAAGGACTAAGGTAATATAAAACTCACATTAAAGAACGCTTCCTAAGAAATTTAAAGGGGTCAATCTAAAAAACTTAAAATGTTAAAAAAAATTTAGAATGTGTGGAACAAAATTGGAGAGGTGGTAAATATATACATAAAATGTCCAGAGCCCAATCTAGATGGATAATTGTGATTAATTTTGAAATAGAATTATTAGCAAGAAATTGAACTAGGACATGCTTTTTTTTCTCCTTAAATCTTATATATTTTATTTTTAACAATATATTTATTTTCATAATGTATGTATTCTTATTCTGTTTGAGATTTTGTCGGAAGCAAGCACTAACTTGTCACAGTTACCTTTGTGAATTTTTGCAGATCTGGGGACAACTCTAAACTGTTGGCTTTCCCTTCACTTTTTCCCTGTGACAATGGTCACTGGTACAAATAGAGATGTGAATCTCCCCAATGGGGACACAGCGTACAATACAAACTTGACAGGGTCTAATCCTTTGCCACACTAGCCAAAACTATAAAAAAGGTCTTGCCTACAGATACATTTACACAATACACTTCCTGCCGTGCAATTCCACTTGTCACTATGGTAAAAATATAATTAGAAATATTGTTTTGACTCCAAGGCTATAAAAATATTATGCAATCATTTTTACACCACATTATAACCTCAAAACTAGTAACATCAATGCTGTCTGAATGATGTGGTTAAAAGCTATGTATTTACACTCTTAAATATGTCAGTTAAGTCTCTGTTTTCTAACAGATTTACATCTACAAATCACTTTACAGCCTCACAAAGGTCACATTTGCTTTGTAGAAAGCTCTGCTTGAAATGTACTAGCAAATTTGAAGGGCACATCTGAAATCACAATGTTGTTGCCAAAAATTGGAAGATGGTTGTATATTAGTTACACAGAGAGTTACACATACTGTACAAAGTTAGATTTACAATATGATATGACCAGGGGCGGACTGACCATTTGGAAACTCGGACACTGCACGAGGGGCCAGGGTCAGTAGGGGTCCCCATGAGATGCCCCGGGTACCTTTCTCATAGGCTTTTTTGAGTTTGGGCAAGAACACAGGGGCCACATGATCCCCTATTGCCCAGGGGCCCCATGAGTTGTCAATACGCCCCTGGATATGACTAGAAAAAATGTATCTATCCTTTGCATGAGATTGGTAAAGGCATATTTAAACAAACTGTGTATATGTTTAAAGCTGAACTACAGGCAAGCAGCTACCCAGAAATTACACAGAAAAAATACATATACAGGTTCTACCTGCCAAAGGATCTCTAGTTATATCTGTCAATCCACTCCTGAGATTTACACAGCTCTGCCACACAGTACAGTCCTGTCTGGCAAGGAAGGAGAGTAGTCTTGGGTAGTTCAGAAAACTGCAGATTTCCACATGTGAACAAGCCCTTACAGAGACCCTGACAATGTGCCTATTCAGGGAAAAGTAACAGGGCTTCTTTAAAGCCTCCCTCTAAACCCCCACACCCCAGTTATACTAATCTTCACAGACCCCCTTTCACTCATCCTTCAGTCACAGAGTCTGCAAAATGCCTGGCGCTTGATATGGTGGAGAATGTAACACCTCTCTGGCAGACAAAAACTGGGCCTGAATACTGTTACATGACAGAGGGGATGACATGATCATTTCTTTAAGCTCCAGTACAAGCCAACACCTGTTTTTTTTTACAGCAGATGAAGGAGCAGTTGGATAGTGCTGTTAAAATGAGTATAAGCAAGCTGGGAGGTGGGTTTTAAAACCACTTGCCCTTCAGAAGATTTACCCCCCCTTCCTGACCAGGCCATTTTTTGCGATGCGGTGCTGCGTTACTTTAACTGACAATTGCATGATCATGCAAAAATTCACCCAAATGAAATGATGTCCTTTTTCCCCACAAATAGAGCTTTCTTTCGGTGGTATTTGATCACCTGTGCCTTTTTATTTTTTTCACTATAAACAAAAAATGACTGACAATTTTGAAAAAATCCCCCAATATTTTTGACTTTTTTTTCTTTTCTTTTTTTATATTTAATGAACTTTATATTTCAATATTTTTATTGAAAAACTGTACAAAGTGTATAAAGAAAAATAAGAAACATAGCCCACCTACATGGTGAGTTGTGGCAAATAAACAGACTCATAGAGTATATAAGCACATACAAATACAGCAACCAATGATGTTGTAAACAAGAGAACACAACCCCAGTAGGGTAGAGCATATTCCATCGGTCAGTAAACCTGGGCAGTTTCAGATAGTCATCTGACAAAATAAGGAGACTGAAAAAAAAATGTAACAAAAAAATCAAAGAAAAGAGTAAAGAATACAACAGAAAAGAAGAAAAAAAAAACCCCAAAAGAATGAAAAAAAGAGGCAGGAAAGAAAAGAAAGAAGAGAAAAAGAGAAGAGGGCCAGCCAGAAGTCCATTAGTTAATAGAAATATACCTAATCCATGGTACCCATGTAACCTCAAATTTAGAAGTATTATTATTAACGATACTAGTAAGTTTATCATAATACAATTAAGTTTCTGTTTGACCAAGTCTAACAGAATGGATGACTGTCTCCAACATCTAGCTATAGTAATTCATGCTGCCATCAGAAGATAAATGATTAATTTAACTGATTTCTTGGGAATATCAGTGGGCAACAAATTAAATAAGGCTACTTCCGGTGATTTACAAATATTAAATTCCCGTTACCGAATAAATGAAGTTAAATATCTGGATCCAAAATCTATGACCCTTCCACCATATATGGAGCGTAGTGCCCTCTTGTCCGCAATGTCAACAGCAATTAGGGGACACAGAAGGGAACATTTTAGCAAGATGTGTAGGAACTAGGTACCAGCGAAGAAGCGTTTTATAATTGGGTTCAATAAGAGTAGTATTAATCGAGATGTTAGATAGAGCTTTGGCCATAGTCCGCCAAGTGTCCAAATCTAAAGAACTGTTCAGATCCCTTTCCCACTGAGTCATATAGGATAACTTAGTAAGTGGATCAACAAGGGAAGCATAAATAGTGGACAATCGACCTATCAACATCCCAGTAGCCCCACAGGCGATCTCTAGAGATGTGAGTGTACAAGGTTCTACAAGTAATTTGAGTTTACTGGTTATAAAAGATATAATTTGATGGCAATGGAACAGTTCACTGGAGGGCATCTGACAATTTGTCAAAAAGTATTGGAGAGAACGAAGACGAAGGCTATCTAAATATTCCCCAATACGCAAAAAACCCTTATTGATCCACCACTGAAATGCAGATGGTGATAGGCCAGGAATAAACTCAGGGTTACAAAAGACTGGAGCTAAAGGGGTATGAAGAGAATAGAGAGGTTTGCGGGCCCACCATCTATCCCAGACCAATAAAAAATAAGATAACGTAGGACACAGGACAGGAGGACGCAACCGACTAGGAAGCCATATGACAGCGCCAATAGCATAGGGACGGCAAGATAAGGCCTCAATGCCAACCCACTGGGGAACATAACCCCTAGCGGTAGTACAAGAGAGCTGTGCTATCTGAGCTGCCTGAAAATAAATCAGAAGATTAGGAAGTCCCAAACCGCCATGCTTTTTTAGGGAAAATGAAGTTGACTTCTTAAACCGAGGACTTTTTCCTTTCCATATAAATCTAGAGACTGCTGCATATTTTTGACTTTTTACTATAAAACATGTCCAGTAAAAAAATTTTAAAAATCTAATTTCATCATAAATTTAGCCCAAAATGTATTCTGCTACATGCCTTTGCTGAAAAAAAACCCCAATATGTGTAAATTAATTGGTTTATGTGAAAGTTATAGCATTTACAAATGGCGGTATATATACTGGAATATTTTTTTCTCAATACTAGTAATGGCAGCGATCAGCGACTTATAGCGGGACTGTGGGACTCCGGCTGGCATTCTGACACTGGGGGGGGGGGGACTGACTAACTGCCACTGACATCCCAATGACGTTAATACAGTGATCAGTGCTAATAAAAAGCACTGACACTGTACCAATGGCACTGGGCAGGAAGGGGTTAACATCTGGGGCAATTAAAGGGTTAACTGTGTGCTGTGTGTATTGTACTGTATGTGCTGTGTGCTGTGTTTTACTAGGGAGACATGCTACTGTGTATTTCTCTGTTGTTTACACACAGGTCTCTCCCATGTCACTGTTCCTCGGCAATTGCTGGGTGCCAGAGAATCTCTGGCCAGGACCCGGTGATAGACATCTGTAGCTGCCAACGGCGGTGCGGGTAAGGAGGTGCGCATGTGCCCCCTACCTGTAAATGCATAATCACGTATATATACGTGATTTTGCACAGCCCTGATGCCCTGTAGCAGTAGTTCTGCTATAGGGCGGTGGGGAAGCAGTTAAAGACACCCTGTCACTTTGCCTCAAATTGTATATATAGCTGATGTGGGGTGGGTAAGGAGAACAGTTTATTGCTTTGCATGTGGGTGGGATGAGAGAACTGTATGTAAATGTACTGTGGGGAGTGAGACTTGCACACGTGTCTGCGTCCAGGGTCAGTCACTCACATGTCTGTATGAGCGATACATGTGAGTAGCCATGACTAGCTGCGGGATCAGACAGCCTCCCATTGCTTTCAATGGGGCTGCCTCCCACAGCTAATCATGGAAACCCCTGCTGGGGTTCTTGCATCTATTCATACTACGGGTGGAATGGCAGGTGTGGATGCACTCCAAGCCTCTTGCAGTTTATACTTGAAGAAATTGGAGCAGCTGTGGGGGAGATTTACTAAAGCTGATTCACCCGGAATCTTGTGCAGCTGTGCATGGTAGCTAATCAGCTTTTAACCTCAGCTTGTTCAATTAAGATTTAGCAGTATTACCTGTAAGCTAATTGGTTTCCATGCAGAAGTGCATGAGATTCTGAGTGAACCAGCTTTAGTAAATAAACCCATGTATGTGTGTGTGTGTAAGGTGGGGTAGAGAAAAGGCATTTTCAGTGGTGAAGGACTTACTTGTGGCACTATACCTTAGAATGTAAAGTGGTTGTAAACCCTAACCTTGTAAAACAACCCATTCAGTTTAAAACAGAAATGAAAGGCAAAACACCTGTGTATAGATTTAAAAAAATATATAAATACCTTTTTTTCCCCTTTTAGTGATCACATTCCCCCTGTTCTCAGCTGCATAGAGAGGTGAGGAAGGAAAAACAGCAGGACACTGAACTTGTCAGTGAAAGGCTGTGTGTGGGGCAGAGGAGTTCCTAGTGTTGGTGTCACCTGGTGCCGTAACACTTGGTGACACCTCCTCCGATGATCCCCGCAGAATGGATCAGATCTGCGGTTTGAGCATAATGGATAGGACTCCAATCCATTATGCTCAATCCGCAGATCTGATCCATCCTGCAGGGATCGTCAGCTTTCTTTACAACTTACCTTTTCTCTGAGCGGGCCCGGTGTCACCCCGTATAGGTTGCATGCCGATGATCCCCACAGGACGCAGGGATCGCTGGCATGCAACCTATACGGGGTGACACCGGACCCGCTCAGAGAAAAGGTAAGTTGTAAAGAAAGCTGACGATCCCCACAACTTACCTTTTTGTGGAGCGGGTCCAGTGTCACCCCATGCGGTCGGTGTTACCCGTTGTGGGGCCACACTCCCCGCACCTGCCTTGGGACACCACTGGTGTGGGGGGGTCTGATCATTGGAGGAGAGCAGGCTGAGTTCCCAGCATAGCTAGAAAACTGACCACAGTGTGTCCTCCTTCTTAGTGTGGTCAGTATTTTTAATAGGAAAGCAGAGGCTCCGACAGGAACATCAGAGATTTCACACAAAGGAAACAGGATACTTTTTCATACAAGTACATGTGGGAAGGAGCAGAATAGTACAATGGCAGTAAAGACACAGAGTGTCAGGGCCTGGACTTGAACCTGGGACTTCTACTGTGTCAGGCAGTAACTCTACTCACTGAGCTACCTAGGATGCTGGACAACACTTTGCCTCATCTATTGGATAATCCTGCCTTGTGCCTTGTTTGCTCTTGAACCTTGAACTCCTTGCTCCTCCCATGAACTTCCTATATAAGCCATGTCCTTGGACTTCCTCCTTGCCAGATTATTGTGCCTTTCCAGCCAATATCCTGCTACTCTTCCTGCTGCTGTCTACACCTCCGCTACTGACCTTTGGCTTGTTCCTGACCACGATTGATCTGCTACCATTTGTGACCGACCCTTGGCTTGTGACCGACTCTGCTTTCGTCTGATCCCTAACCTGTTGATCCGCTATTGGTTCCCAGTCTGCTCATTCCCTGGTGGGGTGATCCTGAGATCTGCGACCTGGTATTAACACGCAGCCCAATCCATCTCCACCATTAGGAGCTCTGGTGAATACCGGTTAATACTTAGACCCCGCACCTCAGGTGAGCCTGCGTCATTCCCAGGGGGATCCGCTGGTGTACCTATCCTGCTGGTTCCAGGTAAGCCTTTTACTGCTATAGCAACTGGTCTCTGAACCTGACCTTACACCGTGACACAGAGTCTGATTGCAATAAAACTTGGAACTTGTATTGAAGAGTATGCCCAATTACAAACACCCTAGTGGAAGATCACCACTGATGGAATTATTCATAATTCAGTTCAAATGAAGAGATGCAGTTGAAAGAGATGCACCGACAGAGTCTATCTCAGAGAGTAGAATGCATCCTGGCCATTCCAGAACCCAAGGAGAGGCTTCTTTGAAGGATAGCGAGTCCCTACCCTGTCCCTACTCATCTGGAACCTTTCCCTACCATAATTACTGTCCCTATCAGAGGAGGTCCCTCTCCTTACACTTCCCACTTTGCAAATGTGAGCCAAAGCCTGAAGGCAGGAACGTATAAAGGCTCTGCTTACCCAAGATGGTCACCAGGGTCACCAGGATGCAGCGTAACCAACCTCAACGTTGCTTCTTGACCCAGAAAGCATAGAGAAACCATGTTTCCCCAGACTTTCTCTCCAGGCTGTGGTACCACTCGGGTTGAGGGCTACCTACAGTGCAGAAAACAGACTGCACCTGCCTACATACATGATACAGCAGGCTCATGCACCACTCCAAAAAATAAAAGGAACACTTTGAAAACACATCAGATGTTAATGGGAAAAAATATCATGCTGGATATCTATACTGATATGGACTGGGTAATTTGTTAGGAATGTAAGGATGCCCCATCGTTTGATGGAAATGAAAATATCAACCTACAGAGGACTGAATTCAAAGACACCCTGAAAATCAAAGTGAAAATATTATGTAGTAGGCTAGTCCATTTTGCTGAAATTTCATTGCAGCAACTTGAAATGGTGCTCAGTAATTTGTATGGCCCCCACATGCTTGTATGCATGCCTGACAACATCAGGGTATGCTCCTAATGAGACGATGTATGGTGTCCTGGGGTATTTCCTACCATATCTGGACCAGGGCAGTCTGAGGTGCAACCTGACAGCGTCGGATGGACCGAAACATGATATTCCAGAGGTGTTCTATTGGATTTAGGTCAGGCAAGAGGGGCCCATTCCATGGTATCAATTTTTTCATCCTCCAAGAACTGCCTGCATACTCTTGCCACATGAGACCGGGAATTTTTGTGCATCAGGAAAAACCCAGGACCCACTGCATCAGCATAGTGTCTGACAATGGGTCCAAGGATTTCATCCCAATACCTAATGGCAGTCAGGGTGCCATTGTCTTGCCTGTGGAGGTCTGTACATCCCACCATGGATATGCCTCCCCAGACTATCACTGACCCACCACCAAAGCGGTCATGCTGAATGATGTTACAGGCAGTATAATGTTCTTCACGGCTTCTCCAGACCCTTGCATGTCTGTCACATGTGTTCAAGGTGAACCTGCTTTCATCTGTGAAAAGCACAGGGAGCCAGCAGCATCACTGAGCTCCTGGACAGTCTGAGGTGCAATCTGGTGGTGTTAGATGGACTGAAACATGATATCCCAGAGGTTTTCTATTGGAGTTAGGTCAGGCGAGCGTGGGGGCCATTCAATGGTATCACTTCTTCAAATTTCAGGAACTGCCTGCATACTCTCACCACATGCGGCCGGGCATTGTCGTGCACCAGGAGGAACCCAGGACCCACTGCACCAGCGTAAGGTCTGACCATGGGTCCAAGGATTTCATCCCAAAACCTAATGGAAGTCAGGGTGCCATTGTCTAGCCTGTAGAGGTCTGTGCGTCCCTCCATGGATATGCCTCCCCAGAACATCACTCACCCAGCACCAAAACGGTCATGCTGAATGATATAACAGGCAGCATAACATTTTCCATGGCTTCTCCAGACCCTTTCACGGCTGTCACATGTGCTCAGGGTGAACCTGCTCTCATCTGTGAAAAGCACAGGGCGCCAGTGAGGGAACTGCCAATTCTGGTGTTCAAAGGCAAATGTCAATTGAGTTCTATGGTGCCAGGCAGTGAGCAGAGGGCCCTCTAGCGGACATTGGGCCCTCAGGCCACCCTCATGAAGTCTGCTTCTGATTGTTTGGTCAGAGACATTCACACCAGTGGCCAGCTGGAGGTCATTTTTTAGGGCTCAGGCAGTGCTCATCCTGTTCCTCCTTGTACAAAGGAGCAGATACCGGTCCTGCTGATGGGATAAGGACCTTCTACAGCCCTGTCCAGCTCTCCTAGAGTAACCTCCTGTCTCCTGGAATCTCCCCCATGCTCTTGAGACTGTGCTGGGAGACACAGCAAACCTTCTGGCAATGGCACGTATTGATGGGCCATCCTGAAGGATTGGACTGCCTGTGCAACCTCTGTAGGGTCCAGATATCGCCTCATGCTACCAGTAGTGACACTGTCCCTAGCCAAAAGCAAAACTAGTGAAAAACAGTCAGAAAACTTGAGTAAAGAAAAAAATGTGAATGGCCTCCCCCTTTGGGGGTTGTTTCATTGTTGCCCATCTGGTGTACCTGTTTTTAATTTCATTAACACCAAAGTAGCTGAAACTGATTAACAACCCCCTCTGCTACTTTACTGACCAGATCAAAATCCCAGGAGTTTAATTGACTTGATGCTATACTCTGATTAAGAAGTGTTCCTTTAATTTTTTTGAGCAGTGTATTAGGAATAAGAAGTGTTTTGTTTACATATTCTTTAAAAGGCTTGTTAAAGTAGTTGTTTGAACAGACTTCCAGCAAAGGTAGTGATTCAGTCAACAGTAAGTGGATTCAAACATGCTTGGGAAAACAGATCTATACTCAGACAAAAAGTTACAAAAAATAAAAAAAAAATAGGCAGACTCAATAGACTACTGGGTCTCTCTTCTCTATCCAATGTTTCTATGTTTCTGGAAGGTATGCTTTAGTGTGTGTGTGTGTGTGTGTATATATATATATATATATATATATATATATATATATATATATATATATATATATATATATATATATATATATATATATATAATGTAGGGTATTCATTTTATTGCCCCCACTTCAAGAGTATTTTTTCTAGCTGTCCAGTGTTATAGAATGTGGCATATTTAACAAGTGTGTTTCGTGGCCCAGTTTATACATACCATTCTCAACCAGTGTACCTCCAGAGATTGGTAGATAGAGATTGCAATAGGGATATTGATTATAGTAGAAGAAAACAAGGTTGGTAAGTATGAAGGCTTTTTCTCATCACTGGAATTGCCTAGAAGTTTATTGACCTACAGGGGGAAATAGCTCCGGATCAGTTTTTGGTGAACTGACTTTTTTAACCTTAGCTTTTATTTATTATGTTCAGTACTTGGAAAAAAAAAAGCAGGTTTAACAATGTTTGTGAGTTTAGGTAAATATGAAATATTGCATAATAATTATAATGAACTACTACATAATAATTTACCACCTGCAACCAGCAGGTGATGGTTATAAAACCAAAAGCAGCAAATATATGCATCTCATTCTGCAGCTATCCAGTAACTGCTGAGGTTTCCTATTAGAAATGCCAAATTTATTTGCAAACTATTTGCCATGGGTGCACTCTTTATTAAATGGTTAAGATTCCACACCAATTAATATATAAAAAGATAAAGCAACACTGTGTAGACTTGTAGACATAAAATATATAAAACCCCATATATAACTATATTTGAAGTCAGCAGTATGCTCTTTATCTTTAACTATTGAATATACCACATTAAAGCTTCATGACAAAATCTAGCTTACATAATTGTTCTAAAATGTTCAGGTGACTAATTTTGTGTATTATTTATTCAAGCAAAGCTTTGTAAATCAGCTTACACAAATAATGAATACTTTATTCAAGCACCAATGTTATCTTGCTAAAGCTATTTACTCTAAACTGCAGCTAATCATGATTTTCTAAAAATGCACATTTATTTTTCTTTAACTATGGCATCAGTATTGAACTTCATGTATTCTCATTTCCCTGGATCTGTAATTAGCTCACTCCACAGAAGTTGAACATTAATAACAGAAAGCCTTCAGAATGTAATATGGCATCCTTTCTTCACTAGGGTCCTCTTTTAACCATTTGAATTTTGGGCAATGTTACACCTTCCTGCCCAGGCCATTTTCCAGGTTTCAGAGCTCTCACACTTTGAATGACAATTGCGCGGTCATACAACATTGTACCCAAACTAAAATGTTATCATTTTCTTCACACAACTAGAGCTTTCTTTTGGTGGTATTTAATCACCACCGGGGATTTTATTTTTTGCTAAATTATCAAAAAAAACCTGAAAATTTTGAAAAAAAACACGTTTTTCTTTGTTTCTGTTATAAAAGTTTGCAAATAAATAATTGTTCATAAATTTAGGCCAAAATGTATTCTGCTACATGTCTTTGGTGAAAATAACCCAAATTAGGATGTATTTTTTAGTTTGTAGGAAAGTTACAGAGTTCACAAACTATGGTATATACTGTAGATACTGTAAACTATGGTATAAACTATAGATCTGAATATTGATCAATCCTGAAGTACTGACGGCCAATCTAATTTCTTGAGGTCCAAGAATGTCAGAACAGTACAGATATTCCCCAAATGACCCCGTTTTGCAGAGTAGACAGTCCAACGCACTTCATAAGAGGAATGGCGAGTGTTTTGAAGTTGTATTTTTTTTGTCATAATTTTTCGGAAAATAAAAAAATGCAAAAAATGATTTTCACTATTTTGTTTTTTACATACTGTCACCAGTGCAGTACAGCATCTTCATATAACTGTCATGGCGGTGATCAGGGACACTGACTGGTGACAGTATGAAAAAAAAATATATTTTTTTATTATTTTAAATTTTTTATTACTTTTTTTTTTCTTTTTTTAAGATTTTTGTTTCATATTTCACTATGTCCAAAGTAGTGCAATGTTACCATAGTAACATTTTACTACTTTGGGGAAGTGATCAGTATTTTTTTTACACAGTTTGCTTATAGCAAAGAATTACTTTGCTATAAGCAAGCATTTACCTGAATGACATCGATTTATTCAGAGTTTTTTGTTTTTTTTGTGCTTAGCTGTGATTTGACCACAGCTAGTCACATGACATGTGCATGTGATTAGCTGTGACCATTCACAGCTAGGCAGTAGTATACAATGGATGGCATGAATGAAGCCATCCATTGTATACAACTGTCATGTGACCTGCTGTGAATGGTCACAGCAGGTCACATGGTACCGGCAATGGGGCCGATACTCAGATCTGTCATCGGCCATGTCCGAGGTACACGGCCGGTGACAGATTGCGCCGCTGCGCGGCTCTGCAAGTGCGAAAAGTGCGCATGTGCGGGAGGACGCCATTTGCCGTCCACCCGGAAATCCAATACATTTTTCCAGCCGCCTTTTGGCTATTGGCCAGGCGTGTATTGGTTAAACAGAGCAGATACCACAATCCATTGTTCTCTATACTTCACAGAATTACATTACTCCACACTGTGGCCTGTATTTTATGCTTCTTTCACAAAATGCAGCCTGAGGTACAGGGACGGACTGACAACTCATGGGGCCCCCGGGCAATAGGGAACTATGGAGCCCCTGTGTCCTCACCCACACTCAAACCACACCCAACAAAGCCTATGAAAAATCCTATGAAAAGTACCAGGGGCATCTCATGGGGCCCCCTGCTGACCCCGGGCCCTCGGGCAGTGCCCGAATGGTCAGTCTGCCCCTGTTGAGGTGTAGAGTCCACAGTGTTCTTTGCTTAATGCTACAGATAAAACATCATGATTGAAGGAGAAGCCGGTCTTATGACTGACAAGTCACATGACCAGGCTCTCCTCCCAGGTTTTTTTTTTCTTACCCACTCATTAATTTTAATAGCTCTCACAAAGCAAATGGAACTCTGAACAACTTTGTAAAGCAACAAAACATAGTGAAAAAACCTCAGTACAATCACTATGGTGCGAGTACAGTGAGACCAAACGTATTCAAATGTAAAAAATGTCCTCAGGAAGGCATGTGACTCTGTGACACAATGCATTGGAAGGTTTCTATGACATCATACCATAAACAGGAAGTTCACAGGCCTTCATCTTGCTGAGCCATTTCTAATGTACTTGCATATATTCTGATATGCACCAGTCCAAGAGTATCTTTTAAGTTGAGTTTTTAATTCTGGGCTGTATTTTTAATAAAAAATAATCTTATATACACAGAGAGCAAAAAAAAAAAAATAATAAATATATATATATATATATATATATATATATATATATATATCCTTCTTTTTTTACCTTCCTATATACAACTACTGAAGGATTCCTGTGGATGGAAATGGATTGAACCACATCTGTGTGCAGCAGAGGGGAACAACACTCCTGGTATATCATACACTGTTTAAAGGGAAAGCACATGAGACATGATTATTATTGGGTCAGACAACAAGGTGAGAGTATTGGAATGTTGGTGACAGGTTCTGCACAATACAAGTTGGAGTGATTCATAAATATTGTTACAAAAAAGATACAGTATTTTTGGCACAAGTGGATGAAAAATAATAATGGACACACACATTGATATTTGAAGGACTTTTATTTGATAATTATTGTGGACTTGCATAGTTGATTTGAATATATGATTTGTGGTATTACATAAGCTCATTTATGGTTTTGTTTGTTCTATACTATGCAGCACTATTTAATATGAGTTTCATGTTTGAGGTGCAGTGTTTCTTTAAAATCAATGTAACGGCTTCCGGTTCCGGCGCTGATGCTGTGAGGAGGTGAGACCCGCGGCTCCCGGGATCCCCGCATACAAAGCCGGCATTCTGCACAGGGGACATTTGTCAGCGGCTTCAGGAGCTCCCCACTGGCCCCCCCGCACGATCCTCAGTCCCTCCGGCATGGATCGATTCCTCCTGCCGACTCCTCAGAGCTCAGGTCCCACCACGAGGGGAGAGGGATGCGGCTCTCCCCCTCCTGCAGCCACGATGGCCGCCGCCCATGTTAATTCAATGGACACAGGCACAGAGGCTGTTATAAACGCTGGTGCAGATGTACACACCCTCCCTGCACACACTGATATAATTATACCAGCCCTGACCTCTACTCCTGGCACCTGTAGTTCCACAGAAGTGTATGACAAAATTGCACAAGCAGTCGCTGCCATTCTACTGCCCACAATCACACAAGCCGTGGATCATGCAGTAGCCACAGGCATTGAACAGATCAGAAAAGACATAGGTGATCATAGTAAACGTTTAACTGAAGTGGAACAGCGTCTGTCAGATTTGGAGGACGATGTTCACTCGCTGCGCTCAGGTGCGCTTCAAACCAATCGTACGCACCAATCCATCCTAGACAAGTTGGATGATTTAGAAAATCGCTCACGCAGAAATAATCTGCGCATAGTGGGCCTTCCAGAATCATTTACAACCGGGGTGCTTCCAGAATTATGCTCCACACGTATACCCTCAGCTCTAGGTCTAACCACTTTGTGTCAGGTCGAGAGAGCTCATCGCTTGGGGCCGCCTTCGAATGACCGCCGTACACCGCGATCGGTGATAGTCAAGTATCTCAACTATGCTGATCGAGTGTCTATTAATTCTTTCCGCAATTCTCGATCCCTACAAGTAGACGGTCACAAATTACTCCTATTTGCCGATTACTCGCAAGAAGTATCCCGCAAACGTAAGGCCTTTCAGGAAATATGTGCCACGCTCCACCAAAGGGGCTACAAATTCACCCTGGCTTATCCGGCTACTCTCCGCTTTACTACACCTTCTGGCGATACAAAGTCTTTCGTCCACCCTGAAGAAGTCGCTCAATATTTACAAGATTCTTTGATGGCTACGGATGGTGCGACGTCTCCTCACCCTCGCACCTCTGGCCCTAGAGATCAGCGAAGCCCTTGCAAGGATCCACCGAAACGCCCACGTACCAACTTTGCTCCCTCTAAATCTCGCCAATCCTGAGCTGGCGCACTCTCTCAGGCGCTATACGGTTTACTCCACGAATTGGACCACCTGCCTCATTTAACTGACTAAAAGTTTCTTGTGCCTTTAGCTATCATCTTCAGTCCACAGATAGCTATACCAGCTGTTAGAAAGCAATAACTTAGTTGATCCTGTGGTACTTTCCTCTCATTCTGCTTGATAGCATACACTTGTACTTACTGTGTCATCTCTTCTCTGTGCCTTGCCTCGACCACGGTTCCGCTCTGGTCATTCGATTTGTTGAGCCTCTTTTCCCTTTGGCGATGCCATTTAGGCATGGGGGCCATGCTCCCCTGCCCTCTCAACAACTCCAATGAGCCACTGCTGCAGATCATTACTCTGCTAATTCCCGGTTACGTTGGTCGCAGTACAGGGACAGCATGCAGATTTATGTGAAGTCCAATACACTGTTAAGGTTTTTTGTTTGTTTTGCTCTTCTGATAGGCCCCAGTTGGGCCTCCATGTTCCACTCTCTCTCTCCTTTCTTCTGTTCTTTTTTCTTACATTTTTCTGGAGAATCACCCCTTCCTTGGGAGTCGACCATACTTCATCAGATATTGGGCGGTAATGGGGGGATAGCTGGCTCCACCCTACAAAACTGTAAGTCCACTACCTTTGTACTCACCTCCTATCACGTGACCTAATGATACGTATTTATTCTTGGAATGTCAAGGGCTTAAGATCACCTCATAAACGCATGGCTATTCTCCGCCATCTCCGCCGACTTAGAGCAGATATAGCACTACTCCAAGAAACACACTTAGGCCAATCTGACTTTGTTCGTATGAAGAAACTTTGGGTAGGGCACGTTATAGGTTCTCCCTCACTCAATAATAAAGCGGGTGTGCTCATTCTGATACACAAAAAGCTCGCACCTGACATAATCTCGGTTAACACTGATGAGGCAGGCAGATTCCTAGCGGTACACCTCAAAGTAGGCTCTCAATCACTGGTCCTCACCAATATTTATGCTCCAAACTCACCGTCAAAACAGTTTTTTCAGGACCTGTCCTCAAAGCTGTCCGCCTACATCCACCTACCTTTAGTAGTCGGAGGGGACTTCAATTCACTTATGAATGCCTTTGAAGATAAGTCAAAATCACTAGAACACAATCATCGCCCACTTTCAGAGTCCCAATCAACGCTCACACAACTGTCTACATTTGCGGAAGCAATGCAATTAACAGACATTTGGCGTTTAGCCCACCCAGATGGGAAGGGATTCACCTTCTTTTCTCCGGTACACCATTCGCTTTCCAGAATAGACTATTTTTTTTGCAATTCTATTGCTTTGCAATACGCATCTTCCTCAGATATACATGACATAGTTATTTCGGATCATTCTCCCATATCCATAACCCTCAACTATCTTAACAACACACAATCTTACAAAACGTGGCGCTTTCCTTCCTTCTTAGCAAATAACCAGGAGGTGTTACGTCAACTCCAAGATACTTGGGCAGACTTCCAGATCACCAATGCAGCTCACTTATCCAATCCTAACCTATTTTGGGAAACGGGAAAGGCGGTTTTACGTGGTAAAATCATCGCCTTTACATCTGCATATAAGAAAAAGGTCGCTCTAAAATACACAGAAGCTAGCAACCGACTCAAAAAAATTTGGCTGACTCCAACACACATGAACAGAGGAAAGCTTGGCTAGAGGCAAAACACCAATTCGAAACATGGGCAACAGCACAAGAATCCATGCACCAATCACATCTTGATTTACAGTATCATAAATTTGGCAACAAGCCGGGCAAACTCCTGGCTCGCTTGTGCCGTAAACCGTTTACTCCTACACAATTCACCTCCCTCAAGGACTCTCAGGGTATATTGAAACACTCCCCTGAAGAAATTGTTTCCATATTGGAAAGTTTCTACGCTAAACTATATGGCCCCGACCCTATTGACCAATCACAGGCTTTGTCTTTTCTAGAAGGCATTGCTCTTCCTCAAATCGATCCCGTAGCACTCCAATCTCTTAATGCTCCTATATCTCAATCCGATATTCAATCCGCTATAAAAACTCTGGCTAATGGTAAAGCCCCTGGCCCAGACGGATACACTTCTGAGTTCTATAAACTCATGGTCACAACCCTTTCTCCTACCCTGCAATCAGTTTACTGCTCTATACTAGAAGGGGGTGCCTATCTTCCGTCTGCCTTTCAGGCACATATAAAATTAATAGCAAAGAAAGACAAAGACCCGTCTGACCCAGGTTCCTATAGGCCGATCTCCCTTCTAAATTTAGATGCCAAAATTCTATCAAAAATTATCGCAAATCGTTTAGCTATTATCTTGCCTTCCATCATTCATCCCTCTCAAGCGGGCTTCATACAAGGACGCTCTGCTGCTTCAAACATCCGCAAAGTACTAGCAGTGTTAAATCATGCTAAAATTAATCCTCACCAAGATCTAGCGATAATCTCTCTTGATGCTGAAAAGGCCTTCGATAATGTTAACTTCCAGTAGCTGCAGATGGTTTTACATAGATTTGGCTTCTCAGGCCCTTTCACTCATGTAGTCCAAGCTATGTACTCAGCTCCTACAGCACAGGTGGTTGCTGCAGGGCACACATCTACCCCTATTAAACTGCATAAAGGAACAAGACAAGGGTGCCCCTTATCCCCCCTGCTCTTCAATTTGGCCCTAGAACCCTTAGCCCGCTTCCTTCTGTTCCACTCACAGCTGCACGGAGTCCAAATAGCTCAACAAGATCTACGTTTAGCCTTGTTTGCTGATGACATTTTAATTTTCACTGCCAACCCAACTCATGACCTGCCCTATATACAGGATATTTTCACAGCCTTCAGGCACTGTTCAGGTCTTCGTATTAACTTCACGAAAAGCGAAGTCCTTCCCTTATTCCATGCACGCACTCCCTCATGGGCTCATAATTCTCATTTCAAAATTGCCCCTTATCATATTACATACTTAGGAATCAAAATTGGAAAACTTGCCTCTTCTCTCTACTCGCTCAATTTTTCACCAACAATTCAAAAAATTATAGGCGAACTAGAGGTATGGAAAGAGTTACCACTGTCACTTGTAGGGAGAGCCCACCTCTTCAAGATGGTGAGCTTCCCGAAATTGTTATACCCTCTTCAGACCATCCCTCTACTACTTAAGCATACGGACATACTTAGACTAAACAAAGCGCTCTCTACATTTATTTGGAAAGGACGTCGGTCACGCATTGCCCTGCATAAGCTATATCTGCCTAGATGTGAGGGGGGAATTGGTCTTCCAAATATCAGAGTATATAATCTCTCCTGCATCTTACGGGTGTGTATAGATTGGTTGACCAAATCCTCCAACTATTCTAATCTGCAACTGGAATCTGCCATGGCCCATCCTTTCGATCTTGCAGCCCTTTTACATTCAAACCCTAACTCACTCCCTCCACACTTAAAATATAATCCACTCATCCGTGATACCCTTATCACATGGAGGGAGATCAGACGTAAATCAGGTGTATCCCCATGGGTTTCCCGTTTCCTCCCCATACATCGTAATCCTGCTTTTTCTGTCCCTCAACAACACGCAGCTTATGATCTATGGTTGGAACGGGACCTCAAACTAGTTAGCCAATTATACGACACGACCTCTGGCTTTCCTTTATCTTTTTCTCAGATTTCAACTTCTTTCAATCTACCTCCTCACCATTTTCTGTATGTATTGCAAGTTTGTAATTATGTGAACAAGATAACATTGGTTAAATCTGGTCGCTTCCGTTCCTCGTTCATAGACATCTTAGTTAGAAATCAAAAATACAAAATATCCCACATCTATGGACCATTAAACCTACACTATGTGCACCCTCTAGAGGCCTCCACTCCTACTTCTCCTTGGATCAGAGACTTTGACAACACACTCTCAATGGATCAAATCCTCACTGGTTTCAACAATACCTGTGCCTTCAACTCCAATGAGTTCTGGCGAGAGCAACAATTAAAGTTAATGCACCGTGCCTATATGCCATGCCTGTATGTCCGTGGGAATCCCTCGGTCTCTACCTGCCCTTTGTGTGGACACTATAAACCTTCGCTAAAACACAGATTTTGGGATTGCCAACTAATATCTTCTTTTTGGTCCCAACTACTCAGCTATATCGCCTTCATCACTTCTCTACAACTACCAAGGGACCCTTTACCTCTTCTCTTCGGCAATTTGGAATCGGTCTCCACAGGGGCTCATCCGCTTCAGCTTGCCATTCTCCGAGCCACGAAACCATGGCTGTCCTCTTGCCTGATGGTCGCGAGGAGAGCCATATTGAAAAAATGGGTCTCCAACAGTCCTCCAAATATCTCGGATGTCAAGTCAGCTCTTAATGCACTTCTTCGTCTGGACCAGCTCCACTTCCTCACCTCATCCCTCCAGCACAGAGAGGATCAATATAATCGAAAATGGAGACTCTATGTTCAAAAATCCTTTCCAACCACAGAGCATCAGTTTTTCCTTCATGGCTCTTCTGGGATGCCCCAATCTGGAAACATGATCCAGTAAATCCGGACATATTGTTTTGATTTATGAGGATTTAAGGTGTGCATGACTATATCTAAAACACTTACAATACTCGTTTGTTGCTGCTCTCACATCACTTCTAGCCAATCTAGGCAACCATGCCATATTTCCTTTCATCTACCTCTTCTACCATTTTCTTTATACTTCATCTTCATCGCACATTCTTTTATAACTTCTCCCCCCCACCCTTAATCAGCGAGGACTTACAACACATATATCAATTTTTGATACAGGGAGTTGCCTCTAGCTCTATTATTCTCTCAAAACACAGCGCTCGGCTCATTACCAAATATTCTCAAACGACTTCTTGGGAGGGGATCCTCTGGCCCGTTCCGACATCATTTTTCCACCTCTTTCTTTTTTTTTCCATCTTTTCTCCATACTAGCTTCCTTCTCCACTTTCTTCTCCTTCTGAATAGATCTACCTATCTTCTCTGCTCCTTCTTTTTTTTAATTATCTCCTCTTCGTACGCTTCTCTTCTACTTCAACATCCACGTCTTACGCATGACAACTGACATACTCTAAGCACCCCAGTTCCCATTCAAAGTTCTGTGATATGTCCTGACCTTCTTATCTTTGGATATATATCATAGCTCATTATTACACATCCCCTACACACTCTACTGACTCACAATGCCTCCCCTCTTTTGTCTCATCTGCCTTCAGAGTTTCTGTTCAGAGGTTCTAACTGCTGACATTTCGTGAATCTTTCTGATCAGTTTTCTATGCAAAATATTGTATTGCTCATATTGGTCAATCTATCAGTTCTGTTACATAAGTTACTTTGTTGCCATGATGCATCCTTGGAGTGTTTCATCCGCTGAGTGTTTGTAAATTGAAAAACTCAAATAAAGCTTTGTTTAAAAAAAAAATCAATGTAACTGATAAAGTTATAAGAGGAAAGACAAACCCTAACACAAATACAAAGAAGTTACCTGTGTTAGAATCTTTACAATAGAAATAGGTTAGGATCTTCAATAAATTTTTCTAAAATCCTTGCAATGTACTGTATATAGTTGTCTTGAAGCAGATTGTCTTTATTTTTCTTGGAGTCCATTGAGGGACACAGGAATTCTTACAATGATTAGATTGTTGAATTATACTGCCACCTACAGAATAAATTGACGGTGGCAACGAAAAAGTTGGCCAGCACAGGTCAAACCACCCACAACTACAACACTTTTGTAGCATAGTAGTACCGAAAACACAGACATAAATATAGAAGAGAGGCACCTGTGTCCTTCAATGCACTCCAAGAAATTAATTTTTTGGCAAGAGCAAAAAATCCTATTTTCTTTTTCATCCATTAAAGGAACACATGAAACTTAAGTTGTAGTCCTGAGATACCACCTCTTGCACACAAGCATCTAAGATGCAAGTTTTCTAAGTGTCCCCGTAATCTTGAAAGTGGGTCCAAAGTTGCATGCCAAGAAACATTTGTTTGGAAGATGTAGACTTTCAGATCTTACAGACATAATGGGAAATAGTGTAAGGCATAGAAAAAAGAAATTAAACTTTTCTAAACAGTCATAGGAGGAAGACTAAGCAGTCTATTTCTTAGGTTTCTTCTCCTGAGGATGATGGGTGCTTATGCCATTAGTAGAATGCTAGATAACTAATATCTTGAATAAATCCAAAGAGTAATGGTCCTCCAAAGACCATGGGAAACAATTTAGCACCTTGACCAAGATGCAGTACACATACAACAGGAAAACCATGACAATAGTGAAACTGGAAAGCTTTAGCAGACTGGCACAGCTGAAATGAAAAATTACACCTATTCATCTAGGGGTATTATAAGCAAGGTATCAATTGCATTAGTGAAGAAAAGTGGGGTAAAGGGAGTATAGCACTATACCCTCAGAGGCCGCTGAGTAATTTTCAGGCTCCCTATCTTTCTTGACCCCTCTCTGGAAGCCAAACCCCTGCTGACAGCACCTTAAACTTCTGGCCAGAAGAATCCTCTGGCTACAGCCATAAAATAGAATCACACAGTTTAGAGAGAACAGATATTTTGGTTGTATTGAGATCAAATAGAAGCACAATAAACCAACGGGAAAAATATGTGCATAAGATACAGGTGTCACTCTAGTAACTTCAAGTGAAGATCACAACACAGCACAATCTCAGTCAGTTCTAGATGTCCTGCAAGTCAGAAATTAAATGATAGCCATAGTCTTGAGATGTGTCTTCTCCAGTGAGTAAAAAAAAGCAGAGAGGCTAACTCACTTTGGGCTCTCAGTGGCTGAGTCTAATTCTGAGAAAAATAGCTCTTCAATTAAATAGGCATATGTCCCTTTAACTGCAGTGTCTGATCTTGTGTGCTCGATGGGTCCCTAGTTGGTGCACATAAAGATTAAAATCTTCCTTGAAACAAAGTTAAAAGTTCCTTAATAGAGGGTGGATACAAAGGAAGGGAGCTGCCCATTTAAGTGATATTGAATTTGAATGGTACCCCTTTGGCACACACAGAGTGAGGTGTAAAATTTGGCAGAAATTAAAAATGGGTAAAACACACTTCTGTAGAAATTTCTTCCTTGGGCCACAGTGGCAAACTGCAAGGAGGAGCACTTTGGTCAATGGGGCAGACTGTAATAGGAGCAATAATACAGCTGGAGCTGTGGAGGGCAGATAGTGCAGTAAACCTTTGTGATTAAATATGCTGAAATTGTAGTAACTAGTAGGCTGAACACGTGTAACCTGAGAAACAATAATAGTCAAGCTGAGTAGAAAGTAACTGAATTTGGTATCATGTCATTTGCAACTTAGATGGCTTGAGTATGGAATTCTCTCACCCGAACTGTGGCCTCGGTCAGGTGGTAGATGGCCTCTCTGTAGATGGGGGCCCCCATTTTCTTATGGTTCCTTCTTCAGAGATCACTTTGGACAGCAGCACTCCTGCCTAGCTGCCCGTAGGACTGTTCACCAGACTTGTCAGTGGTGACAGCAATGTCAGCAGTCAGCAATTTTTCCTCTCTCCTCCACTCTCTGCAGTTTAGCCCAGATTGGACCTTCAGTCTTCCCCTTACACCTGCTCTCCAGCTCTCCAACTCCCACCTTCCACTTCCTGTCCTTGGATTCCCGTGCTTCTGTATTTATTTGCCTTCGCAAATCTGCCATCTCCTCTGGGAAATGTAGTTTGTTAGCTTGCTGTCAAATAAGAAAGTCCTGCAATCAGCCTATGAATCCCACAAAGCAGGATACTTCCATCTTGTGTCCATTTAACATCCTGCAAGTAGTATTACAGCAGGGTGTTACAGGAGTTTAACCAGCTAGTCATGATTTAACAAGATACATTTGGGAGAAAGGACTTCACTGAAGGTTATGGCAAGTTTTTTATGATGTGTCCTAGAGGTCCATGAATTCCAGTCATCCTTGCTGATTTACAAGCCTTAGTCTGTTTCCCAAGCTAGGCTATGAGGTAGCTGGCAACTTCATCAACCAAACAAGAAGCATTTATGTCTCCAGGGAGTATCCTGAGCACTAGAAGAAAGACGTTTCCACACTGCAGTCCAGAAACAAATCTTGGGACCCAGCCTGTTACATGTCCATGGATTCAGGTAAGTAAATGGGGGCCTTCATTTTTCTTTGAAAATTTATGTAAGTTCCAGGGGGGTTAGACTTTTTTTCCTTGCTGCTTAAAGAAGCCAACTTTAAGGATTAAATTTACAATATGTCACCTCCCTGCCCTATGGCTTTGAGTGAAGTGTTAAAAATTAGGAGCAGCTAACTTCTTTAGGGCATTTGCACACAAGAGGACTCCGCCAATGGATCCACATGTTTATTGTGGGATCTGTCCGCTGATCCCCGATGAGCAGGCAGATGACAGGTCCATGTCCACTCTACTTGTGCACAGTGGACACAGACACAACCTGCTGTTCTTTATGGGGAATTCAGATGTAAACGGACTGCCTGTTTGTCTACATCCAACTGTCATCTGATTGAGATTGGATCGGATTGGATGCAGGTGCATGTAAACAGCAACATGTCTGTTTACATCCACCCTCCCCCATAGAGAACAATGGATAGTCCTATCGAGTCCACCTGAAAAATGGACAGACAGATCCGATTGGTTTTCCTGTGTGAAAAAAACATTACTCACACTGCTTTCCCTTACTGTCAGCACATCACATATTAACAGAGCACATCTAATTGGCTTCACGTGCTGCCCCTTCCTTTAACATTCCATGTGCTGCTGTAGAAGGAATTATAAGAGACATACAGTATATATAGTTTAATTTAGGTACTTACCAGAGGTGTAACTAAAACCTTCAGGGCCCTGGTGCAAGAAATCATAAAGGATCACCCTTACCCTCATCAGGGTCCTACCCACGGGGGCAGAATGCCAGGACCCAGACATAAGTGAGACCTTTGCGACCCTGGTAGTTCCGCCACTGGTGTCAGTAGTTTTTTTTTATTTTTGTTATTTTTATATTTTTACCTTTTAATTTCAGCACATTTAAATTCAGCACAGAATAAATGGATGGGAATACTGTACAGAGCTTCCTGTTCATTCAAAAACTGAAGCAGAATAAACACAGTGTACTATTCTTCAGTTATGAATGAACATAATCAGTGATTAGTACCAATCACTGACTGTATTTATTAGGACAAGGAAAAGGCTGGTAAATTACAAATTTATCTCCCCCTTCCCTGCTCTCCATTCTGAAAGGGAACGGGGAAAGGGCTGGTAATAGGCAGCTCAACAGGGTTGAGGGGGAGGGGGGCAGGGTAGTAAACAGCACCTCATTCACAGCAGGAGGTGGATAGAAGGGAATCAGTTCCTCCATGTGCCTCCTGCTGCCTACCCTATCCAGATGTACCCCTGGAGCATGGGGTTGGGTCTCAGTTGCCACCCCTGTACACAAGCCCCAGTAGCTGCATTTAAAATACTTTTCATTTTTTCTCTTTAATGAATACATAACTTGTAAATTGATTTTTCTTACCTGGATTTCATCTTATTTTTGCTGTGGTATTTTTCCTTACTTTCCAATATAAATAGAGTTCTAATAAAAAGAAGTGCATGCTTAGTTATGCATAAAATATGAATACACCTCTTTGTTCGGTGCTTCCTATTTAAAAGCACATCTTTACATGTGGCACCCTTAATGGAAGAATGGTTAGGCAGTGCCTTCACAACTCTGGCATGAGTGGCTCTTTGGTTCATATCCAATATCAACACAATTTCAAACATTTTAATGTGCTGTCATCTGAACATAAAACGACGCACACCTGATTTTAGCTAGTCTTCCAATTGCACTTGTCGCTTCAAACTATTTCCTTTAAAAGGATAAGTAAACAACTTCCCCAGTTCTAAACAATGTATCACCATTGTTTACAATTTTGGATTATGAAATATTTAATTGTGCATTCAGTAATTTTTTACTTCAGTAGGCACAAGCAGACAGAATGAGCTTATGTAGTATATCATTCATTTCTTTAAAGATAGCTGTTGCCAGCCCTCTTCACCCCTTAGCTTTTCAGTACATTATCAACCATGCTTTGTGGGATTGCATTACCAACCATGTTTTGTGGTATGGGATTATGTGCATTTCAATAAGACCTAATTGGAATTTCGGTTTAAATTAGCTAAATACATTCCAGGTATACCAAACACAACATGTTCTATGTCTTTCAGTCTTTGTTCTTTAAAAATCTGCCACAGAGCAGAAAAACCTGTCCCCTGCTCACATGCTGTAAAAAAAAAGTCCTCTTTGCAGTGACCAGAGCCACAGCTCTTCAATTAGCACGGAACATGAGCTGTATTGTAGGAAGTGCTATACTGTAGGTCTCACCCAGTAGGAGGCTACACGGTACATCTGTTTCTATTTCTGCAGAACAATATATATCCAATTTGTTTGCCAGCATTGCACATTAAAGGCAGGAGTTACATTTCATTATTTTACCAACGGTATGTGCTAAACAAGTTGTGGTGATAACTCTACCATGGACGAAAGACCCTGATCTCGTACTTGGCCAATGACTAGTACTCTGGCCTTAGCCAGTCTAAGTATTGGCTACCACCACTGAGACCATGCCAGGGGCGACACTCTAAGAATACCAATCGCACAAGTTTCCAATCCACTGTCAAGCTCTTATAATCTGCACCTTGTTGAAATTTGATCTATGCTCCATTCTTGCTTCTCAGCTAGGATCCCTCTAAAGATCTTCATACATATCTGCTCTTATATAATTAAGTTGCATGCACAAATCCGGAATAATGGTGCACTCCTTGGTATCTTTGTTGAAGCATTAAAATTACATCACAGGTTTGACGGGAACATTAAAAAGGTGATTCAGTGCTTACTCAAATCTCATATACACATACATTGATGTAGCAATATTCCAGATTTATGCATGTTACTGAATCTCACAGACAAGCTGTGCAGCGCCCTGGGTTCCAGTTCACAACATGTGAGAGTCGGTCACTCACCTGGAATGGCATCATTTTAGCCTTTCTGATATAATTAAGCAGAACAACCAGATGAGACACCCTAGGGCAGATTTAAAAAACGAGGACACAGCCTATCAACAATGCTGTTCAAATCAAGGAAAAAAAATCAGCATTCCAGAACCAACCTTCTATAGTCAGTAACTACTAGCATCCAGCAACCATAACAATGAGCACTTTAGTCAGACGTATGTAATGTAAAATATTGACTAAAAAGTGCAGTAGTCAGGAATATTTCATATATATAGCCCAGCATACAGAATGCAGTGGTCAGAAGCAGGGGTGGACTGACCATTTGGAAACTCGGGCACTGCCCGAGGGCCCGGGGTCTGTAGGGGGCCCCATAAGATGCCACTGGTACCTTTTTTCATAGCCTTTTTTGAGTTTGGGCAAGGACACAGGGGCCCCATGATCCCCTATTGCCCGGGGGCCCCATGAGTTGTCAGTCCACCCCTGGTCAGATGTGTGTATCGCACAGTACACAGGCTCAGGAGTACATATATCACAGAAAAAGGGTAGTATTTACAGACTTCAATTACTGGAAATAATAAAGTAATAAAATAGAAACTTGATCAATATTTTATATCAGTAATATTTCCAGTGTCAGTTCTACAAAACGTGGGTCTATTGCTATGACACAGAAGTTATGATCCTCCTACATGCAAACATCTCAAACTAAGGGCTTCCCAGGTATGGGGTACTATGGCTGGAAACAAGTCCCACTGTGTGAGTTGATCTCTGGCCACCCAAGATAATCCTGCTACCTGGGTATATCCATAGATTCATTGCTCTTATGTTCTTTTCAGAAAATATAATTGAAATAACTTCACACATTCATTAACATTCACCAACATACTGCTCCTACGTATTCATGCAAGCAACAAACTATTATTATTTATTATTATTTTTATTATTATTATTATTATTTTTCTCTTGTGAAATTCTTAATTCCTTCTCAAATATTTATACATTAGCAATTGAAGACTGACCAGCACCAGGCCTCTTTCAGACAGGGCGGACTCGCCAGCGAATCCGTTTGCTCAGCGGGGGATCTCTCTGCTGATCCCCGCTGAGCAAGCGGATGACACAGACACAGCCTGCTTTTTCCTATGGGGTGGTTGGATGGAAATGGACCGCCTGTCCATCCAACTATAATCTAATCTGCTGGACGGATGGGGAATGGATGTTTTTTGTTGTACAGGATTGGATCAGATGCCAGCGGGTGTCAGCGGGCACATGTCTGCTGACACCTGCCGGTCCATAGAGGTGTACGGATGGTCCAATTGGGTTCACCTGAAAAACAGGCACACCCGATCAGACCATCAGTGTGAAAGGGGCCTTATAATGTCTGTAATACATTTCTTTCATTTGACTTTACTTTGGTAAACGATGTGTTGCTATAGTCTGATATATTTCTTACCAGAAAAGTATAATTATTATAGAAAGATCATTTAATAATGGGATAATTTTGATTAAATCAGAATATATTTGCTGACTTTTGCACTTTTTTTTACTTTTTTTTGCACAGTACTGAGCTTCCAATGCTTGACTAGAACAATAGACATGAAAGCTGACCTTTAGAAACCATCTGGCCACTGGCAGTACAGATCCCATGCACCTTACTCCATCACACCACATATGTGAGGCGGAAAGGGAGTAAACTAGAAAGTTTAATGTGCCACCCAATCAAATGTGTTAATTGTTCAGTAGTTGCTTTGAGTAATGAGAGAGTGAAAAATGTTGCCAAACATAAAGACTAAACATCAGGCCTCATGCATACAGGACATTTTTATTGCTGCTTTTAGGGGTGTCAGGTGCTTTTTTTTCCCGGCTTCCAAATGCCCCTCCATGTTATCCTGTGTGTCCATACACACATAGACTTTTAGTAGTGTTTAGAAGCAGGAGCGTTTAAAGGCAGGAAAAAAAACCCATGGCCAGTGCATCCAGTAGCAGCAGCGTTTTGGCAGAAAAAAAGTTTGAAGCTTGTAAATACATCTAAACGCATGTTAGCGCTAGGTGCATTTAGCGCTTTAGCGTTAATTCATTTCAAGGGCCAGAATAAGTTATTATTCTGCCCAATGAAATGAAGTAACGCCCAAGCGCTCGACGCCTGTAAATACTTGTAAGCACTTGTAAAAACATTAGACAGCTTACAAGTGTCAGGTGTTTTTTCTGCCAAAACATTACTGCCAAGAGGAAAGGCATTTTCAAGACATCCTGCATGCATGAGGCCTCATAGTAGCAGAAAATAGCAGGCCTGTGGTTGCTAGGGACATGACCAGGGCATTTGTTTACAAAGCCCAGTTCTTCATTTATGAGATCCAGCCTACAGATAACTGATCCAATTTCTAGCCTGACAGAGTGTGCTGCTTAATAAATGCAATATTTGTTTGGATCAAATTAAATAGATTGTGCTTAGGGTTGCCACCTCCTCCCTTTAACACCGAACACATATTATTTACACAGGTTCTGAGGCTAATTTAATGCAGATAAGGCACTAAGCCATTTTAATTACTACCTTAATCAGCCACAGAACCTGTGTAACCAATATATGTTCGGATTTAAAGGGGTGAGGTGGCAACCCTAATTGTGCTAGACTGTCAAAGAATCCAGTACAGGGCCAATGCCTGGAAATGCCAGCATTCAGTACCAGCCCAATCTAACACAAAAAAATGCTTGTATGTATGGTATGTATATTTGTGCTGTGTAATGTAAATGTTGAGATTTCTAGCTGGCTGATTGGCCGCTGGGCACACGCTGGCTAGAGGTTCATGGCCAGTGTCTACGGTGTAGTGTGACTTGGCATGGAGACTGGACCAGATGGAGACTTGGACCATGTCCGGCGCTTTATTCATAAGGGAACAGATCCTAACCTGACTGATCACTTGGCTACACAGCACTGATTCCCAGAAAGAGCAGTGACCATCTTGGAATTGCACCTGGGCTCCCCCTACTGCTACTGGTCGTCACAGTGAGCTCCAGAACACAGTGACAGGGATAATATTTTACGCTGGCTGATTGGCCGCTGGACACACACTAGTTAGAAGTTCATGGAGGGTGTATTTGGTGTATTGTGACTTGTATTGGAATTTGGTCTGCCGCTCTGGATGGAGACTTGTACCATATCCAGTGCTTTAATCTTAAGGGAACGATTCCTAACCTGACTGATCACTTTGGCTACACAGCACTGATTCCCAGGAAGAGTGGTGGCCATCTTGGAATTGCACCTGAGCTCCCCCTGCTGCTGCTGGTCGGCACAGTGAGCTCCACAACACAGTGACAGGAGCCCTGCACTGATGTTTTCATATGACTGAGCCTTATCACCTTCTGTAAGTGGTTTTAACTGTTTTCACCAATCAATATGTGGATGTATTACACTTAGAAGAGCCTTCTTGTTCTTTTCTGTATAATGTAAATTAATACATAAGAATGGCCACTGACTGGATCCAGACCTAATAACTTGTGTTTGATGCACAACAGGCCTCACGCTATGCAGAATAAATGTAAACCGTTCTTGATTAGTCACCAATATACTTTATTTCATGTTTGACTTTAGGTCGGGTACTTTCAGTTTCAAAACATCCACAAAGTGCTGTCAATTCTCTGCTGCATGATGTGTTGGATCTTGCAGTGCTTCATGTGGAATCTAGCATGTCATTATATCTGTCTAAGAAAGCTAAAAATACAAATTTGAATGACAGTCTGTGGGTTGGAGTGAGGTTTTATTTTGTTTGCTTTTGCAGGAAGTAATTATTCCTAGGCAAACATAAATGTTGAAACTGCTGCACTGCGCACTCTTCGAGCCATATTCAGCTCCATGTTTTAAGTCAATAACACCTAGGAAAAATATTTCATACGCTGCTTCTGTTTTCTTGTATGCAGCATTAACACTTTATTTTTTTATGCTGTGTTTATTGACTTCAAACAGTTGAGAACAAGTTTAAAGGTACTTGAATATTAACAGTACCAATTAGTATGGGGACTCATCTGGATACTGGTACCCATCATAAAAAAAAAATGAATACAATCAATGGCAGTCTCTTGTGAATTCTTACTGCATGCAAATGACATGATACAAAGAGGTTAACATATACACTGGTTGTAGTAATTTGTGAAATTTGAACTAGGGTAGGTCCTCCCAAGCTTAGGGTGAGAGAAAAGTTAGACCATAAGTCCCAAATTTTACAAAATTTGAGGAGGCTGTTTCTCTTCCCATACATAATCTTCATCCAATATACCAAGCAGACAAACATCAGGTGTACATGGGAGAGGGAATTTCAGTAAAGTAATAAGCATAGGGACCACCTGCTTTTAGAACACCGGCCATACCCATGAGGTGCATAAAATATGCCTGAGGTTGAGTATAGCATACGTGGTTAGCAGCTATCACTTGTCCCATTTTATGCAAACAAATAGGAGAAAATAAGATTAATAATATATCCACTTGCCAACCGATCGCACTAAATATACTGCAGACTGGCAGCTCGTACAGGTACAATAACATACCTGTACTTCACAGCTTTCATTTGGGTTCCCAAGCTTTTGGCTCAGGTTGAACTTGAGTTCAGCTAAACACAAGTCATTCACAGTTTGGGAAAATAGCAAACCCAGTAATGTACTTCCTAGCCTCTGAAATGAGGTTGAATGGTGGTGGTTTTCTTATGTTCTTGCTCCCTCCCTATAGACGTCAGGGTTAGCAGTAACTTCTCCCAGTACATTGGAAACTAGAAATAGACAAGGAGAGATCACAATGTGTTTGCATGGAGAAACAGTTGTTTCTATGCTACTATACAGTGGTTCAAAATAGCACTGCTATCTGTACAGTCAGTCTTAATGAATATACAGTCAGTGTGTGTTGGAGAAACTAGGAGAAGTTAGAGAGAGATTAAAGTGTGTTTGGAGGGAGACATAGTTGCTGTTACATTACTAGACAGTGGTGCAGAATAGGGCTGCTATGTTTACAGTCAGTCATGTACATAGTCAATGTGTGTTGGAGAGACATGGAGCAGAGAAAGAGAGACTACAGAGTCTTTGTTTCTATACTATACAGTGCTGTCAGCAAGTGCTATACCTGGTGCTGTATGGTGCCACATTACATTGAATTGCAGTGTGGCAGACTACAGTACATTTTGTAGTGTACCCCCTCTGTGTTCACAGTGCATAGACCCAACAGTCCTTTCTAGAATGTCCTTTTTCTGTGTCAGCAACAACTTCAGCTGCTGTTTAGTCCCTGGGCCCCTACCAGTTTTTTGTGCTTTACAGTTTGTTTTTAATTTGACATTTTTATATTTGTTTTTGCTTTTAGTTAGGGTTTGTTTTTTTGTACAGAGATAATTAATATATTTTTGCTAGGATCTTTATTATTTTTGGGTCAGTGGCAAAAACTTGCTCCTAACACAGGCAAAGCTGTGGGGTTTTTTTTGGAGCATATCACTGCATACTTGTGCAGGATAATTTAGCACAGCAAATCATCACACTGCTAAGTGCACCAAAACATAGCATCCTCCATCCCCCTATTGTCATAGCTGCTAACAAAGCAATCATCAATACTGATAATGTCAGACAGGCCTAAATGAAGAGGCAGAAGTTCTGCATATGCAGCTCGTGTTACCCCCTGGTTCAGTGTCTGCAAATATAAAACTTCACCTAAACTATATCATTAACTTTTTGGAGTACCCCCTGGACTATTGAGTGCTCTGGCTGAACATTGGCTGGAGCTTTCACAGGACACTCTAATTTTTATTTTGTCATAAAACCTGCCTTGTCTCTCCCACTGAAATTGCAGTCAAGGAAAATTGTTTACGTATTGTCCATTGAGTCTGTTTAAATCTTGTGGCCTTTTTCTGGGAATAATATTCCCTAATTTTGAATTCTTGTTTAAACGTTGCCTGGTGTCTACCTCAGAAAATGCAGCCTATGAAAGCTGCTTGTGTAACATTTATAGAGCCTGACCCTTTTTTCTGTAAATGTATACAATGTCAATATAATGTTAATTTATGGATTCAAAACTACCTGGTGTCTACCCCTGAAACAGCAATCCACTGGAGCTGCTTACATAATGTTTTTGGAGTCTGTACAATATTTATAGCTGTTTTTTTCTGTTAATTACAATACTCTAATTTTGATTTATTGATTATGCTTAAGGTGAGTGTGTGCTTGAGGTGAGATTAGTGCATTTGCAAAAAATAATGTTGAGTACTGTCCATGATAATTTTTTTATGTGCACTAACATTTTGATTTTCTGGACAAGCTTTCAGGGTGTACCCCCTTCTTCCAAGGTCCAAGCAGTACTAATACAAAATGTTTTCACAAAATATTAATTAAAGCTGGCCATAGATGGTTAGAATTTCAAATGCAAATTCTTAGAAAAGGTCTTAGGAAAGTTTATACAAAAATACTCAAAAACCACATATGCTGTTAGAAGTTTGTTCATTTGAGAAAACAAATTTCTGTCCTGCATCTTTGAATTTTCTTGTCATTGTGGTTGAAAATTAATATTGATTTGACCAACTAATGATTTGAAAAATTAACAAACTTTACTAGAACATTCTTTTCCTAAGAATGCTTCAAATTCTATCCATCTATGGCCAGCTTAAGACAATCTTTGAGAAAAAAACACACAAACATACACAATAATGATGAAGGAGCATGCATGTTGCGAGCGTGTGCCAAGCCTACTGCTGCTGTACCTGGAGCTGACATCACTCTCGCCTGCCCTGAGGATCCACACCGATTAGGAAGTACTAGGAACCACCAGCACAGCCAAGGACAATGTTTTGGAGCCTTGCCTGCAGCGGGACCAGCCAGGAGTTGCACAGCAGTTGACACCAGTTTGACAAGCGCTCATTTGACTACTACTATCTTGAGCTGCCAATTTTGTGGAAATAAATTATTTGCCTACTATATTGCTGCACTTAGATGGCGCTGCTTCTCTCTCTTTTGTGGCTTACACAGAGTCTCTTCTAGCTCTCTTTGAATTAGCTGCTACTGAGTCAAGCATTGTTGGAATACCCCTTAACCACCTTTGGACTTTACTTGTGTGGTTAATATACTAGCCATCACAGTTACATCTTTTTTCTCTTCTTAGTGCTCCAAATACTTCTCTTGTACAATACTCAGATAGTTGATGAGATAAGGAAATAAGTGGGCTATGAATTGGGTTGGGGGATGGACATAAAAATGTTGGATGCAGATTATCTTTTGTGTCAAATAGAATTATCATTTTTAAACTGCCCATTGGTGGATCAAAATTCTACCAGTTCAGTCAATAATAATAAAAAAAAATAAAAGCCACCAAGACATGTCTGTGCATTCTCTTGTCACTGAATCACAATTCCAGGTCATTGTGGGTGATGTCACCCCAGAACGGTCTCATATGGATTTCCTAAGAGACTTTATGATTTTTTTTCTTTTTTTTTGCATGAGACACCCTTTAAAATGTATACCAGACTCAAAAGGCCTGGCATGAATAACAGGGAACCCCATGCTTTTTTGTAACTATCTCTGACCACTTGATTGAGTAGAGCCGTTGAAGTCACTGTTTGTTAAGGACTTAGTGGTGCCTGCACCTGACAGCTTCCTTAACAACCATTGAAAGTGAGAAGCTGTCATGTGCAATAGTAGAATTAATACTGCTGATGTGCATGGTGTTTAGCTTCTGCCAAATGGGTAAATATGCAACCATTGGACTTAACTCCCAAACAACCAAAGTTCGGTCTGAATTTGTGATCAAAATGAACCTTGAGCTCATCCCTAATAGTGTGCATCAAGTTTATACAATGTGTTTTCCCCTGAAACTTTTGCCTGCAAGAGCAGTTTATATAGTGTACATGAAATTTATACAATATTTTAGGTTTGTTTTCTGTGAAATACATTGTATTCTATATTTCTTGATTAAACCTGCCTGGGGTCTCCCTCTGAAAATGCGGCCTAGTGAGCTTACATAGAGTGCATCAAATCTGTCCAATTTATCAGCTTTTTTTCTGTGAGATAATATACCCAATTTTTTTTTTTTATTAAAACCTGCCTGGTGTTTCACTTGGCAATTACAGCCTACTAAATCTGCTTATGTAGTGTGCTTCACGTCAGTACAACTTTGGTTGCTTTTTAATCTGAGATAATACACTCTAATTTTGATTTCTTGATTAAAACCTTCTTAGTGTCTTTCAAATTGCTGCTTATGTCCCTGTTACTCTCCTTCCATGATCCAGTTCCTGCATCTTCTCACTGTTGCTTGGCCTTCGGCACTTCTGGGTTTTACCTACAGTGTTGCAGCTCTGCATCCTCCATTTAAATTCAAGCAGAAGACTTGGTCACAACTTAAGCAAGGAAGTAGCTTGATCTCCTGAGCTATCAAAGACTGTATACACTTCAGTATTTTCAGCCTCAGCTGAAGCCAGTATAAGCTTCAACATTATAGCCCTAACTTCTACTGCATCAAGAGTCTCCTCTGCACCTTTGCTGCACTCACAGTCTTTAAAGAACCTCAGTTGCATCCACAGCCTCTGCTGCACCCACAGCCTCAGTCTCTACTGCATTGGAAATCTATACTGCTTTTATAGTCTGCAACTCTGATGGTCCATCTCTGCACCCACAGTCTCCAGCCTCCACTGTGCCTCCCATACGGGAAGAGTTATCATAATAAGGACAGAAACACAGCCAAGTATGTCTTGGCAATTAGTAAAATTATTTATGAATTTGTTTAGCTAGCTACAACTTTTAGTCTGTAATGTATTTTTATAGTGTAGCAACCCAACAGCTTTTGCAGAGAATACAGTAATACACACCAAATACACTGCAAATGGCATAAAATAATTAGAAAACATTATTTGATACTGACCTTTCTCCGGAGTAATGTTACACCTGTTGTGGTTGCTGATGGGTTGACATTTTTATACATGGCAAAAATCCTGTGCAATAAAATAGTTAAAACTGTGACTCCAGGCTTAATATAATGTGAAACATAGTCTTTACAGTGCAAGGGTCAAGAGTATAACATACAACATAGAGTATACAGTACAGGGGTCAGGAGTATAATTTCATCACATATACAGTTCAGTTGGCAGGAGTATAACGTACAACAGAGTGTATACAGTACAGGTGTCAGAGATATAATGTACGTATGTGACCAAGCTCCGTGGGTGGAGAGAAACGCATCAAGGAGCATGGCTTGGGAAGAGTCTAGGCTGAGGCCGCTTTTCATCTAAAACATATAAATGGGCTTTGAGGAGTGCTGCATCTTTCCATTTTTTATTGCATATCAGGCTTGGCTGAGCACAATAGATGCCGACACCCATCACATATTGGATCACCGAAGAGGTTTGAGCTTGGAGCGTCACTAAAAGCTATAAAATGGGGATCTTACTAGTCAGGATTTTAATGTACACTGGTCAAAAAATTAAAGGAATACTTTTTAATCAGAGTATAGTATCAAGTCAATTAAACTCCTACGATATTGATCTGGTCAATTAAGTAGAAGAGGGGGTTGTTAATCATTTTCAGCTGCTTTGGTGTTAATGAAATTAACAACAGGTGCACTAGATGGACAATAATGAGACTACCCTCAAAACAGGAATGGTTTTACAGGTGGAGGTCACTGACATTTTTTCCCTACTCATCTTTTCTGACTGTTTTTCACTAGTTTTGCATTTGGCTAGGGTCAATGTCCCTACTGGTAGCATGAGGCAATTCCTGGACCCTAAAGAGGTTGCACAGGCAGTCCAACTCCTCTGGGATGGCATGGAAGAGATTCCAGGAGACAGGCAGTTTTTCAAGAAAGATGCATTCCGATGCACAGAACAGCTGTTTGCAGCCGATCCGCGGATGCGCATAGGCAAATTGCATGCACATGCATAAACAGGTGCACATGTGTGAACGAATGCACGGAAGCACGCAGGAGCAAGTGCACAAGCATGCACAAACACCAGGCGGGCTATTTAAACTGCACCATGGACTGGGGTCCTTGCTGCTTGGTCTATTACGTTCCCTGATGTATCTGAAACCTGTTCCTGTATTACCTCTCTGTTACAGACTTGATCTGCCCCTGACCGTGCCTGAACACTGCCTGTACCAACCCCTGGCTTGTCCTTGGTTTGCGTTTCTGCCTGAACCTCCTGCTTATACAGCCATCTTCCTACCTTTGCCGACCCTGACCTGACCTTGACTATTCTTCTGCCTGCTATGTGTTTCCTTGATCAGCTTTTCAGTTGCCAACCCGGACTGCCTGACCCTGCTCTCTGCATCTGAACCAGCTGATTTTCCACGTCGGTGTACCCTCAGCACAGCCTACTCTACCGCAATACAGAGCCTGCTCCACAGCAAATGCACAGCTTGCTCATCGGCAATGCACAGCCTGCTCATCAGCAAAGCCAGCCTGCCATTCAGCAAACACAGCCTGCCCACAACAATGCACTATCTGCTCATCCTCCAACTTTGTCCAGCTCTCCAGCATCCTACAACGGAAGACCAGTCAGGCACTCATGTCCACTGTGTGCTCAGGTGCTCCTGTCACTTTACCAGGACTCCTGAGCCAGAGGTGTAAGAGAAGCCTACTTCCACACATCAGGCTCCACCACCAGGTACGTTACACAGTTACTCTAGGAGAGCTGGACAGGGCTGTAGAAGGTCCTTAACCCATCAGCAGGACCAGTATCTGCTCCTTTATGCAAGAAGGAACATGGGCACTAGGGAACATGGGAACAAGGATGAGCACTGCCAGAGCCCTACAAAATGACCTCCAGCAGGCCACTGGTGAGAATGAATCTAACCAAACAATCAGAAACAGACTTCATGAGAATGGCCTGAGGACCTGACATCCTCTATTGGGCCTTGTGCTCACTGCCTGGCACCATAGAGCTCAATTGGCATTTGCCATTGAACACCAGGATTGGCAGGTTCGCCACTGGTGCCCTCTGATTTTCACAGATGAGAACAGGATTACCCTGAGCACATGTGACAGACGTGAAAGGGTCTGGAGAAGCCATGGAGAACATTATGATGCCTGTAACATCGTTCAGCACGACCATTTTGGTGCAGTGGGTCCTGGGTTCCTCCTGGTGCACGACAATGTCTGGTCTCATGTGGTGAGAGTACGCAGGCAGTTCCTGGGTGATGAAGGAATTGATATCATTGAATAGCCCCCATGCTCGCCTGACCTAAATTCTATCCGACACCATCCATCATCTCATGAGGAGCATGCCCCGACATTTACAGGCATGCATACAAGCACATGGGGACAATACAAACTACTGAGTACCATTTTGAGTTGCTGCAATGAAATTTCAGCAAAATGGACTAGCCTGCTGCATCATTGTTTCACTTTGATTTTTGGGGGGTCTTTGAATTCAGTCCTCTGTAGGTTGATAATTTTAATTTCCATCGATGGGGCATCCTTATGTTGCTAGCACATTACCCAGTCCATATCAGTATAGATATCCACCATGATATTTTTCCCCATTGAGATCCGATGTGTTTTTCAAGTGTTCCTTAAAGTGTTCCTTTAATTTTTTTGAGCAGTTTACAACATAGTGTATACAGTGCAGATATCAGAGGTGCTGTATAATTTACAACATAGTGAATGCAGTGCAAGGGGCAGGAGTATAGTGTACAACATAGTGAGTGAAGTGCAGGGGTCAGAATCACATCTGGCTTTTGTGAAATAATAAGCTCCATTTTTTATTTTTTGCCTGTTGTCTCCCTCTGAAATTATGGTCTACTGGAGGTGCTTGCATGGAGTTAGTACAATATTTCTGGATTTATTCCTCTGAATTAATATACTGTAATTTTGATTTATTGATTATCAATCTAGTTGGTCTCACCCTCTAAAAATACAGCCTAGTAAACATGCTTACATTGTGTACATGGAATCTGTACAGTACTTCTGGCTTTTTTTCTGTGAATTAGTACATTGTTGATTTCTTGATTAAAAACTGCCCATTTGCAACCCTGTCAAATTTTTCTTGCATTTCTGTGTGAAATAATACACTTTCATTTTGGTTTTTTGATTAAAACTGCCTATCCATTCCATCTTATACATTGCCATACATATATAAGGTCACATACACAGTGTGCATGCAGTCTGTACAATAATATTGGCTCTTTTCCCTGAAATACTACACTGATTTTTTTTTAACATGTCTTGTGTCTCCCTACCAAAATGCAACCTAATAAATCTGCATACATACTGTCAGTTGCTTGTGCAATATTTCTGGCAATTTTTCATGAATTTTTTCAGTTCAGTACTGGACATATAGTTTTTTTTATTGCTTCAATAAGAAACATCTGATTCAAGCAGAGGCTGCAGACCACAGGGGTGCTTTTGGCAACAGATGTGTAAAAAAAGTCCACACTACATAGCTCTTTTTATTTGCTACCTATTAAAATTGCTAACATACTGTCCTGATGTTGGCAATTCATTTTATGACAGCTGGAAGTTCCATCCAGACTACTCCCATCTATTTGCCCATTGTGGGCAGATTTCAGGAAAGTAGGGCAGCCTATGGCTATAAGAGTATACACTTACTTTTTACAGCTGGCTGCCCTTCTCTCTAGCCATATAATTTCCCCTCTCTTTTTCATGCTGCCTGCCCTTCTTTCATGCTGTGAAAGGGTGGATGGCCTTTTTATTTTTCCTACACTCCTCCTTAATGCTAGTACCCAGGGGTGGACTGACAACTCATGGAGCCCCCGGGCAATAGGGCATCATGGGGCCCCTGAGTCCTTGCCCAAACTCAAAAAAGCCTATGAAAAAGGTACCAGGGGCATCTCATGGGGCCCCCTACTGACCCCGGGCCCTTGGGCAGTGCCCGAGTTTCCAAATGGTCAGTCCGCCCCTGCTAGTACCGCATCCCTCCTCCTCGCCACCAACATGCCAACCCTCATTCTGCTATGGAAGGATTAGCAGAAGAGATAGAGGAAAAGGGCACATTAGCAGTCCTCCTATAAAATTACTGCTATACACCCTTGGGGAGAAGGAACAAGAAACATTAGCAGTCCTCAAAATAAAATGGCTGCTATGGGCCCTTGAGGAGAAGGGGGAGAAAAAGAGTGCACTAGCAGTACTCTAAAGAAAGTGTCTGCTATGCACTCTTTGAGAACAGAAGGAGGAAAATGGTGCATTAGAAGCACCCTTGAGAGTGATAAGGGCGTGCCTTTTTCCGCCAACGTGTCTGATGGAGGTGCTGCTCCCACCTACCTCTGTGGTGAGAGTCGTGTGGTTTTCTCATGCATTTTACTCCAATAGCTGTTATTTGTAATATGGCAGATATGCTTCAGGCAGAGGTTACAGATAAAAACCGTGGTGTTGGCAGCAGATATACGAAAAAGCCCTCACTACAAAGTTTCTTCTATTTGCAGCCTATTCAAGTGCTCATGAACCATTATAATTCTGGCCATTTAAGTCTATGACAAGAGAGAGTCTAATCCAAACTCCTTCTGTCCATTTGCCCATTGAAGGAAGATTTGGGGAAGAGAGGGTAGCCTATAGTCACAGGACTGTACACCTAATTTTGGCTGCTATAATTTCCCCCCTAGCTCTATAAATTCCCCCCATCATGCTGTTTGCCCTTCCCCTTGCACTGTGGAAGGGCAGGCAGTCCTTTTTATTTTATCTACCCTTCTCCTCCTCAATGCCAGAACTACACCTTTCCAACTTACCACCAGTACCCCATTCCTCCTCCTTCTATGGCAGGATTAGCAGAAGAGGAGAGGATACTAAGGGCACATTAGCAGTCTTCCTAAAAATGACTACTACAGTATATTCCCTTGAGGAACAGGAAGAAAAATGTGTACTGCAGTCCTCAAAATAAAATGGCTGCTAAGTACCTTCCAGGAGGAGTTCAAGTTTTCATGTACTGTCTTGACACAGTACAATTCATCCCAAACACATAACTAAAGTCTTTTTTTAGGAATATTTGGGGAAATAATTGAGGTTAGGGAGATAGGACGGGGTTGGGGGAATGTGAGGTTGTGTTGTTTTTGGCACTGTTGTGTAAAATGTTGTGACATTTTATTAGACAAAACAGTGTGGTACTGTGAAAAAGTAGCTCACAAACTATATTATTCTATGCTTTAAAACAATTTTGGCACCGGCCAGTTTGAAAGAAGTTGAGAGCTTTTAGATCTGTTGTGGCTGCTACTTCCATTGGTCAATTCAGGTTTATTACCACTGTATACAAAAATCAGATGTTGCAGCCAAAACTGCCTATAAACACTTTTTTACATTGAAATGAATCAAATTGGGGTGCTGCTGCTCCATTTAAGCCAAGCTAAATATGAAAGTTAAAATATCAGCTACGCATCCAAAATATGTGTGTCACTAGTTAGCTTGCAGCCTCTTGAGTGTTTATTCTTACCTCTTTGCTGCTCTTGATTCCTTCACATGTGTGTTTGTCTGTGCTCACCTATGGGCGTTGTCTGCTATCCTCTGGGTTTTATGTCCTTCCCTTCTATCACTTCCTGGCCTGCCTCTTAGCTGGCCTGTCTATTTAAGACATGCTCAGTCTGTCCCACTTTGCCTGAGCAAAGTGTTGTTATTGGAGCGCCTTTGTGTTACTACTGTGAATTCTATATAGGCTATCTGTGTACCGACCCCGGCTTCATTCCTGACCCTGCTTGTTTTCCGCCTGTCCTGACCTTGGCTTGCCTACTGGATTCCCTGTGTCTTCTCCCGTTGTACCCTGCTCCCGCTAGTGGTCTCCTCTACCTCAGCAGGGTGTACCTGGGGGCTGCGACCTGGTTCTAGCTTGCTGCAAGTCCATCCCCACCATCAGGGGCCCTGGTGAACAAGCAGGCTGGGGCTTAGACTCCGTGCCCTGGGGAACCCCAAGTTGTGGATCAAGAGCTCACTACCACAGGTGCTGACAATGCGATGCCATTCCATAACACCCCACGCAGCTTAAAGGCATCTCCCAATCATGTACTAGAAAGGAACAGTGTTTTTCTCATGTCACCCTCAAAGTCATTTAAAAAGGAGGGCTATCTTCCTGCTGTACAGCATTTTTAAGAAATGTTGTTTGGCATTGGTACATTGTAGTGCTCAGCTCCCTATGTCCTCTTTTAGACAATGTCTTTTCTATTAGTCTTGAAAATGGCAAGAATTATTCTGCATTTCATAGACTTCAATGGGGTTTGGATTAATGTTTGCAACTTGTATTGATGCCCTCTTGTATTGGTATGTGCATGGTGGCCACACAGGTGGAAACTAAAGAAAAATGAAACACCTGCAGGAGTTTCTTGGTAAATTAGATAAGGACACAAAAAAGAAAAAGAAAACCCAACAGGGATAGTAATGATTATAAAACTAATATTGTTTACAAATGGCAGGAAGAGTGTGAGGAACGAATGGTGGAATCTAGAGCTTCCACAGAAAAAAGAGAAACTTGAGACATCAGAGTAGCTAACTTCCCCGTGTGGCCTCTTTAAGTACTTGAAGCACTAAATGGTGTTTTCTATTTTATTGAAGTTTGCAAAAAGAAAAACACAACTCAAGAACACATATTACTAAAGTAGAACTTTACTGTCTAAATTAAAAACTTTGGAAACCATATGTTGATGATAGACCATGGCTGCATACATGCAATAAAGCTGAAATCAACAGTAGTTGTAGTTGACAGAAATTTTTACATAGGTTTTTTTTTGTCTGTATGGTAAATCATTTTTTCATAATTATTTATAGTAAAACATTACATCTGGATCTTTATCACTAATCTTTATCACTAGGTGATGGCACTGTAATTTGCCAGTAGAGATGGTTAACCTCAGGTGCTGTATAATTGTTCACACAGCAAATTTAGCAGATGCAGTGTTTTTAAATAAATAAGTTCTAGGTGTTTTGATAGACAAGTATGATTCCAGACTTGCTTGCATTCCAAAAACATCCCAGTGCAAATATTACAATGGTTGCAACAACCAGTCCATAATACAATGTAAAAAATTAGTCTTTTAAGAGTAATGAATTTTAGTTTACAGTACACGATTGCAACATATTTCACAATTATGGGCTCTTTAGGAAGGAAATCAAAACTTCAAAATTGGTATTGTTAAACAAATATCAGTATGCCATAACTCGAACAAGAAATTTCTACAACTATTACCTACCATATTGTAATAACTATCTTCAGTTTAGGCTATACAGCTGATAAGGGGGTCAGGCTTGAAGAGTATGCTACCCTTTCTGTCATGAGTCCATCTCCTTCTAACCAATATATGCATATTTTGTAACTATGATTACAGGAATGGCAACTAGTGCCACCATAATACTCTGCACTACAGAAGCTACCTGTCTAAGATCAGATTTGCACTCCAGTTTTCACATCTCCAGCTCTATGTTGTTTCATGTCACCATCTCTCTGTTGCAGATGAAGGAATACCTATTTAATGCCATTTTAGCTCCCAAATATGTATTTTCTACTTTTCTGCACAGACCATAGCAAAGGTTAAAGGACCAGACCATAGATACGAGACAGAGAGAGTAATCTCAAGGTTTCTTATGTCTTTCTTTTTTGTGCTTGAGTTCTTAGGGTCTGCATACCTGATGTGGCCATTATGAGAGGGTCTTGCTTTCCCTATTGGATAGCTTAAGAATTATATATTACAGAAAAGCAATAGGAAGACTCATAACATGCAAAACACAGGAGCAGAGTCATGAATTATAGCAGGATCCTGCTGTTGAACAAGCCAAGTCCTGAATTAGATTTAAGACTTTTGAGAAGTGAAAGAGCTGCCTTATCTGAGCAGGCTCCACCTAGCTTAAATATAACTGCTGGATGGATTGACACTTTTATATGGATAACTGTCAATCATGTACACAGTCCACATGACTGAGTATCATGAAAGAGGAGATGGGGCTTCTATATGCCATGCAAATTACAAAATTGAACCAATATTTGTGGGCTCCAATGTCCATTCTGACCTGATGTCAGCTCATGGGAAGCACTAATCTGCCAGCACATGTAGAAAACAATGGACACCTATGGGTAAACAGGAAGGCAGAGGACCACCTAAACTAACATGTCTGAAAAGGTAGATCTGTAAGGGTTCCCTTCCTATCTGTGAACAGAGAAAAGCTGAACCACAATATATTATAAAAAACTTTTAGTTTTAATGAAACTGGTGGTTCTTAGACTTTCAAACGTTATGTTACCTGAACAATGTAGTTATAGTTGTTTGTTCATGCCACACTGATATATATATATCAAAATCTAGAAAGTCATATTTCCCCCTAAAGGCCCATTGAGCTAAACAAAATCATGTTCCAGCGCTTAGCATTATTGTTAAATTTCTCACATAGAAAACATTTAAAGTAGATGTTCAGTACTACACTATCTCTATTATTCAAGCATCTTTTGGTTACTTCTTAAAAATGAAATTATTTAAGCCATAAATCTATTTCTCTCACTTAAAGACACACAAAAAGCAACAATAAAATACCACATGCCAATCATTCGAATCCTAAATAGAATACATTAAAAAAATATGATTCTGAATAATGAAAATTAAAACTAAACAAGCAATAAACAAATGCTTCAATGGCACATCAGGGTAAACACCATATCATCAACTTTTCTCTGAGATACACATTGCTTTATCAAGCATGAAAAACTCTCCTAAACAAAATCTAATCATATAGTACAAAACAGCTGTGCTGTATCTGGTATTTAATGATGAGCTTTGATCAGTGAAATAAAGGCCTTTCCATTGTAACTGCAAAGTCCAAAGTCAGTAACCCATAGCAAACAGTCAGAAATCAACTTTCATTATTCTGGCTATGTAAGATTGCAGAAAAATTACCTCTGACTTGTTTCTAAGAGTTACTGAACATTGCTGTTTTTTGCCCTATGGTATAAAACATCAAAGAGTATGACTGCTTGCAGTGAGTCAATTAAAGACTTATGCCATGTAATATAAATCTTTATCTGTATGGTAATCCTGACATAAATAACATTAATTTTCACAAAGCATTAAGTGGTCTTAACAAACCACTAACACTCTGTGAGTACCACTATACGTACACATAGTGGGTCTCACTGCTGGTCTATTGGCTTACAGGTCTCTCTATTCAACAAACAGACTGGCAAACCAGTGCACCACCATGACTGGCAGCTTAAAGTAAACCTATATAAAGGATATCCCAATCAAAGTAAGAGCAACACGGTAGAGAATACATTGCAAGGTGCTTTTTTCCTATCCCTTTCAGCAATGTCCTGGTCTTTCCTAAAAGCACTGTGCTAATGCTAACTTTATGAAAATTGAAATTTGCATAGAGCTTGCTATGTCTTCATTTCCTCTGAACAGTGTACAAGTATACCAACTTCCCACTTAGGCACCAAACACTGCAAAGAGTGTTCACAAGTGTGAGTATGTGTGGAAGAATCAGAAACCATGCTGATAAGTGTAGACACCTTATGTTGTTGCTTTAATGCCTCACTCCTACATTGACAAGCTTATCCATAGTGCATGTTTACTCTAAGTTGACTTTTGGCACTTAGCAAGAAGGCATCATCAAAAAGCTGTGTTGACTTAGTTAACATGTGATTTAGTATTATAGTCATTACTAAATCCTAGTTTCTGCAACCCAAATCTTCTGACTCAAGTTTTTATTGAATCCAAATGATTGTTTAGTGGTATGAAAAAGTAAAAAGGTATCAGAAAGAATTAAACACTTCATACAGCATCTTGTAGATCTATATCGTACCTCATTTTTGCCCTGCTAATATGTCTGACATCTTTAAAACTGGAGATAATTAGTGCAGGCACTTGTCTATGATCACTTTAATTACATTGGTCACTGTCAATAATGATATGTAAAGAATGTGTATAAGTAAAGGAAAACCATATATACATAATTAATTTTTACAAAAATTAAATATAATGTATCACTAGAACTAATTTGAGACTTATCTGAGAATGCACTGCAGGAAATACATTCATAAACCAAAGAATCATATTCTGAATACTTTCCTTTTGTGCTACTGCTGTGAAAGTAGCGTTATCAGTCCAGAACATAAGCATGAAACTTAAATATGTGGTTTGTTTCAAAGAAAATAGGGCGCATAAGATCAAACTCCTAAAAGGTTTAGAAACTTGACCATAGTAAGACTAGCAATTTTCACCATATCTAGGAGCACAGCAACAGGGACATCAGATGCAGTATTCATGGTTCTTTAAGGTGGGCAGCTCATACTTTGACGGAAGAAAGTTTCTCTTTCTTTCCCTCATTATGCTATGGAGGAGTAGTTGAGCATTGATGACAGGTTTAATTAACCATGAGGATGAGACCCTTGGTCACCTTTTTTTAGTGGCAGCCAGATATGTTTAGCTACTCCATATACCATAACTCTAGAAATTATGTAATGAATATCATTTTCTAACTTTACTGTCAAGTACATATTAGTAAATAACCCTCCACATATTTAAAGTGGAACTCGGCTTAAAAATTAAAGTATGCCCCTGTTGCACACACTTTTATAAAGTAACATGCAGGGTTTAATCTCATACTTTCTATATGCAATAATGGGTTATATGTCTTTTTTTTTTTCATTTACATCTTTCAAAGGCACCCATGAAATTGCATTATGTCAGAATGGGTGGCTGTAATACCAGTTTCTACTTGCAGCAGCTTGGCAGATAAATTGTGTAATTGCAGCTCCTGGTCTGGTAAAAAAACATTGGCTTAGTCTAACTTCACATGTGTGTGGGTGGTGTGACTCCTGTTTGCACAGGCACAACAACCCATTCATTAAAATGGGCTGTTGTACCCGCATTTCCCACAGGGAAATAGTCTCTGACCTTTTTTTTAAAACATAACCGCATGGAACTGAACCACATTTTCCAATATGCATAGGGGTGCTCTTAAGAATAAATGGCACCTCCACATGTCTGCCAAAAAGCAGTGCTTTTTGGCTGCCGGTGCCTGTGGGTGCAGGAGCACATGCAATTTACATATAGTCCCTCACCTGAAACAGTGTGAACCTAGCCTTAAGCGACACCACCATGTAGCTATTTAAAGGGTTCTGTTATTGGAATCCATTTTTAGTTTAAAGTGAGATAAATCTTTCAAATTTATGTTTTTAAGGGCAAAGGAATGTTTACGGATTTCATGAAGTGTGTGGGTTCACATTTAACGAAATAGGGATCATGATAACAGCTACCAAAACATTGACATTTCAACTGCTTTCAGTAACTTGTTCACAGTGATGGCTAAAACTAAAGTGACTGTTGCAAAAAAAGGGACAGAACAAGTGAAAATTAAATTCAAGCAAAACATTATGCTAATTCCTTGAACAATAAAAAAATATTTGTCTTAGTAATTCCAGATAGTGGTAATCAAGGCAACGTGTGCAATGTATACTTTGTAAGTCAACTTTTCACTGTCAAATTAAAGGTGCTGTTTCTAGACGATGTCATTGTGCACCAGCTAACTAAATTAATAATGGTTGCTTTGGTTAATTTATTTAAAAAAAATGAATCACTCACACTAGACACCTTGGAAAACTCACCAAAAAAAACAAAATCCTCATAGTGGTTGTAAACTCTGTTTAAACCACAACAAAGCCAAACCCCTTCCAGACAGTCAGAGTATTATTTATCTAGCTCACAAAATATCCCTCTTCTTATTCTAAGAAAAGTAGCCACCAATCAGGACTTTGATACCAGTAATTACATGAACAGTTCTTTCTGTATTGACTGATACAAGATATGTTCATGATCTACTGAAACCTATGCTATTCCTGCTCTTGGAGTCTTTTAGTACTGTGAGGAATGCAACCCACTATTTAGACATCAATATGTACCTCCAACATAAAAAAGTACTCAACAAAGTCTTTAAGTCTTTGAAATCTCTGCTTTGAGATTGTGAAGCACCTCCTCCACTGAACAAATGTTTCATTCTGATAATCTATGAGTATTAATTAAATCTCCAGGTCATCTGGTCTGGGCCTGCTGCTTGCATGGCTACTTGCTCTACTTGATGGTCTGTGGTCCAGTATACTGAGAGGCTGCATTTCATGTCCTGCCGGCATTTTTTTGACATTCTGATGTTCATCTGAAAATTCAAATGGCTGAGCATGAGTGTTTGAAATAGTGCTTCCAGCTTGACCCATCCTGTTTTGTTCTGCACTGTAATTAGCCCAGTTTTGTTCACTTGCTTGTTTGTTATAATTACGACAAGAAGAGGGGTTTCTGTCTTCTGTAACAAGCTTGTAACCTGGTGGTGACATAGGTGCAGTTGGAGAAGAACAGCCATTGAAATAAGCATACTTAGGGGAGCCACAATCCTTGGCAGGATTCACTGTATCATTTGTGGTGGCATAGGGGTCCTTCTTTCCTTTAATGCCATCCTTGGCACTTTTAAATGCAACGTAGAACAACTCAATAATGTTTAAAGCAAGTGATACTAAAGACACCACTAGCATAAACAAGATAAAAATGGTTTTCTCAGTGGGACGGGAAAGGAAACAGTCAACTTTATGTGGGCACGGATGTCTTTCGCAGGTATAGATAGCTTCTAAATGAAACCCATAGATGTACCATTGGATAATAAGGAAAGCAATCTCAAAAAATGATTTAAACAGAATGCTTATTACATAAGTACGAAGAAGACTACCGCGCATCTTGACCTTTCCATGTTCTTCCAAGCCATATTTGAATTTCTTTATTTCAATTTGTTTGAGATGCATGTCCACATTTCCTCCATCATTCTGGACAATTTTAAGTTCTTCTTCTTTTCGGTTCAATTTCTCTTCTTTACGCATCAAATAAAACACATGTGCTAAATATAGCAGTGTAGGTGTAGATACAAATATAATTTGGAGAACCCAGAATCGTACATGAGAGATTGGAAACGACTTGTCATAGCAGACATTCTCACAACCAGGTTGTTGAGTGTTGCATCGGAATGCAGATTGTTCATCACCCCAAGCTGACTCTACTGCAGTGCCTAATAATAAGATCCGGAAAATGAACAGGACGGACAACCACACTTTCCCTCCAGCAGTGGAATAGGCCTGCACCTTATCAAGGAGTCTTCCTAAGGCACTCCAGTCACCCATCCTTAAAAGCCGTTACCTAAAATAAAAAAAATAATAAAATCATTTGCAGTAACAGTACATCTAATACCCAAATATTTGTTTTCACATGAATTCTGAAAATATTTTTTTAAATATTTAATCTGATCAACTTCTGAATAGAAAGAAAAAGATACAGTTTGTAAAATAACAGCATGTTCTTATGTGAAAAGACAAGCGCTTAAAAACTGTACATATGTTCAATTATGCAAATTATATTCATTATAGGGCCTCTGCAATGTGAAAAGGAAGGTATGGCTTGAAAGCTGAAAAGACTGCATGCAACTATACTTATCTTTCTGTTCCTACTTTACTTAAACATAGACAGGAAGAATTAATAGGATTTCAAAGCAACAGATAATGATTTGCATAGACTTCAGAGTCATAAAGAGAGAGACAAAGACAGAGAGACAGAGAGGGAATGAGAGAGGAATGGGGGTAGTTTACATACATATAGAGACAGAGGATTAGAGGAGTAAGGGAATGAGAATAAAGAATAGGTGGTAGTACAGGGAGTCACATAAAGTTAAACATGGAAAGAAGAAGCAAAAGAAAAGAGAGACTATGTGTGATGAAATAAGGGAAGGTGAATGAAAAGATGGTGAGGAAAAAGAAAACTAATAAATAAATAGTAAGAGTGGGAGAAATAAATTGGAAAAAGTAAAAGTAATAAGGTGTGCCAAGGAAATGATAAAAAGAAAGACAATGAAAAGAGAGAGAAAACAGAAAGGATAAAAATAAGAAAGAGCAAGAAGACAGGAGTGGAAAAAAGAGGAAAGAAAGAGGAAGAAGAGAGGAAAGAGGAAAGCAAAGGAGAGTGAAGGAGAGTTGATGAGAGCAGAGTAGAAAGGGTGAGAGGAAAAGCGAGAAGACTAAAGCTGACCGTACACGTATAGATTTTCATTTGAGAACTTTCGTTTCAAGAATATTCATTTGATTTTCTAGTCATTAGTGAGGTCAAATCGATGTTTGTTTTTGACAGCAGTGACAGTAAAATTTGAAGGGGCAGGAAAGAAAACTTTTCTTGATCAAACAAATATTCGGCAAGTGTATGTGGTTTTCATTCAGAAATTACATTCATTTTAAAATCGAATGTTAAAAGCAAAAAACTATTTTTGAATGACATTCATCCATTCATTGAATGTGCAAAGAATTGTCATCTGAGTTTTCTTTTGAATATTTTCAACTGAAAATCTACACATGTATTACCAGCTTTCAGGAGAGGAGAGAGGGGTAGAGGAGATGAGAAAAGAGTTAGGGAGAGCACAGGGGGTTAGTGGAGATGAGAGGGTAGGATAGAGTAAGTGAGGGAATGGAAGGAAAGGAGAGGAGAAGAGATGTGAGAAGAGAGAAGAGTGAGTAAGAAAAGAGGACATTTGGAGAAGGAAAAATGGGGAGTAGAGAAGGGGTAAGAGGATGGGGCAGGACAAGAGGGAATACTAAAAAAGGGAGTTCAAAAGAGAAAAATTAATTAAGAGGAAAGAGAGAGATTTGAAGATAGTAAAAGAGAGGAAGTGGGGATGGAAACAAGTAAAGGAGGAGGGGTATGAAAGAGTAAAAGATGGAGATCTGTCATTCCAAATATGTTATGCACGCAATTCTACACATCTTTTGAGCACATGCGGAACATTTAGAGCATGTTTCTTTGTTCACTATGAAATGATGCTAGCATCTTTGACTCATGTATGGATGACTGCTCCAATCACTCTAAAAAAATGTAATAAAGAAGTAAAGAATGCTGACTTTTCTCTTTGAGATTATTTTGTTGACCTTAGGACTCCATGGATCAGATTAGTATCTTCATGATATTATTAGTGGAAGGTATAGTAGATTCTACTTCTTACATACAGTATGAATATATCAATTTATCAGGGTAAAAATAAATTTAATTCAGTATGCATGAGCTAAAATGTTTAAATATATTCATGCATCTCAAGTTTTGTGTTATATAAACCACAATGATGATGTACATCAGGAGTCTCCATACTTTCTAAACAGAGGGCAAGTTTATTGTCTGTCAAACTTTAGGTGGCTGAACTGTGGACATCGGGAGTGGAAATTTTCCTGACATCCATTGGAAGTAAACATTGCCACATTTGGTATTAGGGGCGGAAACTGTGCCCTATCATTGAGAGGAATAGTGCCCCATTTTTGCTGTCAAAGGGAGAAATGGTGCCTATTGTTGGTGTCAGTTGGCAGAAGAGTGTCTTGTATCAATGGAAGGAATAGTTCCCCAAGGGCCAGATAAAGGCAAGCAAAGGACCACATCTGGCCACAGGGCTGCAGTATGGAGACCATTGATCTATATGAGTCACAAACAGGCACTAAGGTAAATCAGTATTAACCCAAAATGGAAAATGTGATATATAGTGCAGCTTACCAATCATTAGATGTGGTAGCTGTATTAGTTTTCTTTTTTAGACTTTTCCCTCTTTTTTGCCTGGTGATTTTTGACAGTAACACACCTCCTGTATCAGAGTGTCTACAGGGGCAACAGAGACACCTTTGGACAGTATCTTAGTCAGCCAGGGAGGGGAATGTTAGATACTAGCAGATTTAAAGAAACTAACAAACTGAAGCAAAATTCCAGCTCACACTTTATAAGCAGTTGCAGCAACAGTGTTTTTCTGTTGGGATAGTGGTTTTACATGAATAAATAAAATCTGACTGTTGTAAAAACTCCTGTTTATGGTATATGGTTTGTCCCAACACTCTAACTGATACATTTGCAGGAGAGTGTGTTCTGTGGAGACTTACTGGTCGGATTCCCAGATGAAAATAATGGAAAGAAAGTCTAAAAAAGAAAACTAATGCAGCCATCACATCGAAGAATTAGTAAGCTGCAATATATTTTGGGTTTAATACTGCTTTAATGTGTCACCAAACACAAAACCTTAGACTTAGTTCATTATCAGGACCACCATATGTGAAAACTGTTAAGTTCTTCTTACAGTATATTATTTTCCTTTATATATTTCATGGTATTTAAGGATGATACTGTGTGTTCCCTCAAAAAAAACAACTGTCTGAAATCAGACTGAACTAATTACTCCACTGCTGATAGCCAGGAGGACTGCCACGTACAACAGAGAAGCATAGAGATAGATAGATAGATAGATAGATAGATAGATAGATAGAAAGAAAGAAAGAAAGATGATAAAAATAAGAATACCTTAACCAATAATGGCAATGTAACACCTCATCATTTGTATATATGGAGTGCACCATTGCAGTTTGCAAGGATAACTCTTTTGTGATGATGTGCTTGTTAAACATTCATCCAGATTTCCAGTAGGTCATATGCATATTTGAAATTCTACATTGCGCACTGCATTACCACTACCAGCTTATTACCAAGGCTCAGGGGCCCTATGGAAATGGGCCAATATTTAGATTTCTGATTTTCTAAGAAAAAAAAACTTTAATAAATGCAGTGAAGTCTAGATGTTTCGGTAGTTGAAAAGTAAAGTATGTTTAACAGATGTTATAATGGCAAAGCACACAGAAAGTTCTGATTTGTAAATGGGAAGCAGAGGATATGTGCATTGCAATGTGCAGCTTGGGTCTCCTCTCTCATTACATAGGACAGCAGGGAAATATGGGCATGACAGCCACTGCACAATGAACTTAATAACTGCTAAATCTTACTCAGCGGGATTACTAACAATTAGTGCCTGAACACAGTAATATGAAAATTCCAAGTCATGCATATTCTCACTTCAGGCATCTATAAACCTGGATCAGATTTGTTAAAAAGCTGCTGTACAACAGCAAAACATGCACGTCTGTTTTTGTTTTGCCCTAGTTTTAAAGCTGGTAAAATCTAATTCTGTGCAAAGTGAGGCAAGTATCCAGTTCTTAACAGAGCAGGTCAAACCACACAGTAGGTCAAGCATATAGCTTTAAATAGGGCAAAAGAAACCATACTGTAGACATGATCCAAAACAAAAAAAAGGTTTGGCGTATTACCTGAAAAAACTTTGTTCCTGAGACTAACCCAGTTTATATAAACCTATTTAGATTAATTCAAGGCAAAAACAGTAGACTTCTGTTGCCCATAGCACACATTACGAATTTCAGGCAGTGTAGTCACCATGCAAGCAGGCTTGTAATTGGTTGCTATGGGTTACAATCTGTCATTTTTTATTTTATAGGAATATATTACCAATGCAATTTTTTTAGGCTGTGAAAATACCATCTCAGAAATATAGCAAAGATCACAATTATATGGCAGAATTGCTTATTCTTTAGCTAAAAAAAAACTATGCAACTAACATGCAGCTTTCCTATGCAGAACTGCAGAGCTACAGGCTTTTAGTATATTTTCTTGTATAGAAGTCTTCCCTTGGCAAAGCTGTTTGTAGCATCATCAGTAGTTGGCACAGTGTTGCAGTCTGATGTGGCTGATCACTGCCAGGATACAAAACAACCAGGAACAAAATGCAGCTGGCACACACAGAATGCCCTACATACCACATATACACTACCATGGCGATATGTATCGCTAATCTCATAGCTTTATACAGTTATTCTATTTCTATTACAATGTTATGTTAAATGTACATTTTCACACAAGTAAAACAGATTTTATGCCAGCACTGGTAGCACCCAAGGGAACTGGAAAATCCATTTAATCCTGAGCAATCAGAGAAATTAATTGAATCCTTTTCCAGTGAATTATACTGGTCCATTACTTCCAGTAGACTGTAAATGGACAGTATTTATATCCAACACTGTCATGTAAACTGTAGCAAAAGTATATACTGAAAGAATACTGTTTTTCTGGATAAGTGGTTCACTCTCCCTTAAATATAAATCAATTCATTTAAAGTCAAATAACATAAAGAAAGGGGTTTATATGAGCCGCACAATACCTTTCTTGTCCAAAGTGCTGAAAACAAACTCCGGGGAGTCCTTGGAAAGCAGCGTGAATAAGTGACAGCGTGTCTTTTTAAAGTTTAAAAGTCTTTTGCTGACTCCAGACTTCCTTCTCCCAAAGAAGCTGTTGAACTTTTTTTTTTCAGCTGACTCTATCAAGGCTTTTAAAAAGTTTGCAATGTTCAACTCCACCTACAGGATGGACAGCTATACAGAAAAGGGAGGAGAGAAGAAGGAAAGAAGTGATTAAGGAGTGAACAATATTAAAGTTTAGAAAGAATGATCAGGTTTTCTGACTGGGCAATTAGACAAGAGAAAAAGAATCACTGTACTTATTAGAATATATATCTGGATGAATGTTATTGATTAAACAATACAGTGATTATAAAAAAAACCTCACATACTTTTCCAAATAAAGTAAATTGTTCATGTCTGATGTTTTCCCAATGTAAAGTTTAGATAATCAAGGCATTATGTAAAATACCAGTGCTTAGATGATCATTTAAAGAGACCCCATTACACATGTGTTTAGTGCAGAGTTCTGTACAGCAGACAGACACATCATGGACACTGTATTGCTTTTTAAATTCATGCTGCTATTTCTGATTCAGCAGTGGAGAATCAGCAGGTATGGTATCATTTTCTAAATATCTTTGCTGACATTGGTCAATACGGTTTTCTAGAATGCTGTGCATTACATTGTTGCATTAAACTTAAAACTGTAACCTTTGATGGCAATATGTTAAAGCACTATTTTAGTGACAGATAATTTTAATCCATTTTTTAGCTTTAGTTTTGGTTAGAGTGGAAAATGATTAAGACACCTTCCATATTTTAATTGCTGTTTGTATCCCATGTAGGCAATTCACCCTCTCAATTTGTCTTAGAAACTACTGTCACTGGAACTGATAATCCAAAAATTTGAGTTGTTAGTGGACCAGGAATCAGGAGCGTTCCTAGGCAGGTGCAGAGGGGTGCGTGGTGCACCAGGTGACACCTTTTGCATGGGGTAACACTGGACCTGCTCCACCAGGGACGGACTGACTGAGGGCCCGAGGTCACTACAGGGCCCCATGAGAGTCCGTCCCTGTATGTGCCGCTGCTGAAATATGCAAACATTGAGGGGACGGACAGTGAGGCAGGTACTTCGGACACCTCTCCTCATCGGAGTTTCAGCAGAGGGGTGGGTCCACATCCCTGCCAAGGGGGCTGAAGTCAGAGAACTGGGGGGGGCAGATTATGCAGCAGGTCAGGAAATCCCTGGTGACAGCACTGCAGCTTCATGTAGTAGGTAGGGGGAAGAGAGGGGGGGGGTAAAGAGGGCAGAGAGAGAGGGGGGGGGAAGAGGGCAGAGAGAGTGAGAGGGGGGACAAAAATGGCAGAGAGAATGAGGGCAGAGAGAGAGAGGGGGTATCATCAAGTGTTCCTGCACCGGGTGACACCAACCCTAGGGATGCCCCTGGCAGGAATAAAGAGAAAGTCCACATAATGTGGACACTTGTTGTAACAACAACTGTCCAAAGCTGGCCATACATGGATCAGGTTTTTTTTCCATCAGCCAGTAGACTAATTGAAAAAAACTCAGTGGATTCCTCTATCCACACAATTGAGCTGGACGAAGGAATCATCTTATTCTGTTATTGTATTCTGACAGCAGGGACTCTCTGCTGTCAGCATACACTGATCAGCACTGCAGCTGACTGGCCACAGCTCTGATCAAACAAAAACTTTCCAGCAAGCCTTTTCATAAGAAGTCGATTATTAATTTGACTTTTCATAAACAGAAACAGCTATTGATGGATCAAAATTCAGCCAGTCTCTGCTGTCCAAAGCTGGCCTTATGTGGATCAGGTTTTTGCTTCAATCAGACAGCAGGCTAATTGAAAAAACTCAGTGGATTCCCCTATCCACACAATCAAGGTAGATGAAGGAATCGTCTTATTATGTTATTGTATTCTGACAGCAGGGACTCTCTGCTGTCAGCATACACTGATCAGCACTGCAGCTGACTGGCCGCAGTGCTGATCACACAAACATTTCCTGTAAGACTGTTTATAAGAAGTCAACCATTAACTTTATTTCTCATGAACAGGCAATTGATGGATCAAAATTGGTCAGTCCCTGTTGGCAAGTTTAAAGTGGTTGTAAACCTCAAACATGAAATATGAACAAAGCATGTGCCTCTATAGTGTGCACTTGTCTCAATTAAGAGCGCTGAGTGTTATTTCTGCCTGCTGCCTAGTTCCTCTGCTATAAACATGAATCACTTATGACAAGTATTCCACCAAGAGAAAAATGGTAACAGGAGAGGGACCTCCAGCAGATTGACAGCCTGAGCTCTGTTCCTGTGAGCTGTGCGTAGGGAGGTGTGTCCCTTCCCTTCCCCAATCAGCTCTCAGAGCTCTCCTCACTGTGCTCAGCAGAGTGTAACTTCATATCTCCACCCCTTTTTTCTGAACTCTGGACAAGCTTTATAAACTCATCATGTAGAGAAGAGAAGACAGGTACAACTTATGTAAGAGGATTTGTTTCATCTTTGCGTATCTCTGTATATCGCCTGAGGCTATTCACATCACTGTGTATTTGTAAGTGTTTACAACCACTTTAGGAGAGGATTTCTTCACTTTCAATGTTCATTTCCTATTGTGTCAGAAAATGAAGTAAAAAGTTTGTTATTTGATATACGTAACACCACTGGAAAGTGCAAAATCTGGTGCAGTTCTGCATAGAAACCAATCAGCTTCCAGGTTTTATTGTCAAAGCTTATTTGAACAAGCTGAAGTTAGAAGCCAAGGAAAATGCTTAGCAGTTCAGAGGATATGGAGGATTATGTGACTCATTCCATGTAATAGTGCTTGACCAAGCAGTGCTGTAAAATAGAGAGTCCATAATCCTGTGTAAGATATGACATCAGTGACTTTTAGCTTACATGAGGCTGCAAAGGACACATTTGAAGTCTATAATCAGCTAAAATGTTCCTGCTTGTGATATATGAAGTGATCGTTTAATGCATTTTTTTGCAAGTTGGTGATGAGAGCACATTAGTAAAGGACCATAAAGTGTTAAGGTCCTGCGTTTCAATCACAATTGTACCAACATGGAGTTTGCATGTCCTTCCGGTTTTGTTTGTTTCCTTCGGGCAACTCAGTTTTGTTCTTCTGACTGGGTAGGCTAATATAAAGCAGAACTCCAGATTAAAAAGAATAGTCCAGCTAAAGTAAACATTAATAACAAAGCTTTTGGTGGAATATTCACCTTCAATCTGGAGATGTTGGTAGCAATTCCATTTTATCACAAGATGTTGCCAGCTTTTCCTTGTTGAATAATGTCCAGCATCATTCAACCCGCTTCCTTTGAGTTAAGTCTGTCATGGACCCATCCTTGGGGGGACATCAGCCAGTCACAAATGAATCTGTCCTAAGAAGCCCCTCTTCTTTCAGAACTGAACCACAATTCAGAATACTGAAGTCAAAACAAATAAGATAGGATTCCTAACTGGTTGCTACTGAATATGTTCCATCACTTTACACATCTGCATTACTTTTGGAGCTGTATTATTGAATGTGTTTCTCCATGCAAAATACATATAGGGGTAGGGTAATCACTAATATGTACTGAAGGATTTAGAGTGTTTTTACATTTGGGCCCCTTTGGTGCTGGTTTCACTTTAATAATAACATCTTGTCACTTCTGACTTTGGGCTCAAGCTTGAATACCTGGAGCTATGCTTCATCTACCTGCTATCCCTGGCTCAATGAGAGTGCAGTAAAACTGAAGGTATTACATGTAGTCACTTTTATTGCAAATCCAGAAAATAGGAAGTTTCTGGCTGATTATGCAAAATGTTTCTCTATGCCCTTGAGCCAAATGCACTTGCAGAATGTATGGTTTACAGCAGAGATACAGCCTAATATAATACAACCATTTGATTCGAATTTCATAGAGCTGTTAGCTGTTAGCTGTCCTTCATTAGTGCAGTGGATGGCAATTATGGCTTCTATGGAGTAGGGCTTAGGTAACCAACAAGTATATAGTGGTGAATAGAACTGCAAATTGATTTTGCAACCAAATTAGCCCCAGGTAACAGTACAAACCCAACAGTGGTTCTAATACTTCCCCATTTTATCCAAAAGTAAGAAAAAAAGTTTGCAGTGCATACACTTAAAAGCTATATTTCAGCCTTACCTTCAGTCTTGCACAGTTGTACAGGTCCCTTTTACTTAATCTTATTTTACTGCATGCTCTGAGCTTCTGATAATGTGCATTAGAAGCTTCAGCAATTCAGAGAGAGCCGACCTAACTTCCTGTAGTGATGGACAGGTTCAATTCTCCAAGGGTTCAGATATTGTTGTTTGGTGAACCTGAACTTAGTGATGGATCCCAATGAAATTTATAGGAGTGGCTCTTAATAATAAATTTATTCTAATAGGAAAACTACTGTAAAAAAAAGATGTGAGAAGCCAAACACTGCCATGAGGAAAATGTGCCAATGCAGGAAAATAAAATGTACAATGTGGACAAGATCTTTTCATGCTGCATCAAGGGCTGCATTGAAATTACACAAATTCTTTAAATAACATGATTAAGCATGTCTTAAAACTTTAAGGTGTGTCGTGTGTTATGGAACAGCAAGACTTTCACTGACAGCTGCATTGATTGTGTACATATTTGACTGTGGAAATTAATTTTTCTTTAGCAATTAGCTTAGATTACATAGCAGCAACACTGCACTGTGATTTTTTTCAGTTTGGGAAAAATTACTTTTTAGGTAGTTTTAGCAGTAACACATACTTTTAGACCTGATAGAAACTGACCAGTTTTGGGGAGGGGCTCTGACGTCACGACGCTTAAAGCAAGTATTTAACAAGATTGTAAAACTGTGGATTCAACTTTTAACATTTCAATGCAGTTTTAACTTGTAATACATGTGAGTTCACTACTATAGTTAATAAATTATGTTTTAAAAAGGATAAGGCACTTTTTTTTATTACATTCCATAGCCATTATACCTATGGAGAAAAATTCATAAGGAAGCAAGGAGACCCCCTATTGGGAAGAGGTATACTCCCGTCCACCTATCCGACTCCAGGAAAACCCATAAGGAAGCAAGGAGACCCCCTGCTCAAAAGAGGGAACACTCTGTTCATCCATCCATTCATTCATCCATCCATCCTAGGGAAATAAGGATCATCCCATCCATTTACCACTTAGCCCCATTAAAGGGACACAAGTCTTTTATGACCTCACTTAACGGTTTGGTCATATACACCAGGTGAGAGCACAACTGGTCAAGGTGTACAAATTGTTCTTATGATTGATGAACTGCACAGTTAATAATTTTGTATCGCAGCACTGGAAGAAGTGTCAAAGTCAGTGATTTAATAAGGGCATGTTTATAGCAATAATATAATTGCAGAGATATCGTTATGTACATTTGTGAAGCTGGATTGTTATATATTTATTTACACTTTTTTTGCAATTGGTAGTGGAGCACGACACTATTTCTTATTTCATTTTCTATGACACAATGGTATGAGTATGTGTAGAGTGCAAGCAAACCACTAATTTTCACGTATTTATTTATTTACACCATTTTATGATAATTTATTTTATTATTGATTTTATTACACAGCATTGGTATTATTTTAAATAATGTAATATACACCGTAGTAGCTCACAAGACCCTTCATTTCAGTATATCCCTGTTCTCTCTGATGCAAAACTGTCCTGCCACTGGCTGATCTCTATCAAGCTCTCATTAAGAATTGGTTGACCACAGATATTACAGCAGTGTAAAGCAAGCCAGCAATAGGACATTTTAATGAGGAAGAATTGACCAAAATGTACTATAGAAAAAGAGTATAAGAATTAGGAGACTGCAGATGGCACAACAGTGTAAAACTGACGAGAAGCAGAACAGTTTTATTCAGGCTGGGTACACACATATGCAGTGCGGAATATCGCATGTGATTTGCACAGGAACCACACCACATTTCTGTGCAAATCACGAGAATTGTGTGCAGTGTGATTGGAGCCATACATTTTGTATGGCTCAAATTGCAACGTATCTGCACCAAAAAGGTGCAGGACCTTTTTTTTGGGCAGCACTAGAATCAGATTGCATGGGTATTCACAACCATGTGATGCGATTCTGCACATTGCACTACGTTTTGCGGACCGATTTCGGGGTGTTGTTAACTTAACATGAACCGGGTGCGATTGTGATGCGGTGCGGAATTCGCACAGAAATCACTGTGAATTCTGCATCACATCAGTGTGAACCCAAGCTTAGGGATAATAGGCCTAACTTGTGTGTGCCTAAATTTTTATTTTATCTATGGAGATAGGTGGTGAATAATATAATGTGAGAAGTTACACACTTAGCTTCTTAGCTTTGTTCTTTCAAACAATGCAGTGCTGTGCTGAGAACAATAAGCAACTCTAACTACAGATGGGTCAGTAACAAGTGAATGATCTACTTAAACCTCCCTAGTGGTCTGATTATGTCAGTATTTCTGTGCTCAAAGCGGTACATTATTTTGCATGGAAATATGTTGTTTTTTTATTATAGGCCTGTAATTCTTAGGAATAACTCACTGAAATCTGTCCGAACAAGAGTCTAGTAAACACCCCAAGTATGATAAAATTTAAACATGAAATCATAAATTATAATATAATAAATAATAATAATAATAAATGTAATTCAATAATGTAATCAAACCAAAAACACTGAAATTTTAAATAGAGCGCCAAGTTCGTACATCACTAAGCAGTCGCAAAATCGTTTTCAGTGTCTGATGATGAATTTCCCCACGAATCATTATCACTCAATTCTGCAAGTGGTTCTAATTTACTATCGCTGTTCTCTAGCTGGTCTAAAACCGCTTTTGACCTAAAGAGACCCTTTTTGGACACCATGGACGTTTCTCAGTTTCCAGGGAGAAAGAACAGTAAAAATGCAGGCAAGGCACAGGACAAAGCAGTAGGGACAAAATGTATGTGAAATGGTTTGATACAGTAATGTTATACTATGAGATTTTAGTGTATTGAGTGAATGTCACATTTTAAAATTTTTTAATTTCCCGCCGGTTCCGTCCCCTGTACTTTCCAACGCTTGCAGGGAATGGAACCCAGAAGACGGATGCCGGCATCGGCCGGAGGAGATGGCCGTGGACGCTGCAGGGGAGACATCACGGGAGAGCAGGATAAGGTAAGTGCTGGAGAGAATCCCTGAGCAACGTTGCAGGGTAATCCCGAGTGTAGCTCAGGGTTACTGATTCTGGTACTAAAAGCTAACCCCGAGCTACATTTGGGAGTACTGCCAGGAGGGTTAAGCTCCCCAAATTTTCTCAACAAAAAATAAATATAAAAAGTCTCCACAAAAGCATGAAAAACCCAAAATACCACCCCTGAAAAAGTTATTTTGTTAAATAGTTGCCTTGCAGCAAAAAAAAAAAAAATTGTTACAGATGAGATTGCCCAAAGAGCAAGCAATCATTTTTTAGTGAAGAAGCTAGCTTAACTGAAAACCCCCTTAGTGGTTCTTCTAAGCCTGTTGACCATAGTTAATAGGTCATGTAGTGCATTATGGTTAGAAAAAAATTCTGCCCAGTGAATCTTTAAATACGTTTGCCTGGACTGCAAATTGTAAGCTTGCAAGATCTATCTCAAACCCATGGTAGTGGCAAACCTAAATCTCATACTAAGCATCCAGCATCATCTAGCCTTTTCCTTCCAAGGCTTACTGTCTTTGGCCTGCCCCTTTCATTAATTGTATTTTAGTTCTTTTAGTCATGGAGATCCACTAGTACACATGGACATTACCTTGTATGGTCTGTAGTAAGTACACTCTGCCTAGGAGTGCCTACTCCTTTAGACTGAAATCAGCCCATCAGCATTTTGATATTTGCATAACTTCTACCAAGAGCCAGTTCACTGCCTAGGGTGCTCTAATGTTTTCATGACGCTTTGTATAGCACACTGCTGGTCACTTCAACCAGTGATAATCTGCCTGCATTGCAATGAAACACACAGAGATGACATCACTGGATTGAAACTATGGTTTGTAATGAAAATGGAAAGGTTGTATTTAAAAAAATAGCAGCTTAATTGAGGAAGGGAAGCAGGGAAGGCAAAATATAAACAGAACAAATGCTAGCTTTAAACATGATCCAAAAGGTAACCTTATAAGTAAAATACATTTTAAAAATAATCTATTTACTGTATTTGTGCCATGTATGAAAGTATTCATTTAGTGTATGAAAGTATTCATGTAGTTACATGTTAACTGTTAAGATAGTTAAATAAATTGCCATTTTAACACACATTGTTTCAAGGCATTCATAACAAAAGGCAACTCCAGCTAATCCCACATATGTTCCCACATGCCTGGTTCAGTTTATATTGATAGTCAACTAAAGTTTTTACTAGGACTCAGCTGAGTGTTTATATCTTTGGGCACATAAGAGTTTACTTCAATGTGAGCTGAAGCATGACAGTGAAAGCAACTGCCACCAAGGAATTGGTGTTAAATTTTACTAATCTCCTTATATGTAAATGATTCTATGCTGCACCATTCTTTTATTTAACCTATTGCATCTTACATATTTGGAAAAAGAGCAAATGTTTGAGCAAATATATGGAGGCTTATTCAGCAAGAGAAAGAGCAGTAACCAAGTAGATCATGGAAAACAATTAAAAAGTAACTGACACCAATGTGTCTATAGTAAATCAAAATATAATGACATACACTAGATACATTCATTTTTTGGTGTCATCTTCGCATTATGCTCTGTCTCAATAAATAATCTTGATACTATTGCACTCTGCTCTTATATTTACATATACAGTATAAGCAAATCTATTCTATTCAATGAATGCATCCTTTGTTTTGACTGTGTCAAAAAGTAACTTGCTGCTCCTTTTAAAGTTGGTTATTTTCACAATCTCTAGACTTTAAAATAGGTACCAAAGAGGTGCACATAAAACCAACTATGACTTTCACACCACTTTGAGATATCAAACATCATACACCAAGAACCAAATTGTTAAGAGAATACTGACGCAGAATTTGAGTCATCAAAAATATTAGTCCGTGTTAAAGCAATGCCTCTCCTATCCATAATGTATTATTTTTTATTTTCTTGCAGCTACAAAGTCTCTATGTAAAGTGTTTTGATGACCGGTTACTTCTGCTTTCTCTGTGAGCAGAATGACTAATCTACTGTACTTAACACCGCCTTGTAGCTCTTATCTGGAATGGGTAGATCTGGCCTACAGTTCAACCCAGGCTGTTACCACCTACCACAAAGACTGCATTCCCAAGTTCTTATGGAAATCGTAGTCCAATGGGCGCACCTACGCCCATGGAATTCAACATTTTATACATCAGAAAACTCTTCATTTGGTGGCCAGAGAGTGACAGACTGTACATGGATTTAAAGGTCAGAAAAGAAGAAAGTAATTTTAAACAATATTTGTATTTGTACATGTACAAGAAATGAGGAGGTCTGGGAAAAGTCTTGATCCCAGAGCTTCAAGTTTAAAATTCTAGCTATATACTCTAGGTTTGAAGAAAAAAAAGAAAAGCTGTCTAAAAATTTTAAACTTTTACTTTAAGCCTAGGTTCACACATATGCAGTGCGGGAAACATGGCAATCCCTGCACATTTCCCACAAAGCATTGCAATCGCACTGTGTTTGCTATCCGCTGTGGGTATCAATACAAAGCTAACGACATTCCAAATACATTGTAGTCACAGAGCAGTTTGCCCACTCAGGATAGCATGACACAAAATGACCATGCAATGATGTTGTGGTGAGGCTCCAAAGAAGCATCCTGCACTTCATTAAAAATGAATGGGCTCAAATTGCACTGCACTGAATTGCATGTAAATTGCACAGAAATGCAGTGTGATTCCTGTGCGATTCACATGCGGTTCATAGTGTGAACTGAGGCTAAGAAGCATGTCAATGAGCCATCCCCCCCCCCCCCCCAATAGAAAAAAAACTGTGTTGTATGTAGCTCTGCATGTTGATATCAATTCATCTTATTATCTACGGTGAAAAAAATTGCTTTTGACTGTTATTTACATTTATTTATTTACATTGCAATTCTAGAGGCACTGCGATATGGCCAGGGTCTCACAGATGCATTCTGAAAAGACTACCTCACCTAGTGCCTTCTTGGGAAATGTCATGTATACACTGTAAAACCTTTGAAATCTTCTGGCAAAGGCATTTTTTCTTTACTCAGAAGATGTCTAGTGTCACATGGTCAAAGAAGTAGTTTAGAACTCCAAGAGTAAGGGAAGATTGCATCTCTTCCCAGATCCGGGTGAGATATAGGGGGTGCTGGGTGGGCTGTACCCCCCTCCAGATTTTAGTTGCGCACCTTTATGGATGCTGCGCCTGGCCTGCTAAGTTTCTCCTCCCATCCTCATACTGCACAGGGCATGCAGCAGAGCACCTCCACACACATCACATAACTGAGTTCAGATTCCCTTACAGACACAGCCTCAATCTGCACAGTGTAGCTATGCTGTTATAACCTGTGAAATATCCAGTTCAGGATGGCAGTGAAGTTTCAGCCAGCTACTCACTGTGCTGTGAGGGAAGGAAGCGCTCTGCTGAGTGCTCTGCCAGCTGTGATCCCTGTCCTCTACCCTGTTGTCCTTTGTACACTGTCTTACCGACCTCTGTAAAATGTCCTGCTGACCACTGTATACAGATATACTGACCCCTGTCCTCTGCCCTTCTGGCCCCTGCCCTCTGCTCTGCTCATCCCTGCCCTCTGCTCTGCTAACCCTTGTCTGCTGCCCTGCTGATCCTTGTCCTCTGTCTTGCTGATTCCCTGTCCTCTCCTCTACTGACCCCTGTCCTCTGCTCTGCTGGCCTCTGTCCTTGCACTGCTGACCCCAGTCTTTGCCCGGGTGACCCATGTCCTTGGATCTGCTGACCCCTGGCCTCTGCACTGCTGACCTCTATCCTCGGATCTGCTGACCCCTGTACACTGCCCTTGCTGAACCCCTGTTCTCTGTCCTGCTGACCACTGTCCCCTGCCCTGCTGACCCCATCCTCTAATTTGCTAACCCCTGGCCTCTGCACTGCTGACCCTATCCTTAGATCTGCTGAACCCCTGTCCTTTGTCCTGCTGACCTCTATCCTTGGATTTTCTGACCCCTGACCTCTGCCCTGCTGACTCTTGTCATATGCACTGCTGAACCATGTCCTCTGCCCTGCTGACCACAGTACACTGCCCTAAAAACCCACTGTACAAACTAATTGCCTCTGTACACTACCTTACAAACTGAACAACCCAATCCTCTGCTGACCCCTGTAAACTGCTCTGCTGACTTCCCATCTTCTGCCCCCCCCCCGACATTTTTTACAGCACCCCCCACATCATACAGGCTGGATCCTACCCTGGTACCCTCATGTCTGGGCAAACTTCTATCTACCTGCTTGCCACTGAATGCTCTTGCTGGGTAGTGGAATGGCAATTAAGCAGGATTTAGCCCCAATGCCAGGGAATTCAGGCCCAAATAACAAAGTGAAACTAAATCAAAGATGTGGGCAAAGGAAGATTTTCTGATTAATAAAGATAGTAGTAGACATCTTGTGGTAAGCTATTATATTAAAATAAAATGTTATATATATATATATATATATATATATATATATATATATATATATATATATATATATATATATATATGTGTCTTAATTGGGGTGTCACTGATGCCTATGCCAATCTATATTAGAATGGATAACAAACGGTAGTTAAAAAATGACTGCAAATGCATTGTATAACACCATTGCATGAAACCTTCTAATATCTTTTTAATAATGAGTACATTTCATTTGGGATAAACATGTCTACGTATGTCACATACAGTATGTAGGGCAGGACCACAAAACCATACCTAGACTGGGTAATTTTCAGTGATTTTTGGATTTTTTTATACGTAGCCAAGGTTTTGCATGTAACTAAAAGGCTATACTAGGGTTCTCATTACAGTAGATGCAACAGGTTGATGATTTTTTTTTTAAAAAGTATAATTTTCTTTTAGCGTCTTCTTGCTAAAAAATAGGAAATACTTAGGAGCGCATTTCTTAAAATATTGTAGAGCTATTTGTCCTGTAAACCTGCATAATCACTCCTTCTCTGGTGGTGCTAGCAAAACTAAATATTACTAACTATTTTCTACCTAAGTCATATGTTCTTCTTTTGCAAGAAGAGTGTGAATCAAGAAAATAACACAATATGGCCATTAGATAAATCTGACAATCATAATAACTAAGTATTTATTTCCCCTAATCAGCAGCTCCATTTAGTGGCCATAGTGCATAATTTTTTTTATTTGTGGTATTTTATTGAATGAATATCTGACCAAAAGAGAAAATAGCTTAGTAATATTCCATTCTGCTGGCATACACACAGAAAGTGTACATGTAGTTTCATAGTATGAATAGATTTTTTTTTTAATAAATAGAGAACATTGTTATATTTTGCAACTTTCAAAAGCGCTGTGAAAAAACAGTCTTGTTTTTATTTTTTATGTTTTATATGACATGTTCTTCGTTCAATCCTACAGTTGTGACCAAAATTATTCAACCCCCACTGAAATTGAGTGTTTTGGCCAGTTTGACATTGCTTTTGATCATTCAGTCATCTTGCTTACATTTACATTAAAGAGGCACTTGTAGGTCAGACAAATATAACATAACAGTTATAATGAAATAACCACAAATGTCTTTTCTGTGCTCACAGCATTATCAGTTTTATTCAACCCCCAAGTGACATTCAATCTTAGTACTTAGTACAGCATCCTTTTACAGTTATAACAGCTTTTAAACGTGAAGCATAGCTTGACACAAGTGTCTTGCAGCGATCTACGGGTATCTTCGCCCATTCTTCATGGGCAAAGGCCTCCAGTTCAGTCACATTCTTAGGCTTGCGCACTGCAACTGCTTTCTTTAAGTCCCACCAGAGGTTCTCAATCGGATTTAAGTCTGGTGACTGCGATGGCCACTCCAAAATGTTCCAGCCTTTCCTCTGCAACCATGCTCTAGTGGACTTGGAGGTATGCTTGGGATCATTGTCCTGTTGAAAGGTCCAACGTCTCCCAAGCCTCAGGTGTGTGACGGACTGCATCACGTTTCCATCCAATATCTCCTGGTACTGAAGAGAATTCATGGTACCTTGCACACGCTGAAGCTTCCCTGTACCTGCAGAAGCAAAACAGCCCCAAAGCATGATTGACCCTCCACCATGCTTCACAGTAGGCAAGGTGTTCTTTTCATCATAGGCCTTGTTCTTCCTCCTCCAAACATAGCGTTGATCCATGGGCCCAAACAGTTCTAATTTTGTTTCATCAGTCCACAGAACACTATCCCACAACTTTTGTGGTTTGTCCACATGGCTTTTGGCATACTGCAGTCGACTCTTCTTATTCTTTGGAGACAGCAAGGGGGTACGCCTGGGAGTTCTGGCACGGAGGCCTTCATTACGCAGTGTGCGTCTTATTGTCTGGGCTGAAACTTCTGTACCCACATCTGACAAATCTTTTCTCAGTTCCTCAGCAGTCACACGGGGACTTCTCTCCACTCTACGCTTCAGGTAGCGCACAGCAGTCGAAGTCAGCATCTTCTTTCTGCCACGACCAGGTAGCGTTTCAACAGTGCCCTTTGCCTTGAATTTGCGAATGATGCTTCCTAAGGTGTCTCTTGGTATGTTTAACATCTTTGCAATCTTCTTATAGCCATTGCCCTTCCTGTGAAGAGAAATCACCTCTTCTCTTGTCTTCCTGGACCATTCTCTTGCCTTCACCATGTTTGTAACCACACCAGTAAATGTCTAGAAGGAGCTGAGTATCACAGTCATTTTAAAGCTGCCTAATTGGTGCTTATTATGCTTGATTGCTGCTCGGTGACATCCACAGGTGTTTTCAATACCTGATGGAAAGCACCTGTATGAACCTCTGTTCTTCAGAGTGGTAGTCTTTAAGGGGTTGAATAATTGTGGCAATGAAGAAACCACATAAGAACCATTTACTACTGTATTACATAAACAATTGATGTCATTTTAGTTGCATTTGGGTAGTTACAACGTCCTTGTAGGATTTGATTCTGAATACAATTCCAAATGTACACTATAGTCCCTAAACCCCTTTACAGCATTGGGGGTTGAATAATTTTGGTCACAACTGTATTTCTGTGCTGTAAATGTTTTCTTATACAACAACAGCCTCTACGGTGGACAGAGACATCATGTTTTGCAGGTCAGCATGGTTCCACACACCAGTGGATGAAATGATGCCCTTGTTTGTGCCCCTTCTATACAAAGCAATACATACATCCAATATTCAACCATTACATCCAAGGGAACCAGGTCATTTCAGAGTCCTGGAGGAGAACAGTTCAAGTTAAGACCTTTCAGCCTTTTTTTTTTTTAAATATATTGGTCTGGTACACAGTACCTACAAATTGAAGCAGTTGAGCACTCTTCATGATACTTTTTTTATTTGCACTAACATCCACATTTTCAGGACAAGGTTTTGGGGTGTATCCCAAAAGGAGAACAGTTAAAATTAAGACCTTTCAGCCTGTGTCTTTGAAAGATATTTGGTACACAGTACCTACAAATTGAAGCAATTGAGCACTGTCCATGATACTTTTTTTATTTTCACTAACATCCACATTTTTGGTTTTTTGGTGTACCCCCTTCTTCAAGATCCAAACAGTACAACAAGATACAAATCAAAGGGAACCATTAAAATGCCAGTACACAATTAAATAGATTTTTTTAAAAACATATCTTCTACAAGGATGTATTTATTAGAAAAGTACTGCATTAGTTGATTGGCAAAATATCACATAAAGTAATAAGTACATATCTGAATACGGGATCCAGCTGTAATATATTTGCTAAAGCAATTTGATGAACTAATTCTCTTCTCTACTAATTCTCAGGAAAGCTCTGTCAAAACACAGATACTCTTGGCTTTCGGTCTTAATCTTTCTGGAAAGTTTTGGTGTTTAGCATTGTGAAATATTAGGACGATGAATTGGAAGGACTTTTCCTGGCACAGCTGGGATATATAGACTTATATTATACTTCTGATTTTTTTTAGAAGAAGAAGTTGATTTCTGCCCTGCTGAGCAGAATGCAAGAGGATGTCTTGGGAAGTATAGTTCTTTGATATTTCATCAATATTTCATTAAAAGGACTCTGTTATAATAGAGCTCACCTGTGAAAGAAGTAGGTTTTCTTGACAGCTGCAACCTAGGCTGTGTTGTAGTTTTATTTTTCTGCGGCAAGAATGATTCATATCCAGGGGCGGACTGACCATTTGGAAACTCGGGCACTGCCTGAGGGCCCGGGGTCAGTAGGGGGCCCCATGAGATGCCCCTGGTACCTTTTTCATAGGCTTTTTTGAGTTTGGGCAAGGACACAGGGGCTCCATGATCCCCTGTTGCCCGGGGGCCCCATGAGTTTTCAGTCCGCCCCTGTTCATATCTAGCATTAACCAGGAAAGGTTGCCACAGCAGAAACTGTTTCTCATATAGGGGAGCCCCAGTGTGACAGGGTCCCTTTAAAGGTTAAATATTGTAGTGCTTCTACAGTTGGCACTAATAAACTGGACCTAAGCTTTATATCATTCAGGGATGCTATGAATAGGACCAGTAAAACCAAAAAATATTCAAGGTAAAAGTTTAATCCTCTCACAGGGATGTTGTTTTGAGCACCAATGGCTTTGCATCTGTGGTGATAGAAATTTTCCACAAATGAGAAATGTAAGTATCTAGGATGTCACTGGCTATAATAGAAAAAAAAGAGAGTTTAGCACTGTACCACCCTTTTGATTTAGCAAAGCATGAAAAGTTATCATTTTTTCATTAGGTGAATGTATATAGCACAGACAATTTATGCAGTACTTTAAACATACTGTATATAGTACATTCACATCAGTCCCTGCCCTCAAAAAGCTTAAAATTCAAGGTCCCTAACTCACATGTCTTTGGAGTGTGGGAGGAAATGCAAGCAGAGGAGAACATGCAAACTCCAAGCAAGTTCTATCATGGGTGGGATTCAAATCAATGACCCTAGTGCTACCAGGCAGTAGTGCCACTGTGCATCATGTATGCAATGGGTTAGGCCTATGAAAACTGGAGAAAGAAAATGTTTTTTGTTTTGTTTTTGCTTCCAATAGCAACCTAAACAGAAGTCTAATTTTATATTTAACCCACCAAAAAAAACAAAAAACATCTGGGATCTGAATGAATGTTACAACACATGTTTCCAATAGTTTTTAAAAATTAGACCCACCAAATGTAAAATGGCCTATAAAATGCTGCTGATCATTGTGTGTTCTCCTGGTCTTTCACGCCTAATCAAGAACAAAGTCCTACACATTTAAATTTCTTTACATTTCCAAACCATAAACTGTGTATATAAATTTGCTTGTAGCTCCATCTTCTGTACAAAAAGAGAATGTTCATACACTACAGAAATAATGGAAGCAGTGTAGCTATATATCTGGACTGATGCTATAGATAATGCTGCCAATACCACTGTGCCAGCGTTTTCATGTACAGATTATCTCTTTTGTAGTTTTTGATGCTGCACCATTTTGCAAAAAGTAATATGCTATGCGTAGTAAAACATATTACATAATGTGAACCCCTCTATTGTTCCAGCAGCACTAACCGAAGCAGAGTTAAATTTGATTGGCTGATATAGCTTGTCCTTTAGGACGATATTAAAACCAAACATGTAATATATTGCAGCTTACCAATCACTAGATGTGGTGGCTTCATTAGTTTTCTTTTTTAGCACTTCCCTCTGTTTTCGCCTGGGGATTCTTGCCAGTAACACACCACCTGTATTAGAGTACCTGCACTCTGGATGAAGAAGAAACAGAGACACCCTTGGACAGCAACATTGTCAGCCTGGGGGGTGGTCTATTAGCAGATTTAAATACACTAACAAATTGAAGCCAAACTCCAGCCAATACTTTATAAGCAGTTAAAGTAAACTTTTTTTTTTTTCATTTTGGGATAAAGGTTTTACATAAATAAATAAAAGCTGAACATTGTAAGTTCCCCTGTCAGTGGCAAATGGTTTATCTCAACCCTCTAACTGCATCCATCTGCAGAACAGCTTCTTTGTTGAAAAACAACAGATTTATTGGCTGGATCACCAGATGAACATAAAAAAGCCTAAAAAAAGAAAACTAATGCAGCCATCACATCTAATAATTGGTAAGCTCCAATACAATAAATGTTTGCTTTTGAGTTTATATTCAAATAATCTTTATTGAAGATGTTTTCAACAGGTATAATAACATGAAAAAGACATAGAGACAATGTTGGTTCTTTGTTGTAAAGATAAATGGGCAGAGGTTGACAATTCCACCATTTGCCAGTGTAATAAAGTATACATTTACTTAGATGAACATATGATAATGGAAGCTTCAGTCAATTGTAAGACAACTAAGAAACGTGGGGAATAAGGGGAAGGAGAGGGTATGGGGAAAAAGGAGGGGTAAGAAAAGGAACATCAACAGTAACAACTGTCAGAGCACTAGATTCGAAGAGCAATAGCATACCAACCAGCATAGATTTACATATTCATTTGAGGGTAAGTCATCAGATTTTAACTTTACATTTGGGGTTAAGTGACCATTGAGATCAAGTGGAAGCTAAATTTGGGTATGATAGGTTGGCAATGGCAAATCGCTTTTCCATATTGCATTAGTAATTTATATAGTTAATTACCATAGTTATTGATGGGGATGTAAGCAATTTCCATAATCTGGTGATGTTATTTTTAGCTGCTAATAGAATATGGATAACAATACAATGGGACCGAGAGGGAATGCTGTCTAAGGTTATATGGAAAAAAGCTAAGGCAGGGTCTTTGCATAAAGTGGAGCCTATTACTTCTGAGATTAATTTGAAAACACTATTCCAAAATTATTGTATGGATTTGCAAGACCATAGTAAATGTAGTAGGGAGCCTAATTGTCAGGAATGGACTCACGACAGGTGGTGCTGGGGTTCACCTGCCTTGTGGGCTGCAGTACCAGTGCTGGCCAGCGGGTGCTCTCAGCAGCCAGAATCTCACTCCTGCAGTCAAGCCATCACCTGAGGCTGATTGCAGGAGGTGTATTTAAGCAATGGCCAGGCCTGCAGTCAGTGCCTTGGTGTTTGTTCCCATGAGCCCCTGTACTTGCATCCTGTCTGCTTCCTGCCTGATATTACTGCCATCGTGACTCTGCTAGAACTCTGCCTGCACCGACCCCGGCTATTCCTGACAACTCTCCTGCCTGCTCCTTTGTACCTTGTCTGCCCGATAGTTACCGACCCGGCCTGCCTGACTGCGTTTGTGTTCCCGCACATATTGTGATTTGTTGGAGGTTTGGGTTTTGCACTGTGTGTACTGTATAGTCTTAATAAATTATATTGTTTTACACCATACTTGAAGCCTGCATTTTACTGTGTCAGTCCACACATCTCTGGTCATACCTGGATCCCTGACACTAATTCTCCTCATTGACGCCAACACTGTGGGGAATGGGTAGGATAGATTTTTGAAAGCCGGATTGGGGTTAAGTACCACTGGTGGTGGATTTTTGGGTAAGATTCCCAGGGTGTGGCACACAATGGGAGGATTTATACATGAGAGTAAAGGTTTTACTCTATGTTTGGTCAGAGAAGGATTTGGAGAGAATCAATTCCCAATTGCGGATGGGTGATGTCCTCATAGGGAGTTTTAGTTTAGTGAGAAAGGAGTAGCACAAGGATATCCCCTTTCCTGGATATTTAGATTGGTGTAAGTATTGGAATATTGGGGTTGGGAGAGTGGAGGTAGGTGGAATCTTTTCGGAGCAGATACAGTGGGTGATCTTCAGGTGGTTAAAATGTTCTGTTGTGGGTAGTAAAAATTTGTTTTGGAGCACCTGGAAGGGTATTATGCCTTCTGCGGAATAGAGGACTCGAGTAATATTACATTTTATCCACGAGTTTAAGTTGAGATAAGGCATGAATGAATGTAGGGAATTAATGGGTATCAGTATTAAGGTAGTTTCAGTGATTTGGTAGGAGAGGAATGTAGACCATGCTGCTAGGGAGGCTGTAATGCAGGGATGATTAATGGAGGTTTGGGTGTGATCTATCAATGTTCTGGTAAGGATATTTTGTAGATGAAGGGAAAAGGAATAATGATGTTTCTATAAGGGACCAAATTTTTTCCTTAGATGGATGCCAGCAATAGTATATTTGGTCAAGAAGTGTAGCTAAGTAGTATGAGTGTATATGGGGGAGACCAGCTCCTCCTTTTTGGAATGGATGAATTAGTAGGTTTGTGACACATCTAGGGCGCTTTAATTCCCATAGAAATCGGGACAATTGTTTTTGGATATTGTCGAAGAAAGCTTTGGGTGCTGGTATAGGGAGAGTTCAAAATAAATACAGTAATTTGGGTAGAACAATCATTTTTAGGGCCGTAATACAGCCTAATTTTGAAAAGCCAAACGTTCGAAGTGAGTGGATTTCTTTCTGTGAGGTAGAGGGTGTTAGGTGCAGGGGCGGACTGACCATTTGGAAACTCGGGCACTGCCCGAGGGCCCGGGGTCAGTAGAGGGCCCCATGAGATGCCCCTGGTACCTTTTTCATAGGCTTTTTTGAGTTTGGGCAAGGACACAGGGGCCCCATGATCCCCTATTGCCCGGGGACCCCATGAGTTGTCAGTCCACCCCTGGTTAGGTGTATTCCTAGGTAGGGTATGGAGTGGTTGTGGGAATTGTTTTGAAAAGCGTAGTTGAGTTTTCAGAGGTGTGTGTAGGTTCAGTATTAAAGATTTGTTTTCGTTTAGTTTGTAGTAGCAAACTTCAGAATATTGGTTAAGTATAGACCTGATTCGAGGTAGAGATTGGGAAGGTTTGGTGATCATTAAAATAATATCATCAGCAAATAAGCTGATTTTGTGTTCGGAACCTTGGCAAGAAATGTCTGTGGATAGGGACTCTTCTCTCATTTTGATCGCAAGGGGTTCAATAAGTAATGTGAAAACTATAGCGGATAGAGGGCAGCCCTGTCTAGTGCCGTTGGTGATGTTGAAAGGCTGAGACAACATGCCATCGTGAACAACCCTGGCTGATGGGTGTGAGTATAAAGACATGATTGCACTTTGTATCCAACCTGCAATACCAAATTTTTGTAGGACATCCTTCTTAAATACCCAGTGAATACGGTCAAACGCCTTCTTTGCGTCTAATGATAGGAGCAGAGAAGGTGTTTTTTGATGTTCTAAGCAGTGAATTAGACAGAGTATTCTTCTGGTAGCATCTGAGGCTTGCCGCCCTGGTATAAATACTACTTCATCAGAGTGGATCAGTTTTGGAAGATACGAGAGTAATCTGTGGGCAATTACTTTTGCAAATAATTTCATGTCCGTATTTATAAGAGATATGGGTCTGTAATTTTGTACGAGTTGGAGATCTTTGCCCAGTTTAGGGATGGTCGTGATGGTAGATTGTAGCATTTCGTTAGGTAGAGAATCAGAGGTTGCGGCATGATTGAAGAGGTTCATTAGATATGGAGAGAGGATGTTAGCAAAACATTTATAATATTCATTGGAATAACCATCTCCTGGTGATTTGTGAAGTGGTAATTAGAGATAAGCGAATCGAACCAGGCGAAGTGGAATTCGTTTCGAATTTCAGGAAAAATTCGATTCGCGTCGAATCCGAATATTTGCATAATTCGGGTGCGCGAATCGGATTTTTCCCGATCAGCCGGCAAAAGTGTCCCTGCAGAGAGCTCCGCTATTTCTGACAGTTCTCTGACAGTTCCTTCACATGTACAGCGGTTGAAACATTGTATCTATTTGTTTCCATTTAGGATACAGATGTTTTTATTTAGAAATAAATAGATACAATGTTTCAACCGCTGTACATGTGAAGGAACTGTCAGAAATAGCGGAGCTCTCTGCAGATACACGTTTTGCTGTACTGGAATACTTCTTCTTTTCATTCTTCTTTTCATTCTTCTCATTCTTCTTTTCATTCTTCTTTTCATTCTTCTTCTCATTCTTCTTTTCATTCTTCTTCTTCTTTTCATTCTTCTTTTCATTCTTCTCATTCTTCTTTTCTTCTTCATGAAAAGAAGAATGAGAAGAAGAATGAAAAGAAGTATGAAAAGAAAAATGAGAAGAATGAAAAGAAGAATGAAAAGAAGAAGAAGAATGAAAAGAAGAATGAAAAGAAGAATGAAAAGAAGAAGAAGAATGAAAAGAAGAATGAAAAGAAGAAGAAGAATCTTTTCATTCTTCTCATTCTTCTTTTCATTCTTCTTTTCATTCTTCTTCTTTTCATTCTTCTTCTTCTTCTTTTCATTCTTCTTTTCATTCTTCTTCTTCTTCTTTTCCTTCCTCTTCTTCTTTTCATTCTTCTTTTCATTCTTCTTCTTCTTCTTTTCATTCTTCTCATTCTTCTTTTCATTCTTATTCTTCTTCTTCTTTTCATTCTTCTTCTTCTTTTCATTCTTCTTCTTCTTCTTCTTTTCATTCTTCTTTTCATTCTTCTTTTCTTCTTCATGAAAAGAAGAATGAGAAGAAGAATGAAAAGAAGAATGAAAAGAAGAATGAGAAGAAGAATGAGAAGAAGAATGAGAAGAATGAAAAATGAAAAGAAGAATGAGAAGAAGAATGAAAAGAAGAATGATAAGAAGAATGATAAGAAGAATGATAAGAAGAATGATAAGAAGAATGAAAAGAAGAATGAGAAGAATGAAAAGAAGAATGAAAAGAAGAAGAAGAAGAATGAAAAGAAGAAGAAGAATGAAAAGAATGAAAAGAAGAAGAAGAAGAATCTTTTCATTCTTCTCATTCTTCTTTTCATTCTTCTTCTTTTCATTCTTCTTCTTTTCATTCTTATTTTCATTCTTCTTCTTCTTCTTTTCATTCTTCTTTTCATTCTTCTTCTTCTTTTCATTCTTCTTCTTCTTCTTTTCATTCTTCTTTTCATTCTTCTCATTCTTCTTTTCATTCTTCTCATTCTTCTTTTCATTCTTCTTTTCATTCTTCTCATTCTTCTTTTCATTCTTCTTCTTTTTCTTTTCATTCTTCTTTTCATTCTTCTCATTCTTCTTTTCTTCTTCATGAGCAGAAGAATGAAAAGAAGAATGAAAAGAAGAAGAAGAATGAGAAGAAGAATGAAAAGAAGAATGAAAAGAAGAATGAGAAGAAGAATGAGAAGAATGAAAAGAAGAATGAGAAGATTGAAAAGAAGAATGAAAAGAAGAAGAATGAAAAGAAGAAGAAGAATGAATGAAAAGAAGAATGAATAAAAGAAGAATGAAAAGAAGAAGAATGAGAAGAATGAAAAGAAGAATGAGAAGAATGAAAAGAAGAATGAAAAGAAGAAGAAGAATGAAAAGAAGAAGAAGAAGAATCTTTTCATTCTTCTCATTCTTCTTTTCATTCTTCTCATTCTTCTTTTCATTCTTCTCATTCTTCTTTTCATTCTTCTTCTTCTTCTTTTCATTCTTCTTCTTTTCATTCTTCTTCTTCTTTTCATTCTTCTTTTCATCCTACTTCTTCTTCTTCTTCTTCTTCATCCTCATCCTCATCCTCTTCTTCTACTTCTGAGGATGAGGATGAAGAAGAAGTAGGATGAAAATAAGAAGAATTCCAAGCCGGCAAAAAGTGTATCTGCAGAGCTCCTCTATTCTGCAGATACACTTAGAGGAGCTCTGCAGATACACTTTTTGCCGGTTTGGAATTCTTATTTTCATCCTACTTCTTCTTCTTCTTCATCCTCATCCTCATCCTCGGAAGAAGAGGATGAGGATGAGGATGAAGAAGAAGAAGAAGTAGGATGAAAATAAGAAGAATTCCAAGCCGGCAAAAAGTGTATCTGCAGAGCTCCGCTAAGTGTATCTGCAGAGCTCCGCTAAGTGTATCTGCAGAGCTCCGCTAAGTGTATCTGCAGAGCTCAGCGGTTGAAACATTGTATCTATTTGTTTCCATTTATGGAAACAAATAGATACAATGTTTCAACCGCTGTATGGAGTGAATGTCAGAGAACTGTCAGAAATAGGCTATTTCTGACAGTTCTCTGACATTCAATACTCCATACAGCGGTTGAGGAGTGAATGTCAGAGAACTGTCAGAAATAGCCTATTTCTGACAGTTCTCTGATATTCACTCCATACAGCGGTTGAAACATTGTATCTATTTGTTTCCATTTATGGAAACAAATAGATACAATGTTTCAACCGCTGTATGGAGTGAATGTCAGAGAACTGTCAGAAATAGCGGAGCTCTGCAGATACACTTAGCGGAGCTCTGCAGATACACTTTTTGCCGGCTTGGAATTCTTCTTATTTTCATCCTACTTCTTCTTCTTCATCCTCATCCTCATCCTCTTCTTCTTCTTCTGAGGATGAGGATGAAGAAGAAGAAGAAGAAGAAGAAGTAGGATGAAAATAAGAAGAATTCCAAGCCGGCAAAAAGTGTATCTGCAGAGCTCCTCTAAGTGTATCTGCAGAATAGAGGAGCTCTGCAGATACACTTTTTGCCGGCTTGGAATTCTTCTTATTTTCATCCTACTTCTTCTTCTTCTTCCTCTTCATCCTCATCCTCATCCTCTTCTTCTGAGGATGAGGATGAAGAAGAAGAAGTAGGATGAAAATAAGAAGAATTCCAAGCCGGCAAAAAGTGTATCTGCAGAGCTCCGCTAAGTGTATCTGCAGAGCTCCGCTAAGTGTATCTGCAGAGCTCCGCTAAGAAATAGCGGAGCTCTGCAGATACACTTTTTGCCGGCTTGGAATTCTTCTTCTTCTCATCCTTCTCCTTCTTCTCATCCTTCTTCTTCTTCTCATCCTTCTTCTTCTTCTCATCCTTCTTCTTCTTCTCATCCTTCTCCTTCTTCTCATACTTCTTCTTCTTCTCATCCTTCTTCTCATCCTTCTTCTCATCCTTCTCCTTCTTCTCATCCTTCTCCTTCTTCTCATCCTTCTCCTTCTCCTTCTTCTCATCCTTCTCCTTCTTCTCATCCTTCTCCTTCTCCTTCTTCTCATCCTTCTCCTTCTCCTTCTTCTCATCCTTCTCCTTCTCCTTCTTCTCATCCTTCTCCTTCTCCTTCCTCATCTCCAAGGGCATTTAAATTAAAGGTACAGTGTTCTGCACTAATTTAAAGGCTCTCTGAAGCCTAGAAACCCTTTTTATAAGTTAAATTCGTAGCAAATAAATTCGCATCGAATCGAATTTCTTCCTCAAATTCGGCGAATCAGCCGAATCAAATTTTTGAATAATTCGCTCATCTCTAGTGGTAATGTTTTAATTACGAATTCAATTTCTTTGGGGGAGAATGGTTCTGAGATTTCTTGGATTTGAGATGGGGATAGGGCTGGTAGCGAGATTGAATTTATGAAATGTTGTATTGAGGTGGAGGTCAGTTGGATTGTTTCTTTGTCATCTTTGAGATTGTAGAGAGATTGGTAATAGTCGTCAAACACGTTAGCTATGTCCAGAGGGTTGGTTACCGGAGCGTTGGAAAGGGGGTGTCGTGCAGAGTTTATTTTAGCTTTGAGACGTTGGTGTTTTACTGATCTGTAGGTTGAGGTCATATATGAATAGTAGTAAAGAGCAAAGTTTGTTTCTAAGTTCCAACAAGGAAGATGAATTGGTATCTGAAGGGTCGTGTTTGTTCAATTCCTCTCCTTTTAATGGCTATTAAAACCTCTTCAATCTGACGTCTTCTCTGGTTAAAAATTTGTGAGTTTATTTTCATGAGGATCCCTCTCATGTAGGCTTAGTAGGTGGCCCATAAAGTAGTGATAGAAATATCAGGTGCGTTGTTTTTATCAAAGAAGAGAGAGTGAGCTTCTATGATAGTTTTCCGATTGGTAGGATTTTCCAGAAGAGAGGAGTTAAGTCTCCATGGACGTGAGGTGAAAGATTTATTTGAGTGTCCTAGGGTAATGCTTATAGGAACATGGTTGGACCATGTAATTTTGCCTAACTCTATTTTGTAGGGTCCATTTGTCGGTGAGGAAAAAGTCTATCCTTGAGTATGAACATTGAGAAGGAGAGTAGTATGAAAAGTCTCTTTCTGCTCCATGTTGGCATCTCCATATGTCATATAAGTCATTGGTATGTAAGAAATGGTTCAGAGAGTGAGCAGAGGGGCATTTCCTGAAGAAGAATCTAGGTTTATATTTCCAATTATGTTGAAGTCTCCTCCTATGATTAGATTGCCTTTTTGAATAAGGAAATCTTGGTAAGTAGATGTTTACAGAACTGTATTTGGTTAGCGTTCGGGCCGTATACGTTGACCAACGTGTGTTGGGTGTTGTTAATGTGGCAGGTCAAGATGTGGAATCGGCCTTGGGGATCAGCATATTCTGAGATAAATTGGAAGTTTACTGTATTTTTAATTGCTGTCAGAATGACGTTTTTCTTTTTGGAGTTAGTTGCCATGTAAATAGTTGGGAATTGTTTGATATTGAAGTTGGGTGGTTTTTTTTGGCAAAGTGTGTTTCCTGGATGAGGGTTATTTCCGCTTGGAGAAAACAGGCTTCCTTGGTTAAGGTTGATCTCTTGAAAGGAGAGTTAAGTCTCCCTAATGTTAAGGGATACTATTTTAAGAGCCATAGTTGTGTAGATAGAAGGTTGGGAGCTGCTTCAAATGAAATATTGAGTCCTTTAGTACTCAGTGTCCGTTTTTTGAAGGTAATCATTATTAACTAGTTGCCGACCGCAGATAGCCGAATGACGGCTGCACTGCGGCCGGCCAGTTCTGAGTGGACGTCATATGACGTCCTCCCAGAACGCACTCTCCTGTGCGCCCCAGGGGGCGCACACCCGGCGATCTCCGTGATCGCTGTGTCCTACGGACACAGCTGATCACGTGATGTGGTAAAAGGCCAATCACAGCGGCCTTTTACCAAGTGATCAGTGGTGTCCAATGACACGCTGATCAGAGGGAAATGCAAGTGCCGGTTCTCGGCTGCACTTTCCTCACGCTGTCAGATCGTGAGGAAAGTACTGCCGAGAACCGGCAGTTGTCAGAGCGGGGATCGGCACCGATCATCAGGGCACTGATGATCAGTGCCCTGATGATCGGTGCCCAGCAGTGCCACCCGCAAGTTCCGCCCACCTGTGCCCAGCAGTGCGCCCACTAGCTCCGCCCACCTGTGCCCAGCAGATCACCCACCTGTGCCCAGCAGTGCACCCACCTGTGCCCAGCAGTGCACCCACCTGTGCTACTCTGCAGTGCCACCTACCTGTGCCCAGCAGTGCCACCCACCTGTGCCCACCCACCTGTGCCCACCATTGCCACCCACCTGTGCCCACCCACCAGTGCTGCCCACCAGTGCCACCCACCAGTGCAGCCCAGCAGTGCTGCCAGTCAGTGCCACCAGTCAGTGCCCAGGGGTTGTGCCAGTCAGTGCCGCTAGTCAGTACCCAGCAGTGATGCCAGTCAGTGCCGTCTATCAGTACCCATCATCAGTGTCACCTATCAGTGCCGCCTATCAGTGCTGCATATTAGTGCCGCCTATCCGTGACACCTCATTAGTGCTGTCTATCAGTGCCGCCTATCCGTGCCACCTCATTAGTACTGCCTATCAGTGCCCTTTAGTGCTGCCTATCAGTGCCCATCAGTGCCGCCTATCAGTGCCCATCAGTGCTGCCTCATCAACGCACATCAGTGAAGGAGAAAAAATACCTGTTTGAAAAATTTTATAATAGAAACAAAGAAACTTTTTTTTTTTTTCAAATTTTTTGCACTTTTTTTATTTATAGCGCAAAAAGTAAAGCGCCCAGTGGCGATTAAATACCACCAAAAGAAAGCTCTATTTGTGAGAAAAAAATGATCAAAATTTCATATGGGTACAATGTTGCATGACCGCGCAATTGTCAATCAAAGTGCGGCAGCGCTGAAAGCTGAAAATTGGCCTGGTAAAGAAGGGGGTATAAGTGCCTGGTAGGCAAGTGGTTAAGGTCCATCAGTAATTCGTACGAGGTAAGGGCATAAGTGAGAGAGTTCTGTGAAAGTAGGTTGGGTTGCTTACATGCAGATTGCGTGGTTTCTGTTGACTTAAAAGAGATGGAGGAAGTAGGAAGATTTAAGACTGGTTGTTTCAGCAGATAGCTAGTGAGTAAAGAAAACATTAAAAAAATCTTGTTCATAATACAAGAGAGATGGGTAGCAAAATTAGCTACTGTTAACTGGGGGTGAATCGATAGCCATGACAATAACAGATAGTCATGGTGTAGAGAACTTGTCATTCTGTCAAATGTGAGAACTAAGCCGAGCCATTTCGTCCGTTAGTGTAAAAAAGGAGATGTGTAGTAGGATATTGTAAGGGAACGGGGACCCTGGTCAGGCCCAATCCCCATCCATATGTTGAGGATGGTGTGAGGTGCACTGAGGGTCTTCCACTGGTAAGATATTCCATTGCTTCAGTAAATCAATACCAGCTTCCAGACTTCTAATAGTTAAGTATTTGTCGTTTAATAGTAAGCTTGTAATAGTAAGCTTGTAAGGTTTCCTATGCCATGGTTGCGGAGTGCTTTTGTGACAGAAATTTATTTTTTCCTGTTGCTGAGCGTCGCCTTAGGTAGATCAGCATATAGTTTGATATAGTTTGTGGGAGAGGTGTCTGAGCTCTCATTGCCACCATGAGCTTTTCTTTGACATGGTAAAAATATATTCGTGCCAAAGCGTCTCTGGGCACTGAGGCAGGAAGAAATGTGGGTTTTGGAATTCTATGTGCTCTGTCTATCACTAGTTCTACATTTGTTAGCGATGGCATGAGGTGTTTCATTAGTTGTTGGAGATAGTACATCAGGGCATGAGGAGTGACTGATTCCAGAATGCCACAGAATTTTATATCATTATGCCTTGAGCTTTCTTCCAGATCCGCTATTTTGAGTTTTAATTGTTTTAGTTCTGAATCATGTTCTGTATGTGTGTGTACCATGCTATTGTGGGCCGTGTATAGGTCGCCCATTCTTTTTTCAATATGGTTCAGTCATTTCACGTGTTCTTGTACAGTGTTAGATATAGGAACTATAACCGCTGAAATGTCGCAGTGTATAGTTTGTCTTAATGACAGTAGCATATTTTTCATTGTTATCTCAGAAACTGGCTGGTCAGATGCTGGAAATGCTTCAATGGCAGACTGCAGCTGTGACTGAGCTTCATGTGGGATGGCAGGTATGTGGGGTTCTGTGTATGTGGGATCCTCTATTCTTGGCCTTTAATTTGCTGGGCTCATGGTGGAGGGGGACAAGGGAGGAGAACACTCACCCGGGTCCCTGTAATATAGTGGCATCTGCAGCCTTGGATCAGGGTGGTATTGCTGTATATCCCTTGGGATAGCAGAGGAGCCATTTTGCAGGCCATCGGCACCATCTTGGCTGCAGGGATCGTGCGCCAGATAGAAGTCTGTCAGCTTCCATGGCTGACAGGGAGATTTGCAGCGTCGGGGCATAGTGGTGGGTGTTGCCGAGGGGGAAGAGCATCCGCTCAGTGAGTATATTATCTCCTGTTGCCGGTGTTAGCCAGTATTCGGGCCGGGGTGGCTGAGGAGCTCCATCAGTGAGAGTCCATCACCGGTGCCGGCCACGCATGTGCCCCCTGCTTTTGAAATTAATACTGTTTTACTTTTTTATTCATCTTCATATTCTTACAGGCAATTATTGAACTAATGAGGGTCATCATTTCAAGCTTCCCAGGACACTGTTTTTATATGAAAAAGTAATATGGATTATCAGTTTGATGCATACATCTACTGAGATCACTAATTATATTGACATTTAAATAAATATTCCAGATTTAAAGGTGCCTATAACCCATTGTCACATGAGCAGCCCACTTTCAGATGAATTTGGGTGTCATCTAAAGTATCAGCTATTGAAATCAGGTATCAAGTGGAAACCAGACAAATACTTGAGTCAAAATGGCAATGTTAATCAGAAAGTTAAATGACTGTTATATCACTGTTATGAGAGGGTTGTGGAAAGAGGCACCCCTTCATATTACTAAATAGAGGTTTCAGAAATAGACATTAGGATTTCTTGTAAATTTGAAAGCCCCTTTACTTTTTTTTCTCTATTTCCAAAACTCTCCCAATCATTTAGTCTTCAACTAAATATACAAAAGGCTAGTTTACCAAGGTCTACTTACCATTGCCTTGCAGGTCCCCAAACCAGGAATCCTTATTATAATAGCAGCTTATTAAAAAGAATACTGTCTCATTATTAGGTCAATGACATCAAAGGTGATTTTAAAAGCAGGGTCCCATACACGCAACTAGTGTACTTACTTACATAAATGCCTATCATAAGCTAAATATTCAATTTGTCCACAAACACCTGAGATGGAAGAAAAATTTCAGGGACATCATTTCTGTTTTTCTCTAACGCGGTGAGCTCTAAAGTGATTTTAATGCATTGCTTATTTACAGTTATTGTAGCTTTTTGCAGTTGCACACATAGCTTTGAGGTTATATATACAGTATTTGTTATTAGTTAACTCTCATCATTTACATTTTGTGAAACAATTGCGAATTAGATTGTATTTTATATTATAAAATCTTAATTTTGTAGCTTATATTATAAAATGGTATTTTGTCATGTTCGATTATGATGCAATTCAGTTTATTATACATTATATATTATCAATATATCTGTGTCTTTTTATTCAATAGGTTCTGTATTTTTAGGAAATAAATAGTTTTTGCTTTCTTTAGTTCTTTTTTTTTTAAATAATGCAAATTTTAAGAATGAAAAATGGTATTTCAGGTTTCTTTTAGTACACTTTTCCCCTTGCAATATGCTGCAAGACAAAAAGATACATTTTGGTCAAATTTGAACACAAACATAGCCTACTTTGTTAGTAGTTCTGTTTTTCCTTCAGATATTGAATCAATCCACCCCAGTCAGTTTTGTCTGTAATCTGGTGATCCTGGAACACATATGCTAGTCATACTGGAACACCCTAATTTTCTCCCTGCCCTATAGAGCTGTATGTGCCTGTGCTGTAGAGGACAACACAGGAGTCGGATAAAGATACATTTTGAAAACTTTCTGATTTTAACAAAATTGCTCTGCTACCAATTCATTTCAGTAGCTCACTAAATTTGCACCAGAGATTGGTGTATGTGTGGAAGTTTTACTTTTCAAAGAATATCCAATCATGTGCAAGTAAAATAAAAAAACATTTTTGTTTGCATATGATTGGATGATGTAAGTCAGAAGAGCTTCATCTTATTCATTAAGTTCAGGGGCAAATTCCCTTTAAAGGTAAAAAGTATATGTGACATTAGTAAAAAAAAAGAACCCTATGTGTTAAAACAGAGGTGTTAGTTGTATATATTTTCAAATCTATGCAGAAGCCACACTGCCTCTTCAAGGCCCTATATATTGTGGTTCCTAACTCTAATGTGTAGGTCCCAGGACATACACAACAATAAAGAGTATAACCTGCTTAATCTGACATGTTCCATTATCATCTGAGATCAGTAGTGGAAGGCTTTGCCTAAAAAAAAATAATAATAACAAATATAAAGAAAGACATAAGAGGATGTGTAGTCCAAAATTGGTTCAAAATGCTCTTTACTTGTAATGCCAAGCACCTATAGCACAAATCACATTTTAGCAGTAAACCAACATTTTGAACAACCACATTGTTTTTCAAGCTGATTTAATATGTATATATTTTTTCATACACAGAAAAACAAATCATACAACATATAGCCCTTTCCATCCCACCTTCTTACTAAAAGTACCACTAGCACTGCCATCTCTGCCCATATTCTAAACCTCTGAAAGGCTAATTGTCTGTAATGCTGATCACAGTGCTTTCTAAAGCACAAACATGAGATACTAAAGCAGATTGGGAGTTCTGACTTGACTCGGATTAGTCTGCATGTTTGTCCACAGTTAGGAGAACTAGTATTCTTAGAAAAAGGTTGGCAATGATTGGCAGCAGTCCTGAAGGACACAGTCAAGAAATTCAAGAAAGTCTGGAACCCCTGGATCTCCAATTACTGGGAGAGGGGAACACAAATTACTCTTTGTGGTCCCTCTAACAGGTATCTAGTTACCATCTAAGAATTCACCCCAGGGTGTGGGATCCTCCTTGGTCCTACTTTGTCCTCTGCTCTCCTTTTTTTCTCTTTTATTTTTTCTTTCTTATCTTCTTTTCATTCTTTTCATTCTTTTCACCTCCATCTTCTCCTTATTACCCTCTTCCATTCCTTCCAAAGCCTTTTAAGATATGCCACATTTCATAGGGTTCGCTGCTTCACATAAATATCCACTCTGCCCCCTTCTTGTGGGGTGCTGTGAGCCTTGAGACATCATGTGCTCTTTCTATGTCCACTACATCTTTTCAGGGGCTTGTCCCCACATATGACATGTGTCACCCCATTACGGATTGCACATTCCTGCTGCTCATTCTTCATTGGTACCAGGGTGATTCTCTGACATATTTGTAGCTGTTTAACATTTTTGTAACCCTTCGTACCCTTTACTGACTTCCAATGTAAAATTATGAACAATCTCTGCATTGCATTTCTTGTACTCTCCTTGCTCATTGCATAACTACGCCCTTTTTTTTTATAAAACTTCTATAAAAACTATTGAAACAGAAAAAGGTCATCAATAAAACCCCTGGATTTCTCTCACTTTGTGGGATATCAGGGCCAACACACTGTGGAAGGGTAATGTAACAACGCAAGAAAGGCCTGGCCAGAGATGTTTGAACACTTTTTTTAACTTATGAAAATAAATCATGTACTCACAATCAAACAATCCAACTCTTTGATCATCGATAAGTATTGAATCCCCATAATCTATTGGCAGGAAGCATACAACATTTCACAATTGCTAGGCATCTCACCAAATTTGCTTTTTACAAATAAGTTAAAGTAGAAAAACATTGATCCTTATTTGGTAAAATCTATGACAGAAAAGTGTAAACATTTTAGGAATGTAATGAAAAAAAAAAAACCTCATACTGATACCTAGAACTGTGAGATCAAATCCACATGGGGGAAACATGCTAGAACAAACAATATTATTTTTAGAACATCTAAATGTTGCTTACATCACAACAAAACAAGCTTTATAGAAGCACTATCAAACACCTAATGGAAACTAAGGCATGAGTTCATTTAAGTTTATCAGTAATGTGCAGAGTGACCATCCCTGGCCTTGTTTATACAGTAATGAAAATGTCAGTTTCATGTGGTAAATCTTTGAAAAGAGTCGTTATATTAGTCTTATAGGGCCTGCAAGTCATTTTTCAACTTTATGTTTTCAGATGCATTTAGAGAAAGTTCTGGGAGCTTGCTATAAAGAGGCTTCTATGTCTGAACTGAAATGCTGTATATAATAAAGCTACTTACGGGTACTACAATGTGCTTTTGCATAAAGAATAGAGTGTTTAGGCTGTTTCTCTAACTTAACAGGTTCACTTTAAAGTCAATCTGTGCATTACATATATAGGGCAAAGTAGCAGCATTTAAAAACTTGTAGAGCTCCACAGACACATATATTTACTGTACCTTTTTTCAACAGCGCTCACATAGTTCACATACTTTCTTTAGTTTTGTAACTGTCTGCCCGTATGGAAGTATGAACAGGCAAGCTGGAGGTAGTGTCTGCAGGAGCCTGACATTGCATTCTTGTTCTAAAGATCGCAGGTGCAGTGCTCTACAGGCTCATCAGAAAAAAAATTAAATGCACATTTTTGCTTGCAAAAATATGTGTTTTATTGTTTTTTTTTTTTCTTAAAATGAACTTATCCTTTAAATATGGGCAAAGCACAGTTTGCTCTAACCACTTCCTGTCCGCCCTATATAAGAAATACTGCTACAGGGCAGCACGGGTGTGCAAAATCACGTATATATACATGATTTTGCAGTTCCGGTAGGGGACGTGAGTGAACCACGTGCACCCTACCCACGCCTCCATTTGAGGCCTCGGCTGTCAATCACCGGCTCCCTTCCGGTGATTACTCACCAGCACCCGGTGATTGCCAAGCATTACCGACAGGGGAGAGAACTGTATGTAAACAATACAGTTCTCTCCCCTGTCAGCTCCTGCACACTTCTTTGTATGGCTTTTCATAGCAGAGCCATACAAAGCAGTGTGCTTACAATTGAAAGTGCACACAGCACATAATGTGAAATAGCACACAGTTAACCCTTTGATTGCCCCAGATGTTAACCTCTTCCTGCCCAGTGCCATTAGTACAGTGTCAGTGCTTTTTATTAGCACTGATCACTGTATTGGTGGCATTGGGGGTGTCAGCGACACCAAGTCATTTCCCCCCAGTGTCAGAATGCCCGCTGCAGTCCCGCAGTCCTGCTATAAGTTGCTGATCACCACCATTACTAGTATAAAAAAAAATTCCAATATATACCGCCACTTGTAAATGCTATAACATTCACGTAAACCAATTAACTTACACACGTTGGGATTTTTTTTCAGCAAAGACATGTAGCAGAATACATTTTGTCTTAAATTTATGATGAAATTTGATTTTTTTACATTTTTTTTATTGAACATGTTTAATAGCAAAAAGTCAAAAATATTGTTTATTTCTCAAAATTGTCAGTCTTTTATTGTTTATAGCGCAAAAATAAAAAATGCACAGGCGATCAAATACTACCAAAAGAAAGCTCTATTTGTGGAAAAAAAAAGAATGTAAATTTCATTTGGATGCAGCATTGCATGACTGTGCAATTGTCAGCTAAAGTAACTAAAAAAATGACCTGATCAGGAAGGGGGGTAAATCCTCTGGAGGGCAAGTGGTTAAAGAAGATCTGTGGTCTAAATAATAAACTGCATTGACGTTTATGTATGGTAAAAGTTCAAGAAGAATATCAAGTCATATAGAATATTCTCTGCTAATTACACAGAATTATATATACTTCTTGTTTATTCTGCATGTGCATACTTATTACTGCTTATGCAAGGTACTGTGCAAAGTGTAAATCTTGGGGAGACAAACTTGTCCAGACTGAACCAGCTGTCTTATGTGTACTTAATTTAAGTGCGGTGACCTGCCATGTTTACACTTTTTTCCAATGACTGAACCTACATTTAAATTCACACTGTAGAAGCATATTTTGGACACCCAGTAATAACTGTTTATGCATGGCACTTATTTCTCTAAGATATTATTATGGTAAAATAACATCAATAATCTTAATCTCTTTAGTACAACACTGAGCTAACTGTGCATAAAAATGAGTCAACACGGAAGAACGATATCCACAAGATCCTTTTTTGCAGACAATGAGCTCAAGAAAATATTTTAATTAAATGTTGGCATGCCATAATTATAGGAGAAATGAGAACCAAAATGAGACCATAATGTTGTACAAAACCGATCTTTGAATCCCAAAGGTGAGAAATGGAAAGTGCTGGTTTCTCTTGGGAAAAATGAAGTATGTGTGAAAAGTGTCTGACAGTATAACATGCCTATTAGGATAAAAAAAAATACTTGTAAGAAAATGGAATGATAAATCATAACAACCAGGTCACCACTGCAAAAAATGGATCCTTCTGGCTCTTAAGTTGATGACTTGCAGTTACAGTACTTAAAGTGAACCTGTACCTTGTCCATTTAGGGGAAGTAACAGGTTTATTTGATAGTTCTCTCCCTCTGCTTCTGATTTTACTTTCCCAACATTGCTCTAGCAATACAGTAGGGTGGCAAGAAATATTTATGGTTATGGGGAGCATGTGAATCCCTCTTACTCCTAAGATACAGTGCAGAACATATGAGCTGCCTATTGCTAGGCCTGATTGCCATCACATGCGGGTGAGGGGAAGGTCTTTTGCCTTGTGTTAGCTCTGGCTCAGAGCCCATGGGGAACGTTCAAAGCCATTAAAGATAATGGTAAAGTATAACTAAAGACAAACTTTGTTTTAATTTTAGATAAAGTGGAGAGGAAGTAGGACATCTCTCAGGTATCTATTGCTGTCTGTACCATGGTTAGGGAGATTCACTCTCTCTATTTGTGATATTTCAATTATCATTGAAAGTGAAAGTAAAAGTTAAAGAAAATTGCACATTTTGGGTTGTCTCCAGAACAGAAATACAATTGTCCAATGGAAAACCAATTTGGTTACCCTGGTGACACTTTCATCACTTTGGAGGGCTTTCATCTCACTTTCTGTTTTGACTGTGGAACAGGAAGTGAAAAGAAATCTTCCCAATGGGACACAGATGGCAAAACAAACAAAAAACAAAACAAAAAGAGATCCATAGCTCTTTTTTTCTTTTTCTGTGGGTGGTGGTACATGGCCATTCTTAGTTGGGGGAGCGATTTGTCTGCTTAATTTTGATAACAAATGAGACTCCTCCATGCTATCTAGTTATGCCATACCTGGCTGCAACATCTTTGTGTTCTTTGGTTTGGAAGGGGTAAAACTAAATGCACGTTCTATCTTGATTTAAGTATCAGCATCCCTCTCCTCGGTCTCCAGTAATAACATTACATACATCAATAGCAAAAAGAGAACACAAGATACTAGATATCTAAGGACAGGTTCACAGAGGCTAAATGGTTAGCACTTCCACCTGGCAGTACTAGGGTCATTGGTTCGAATCCCAACCATGGTACTACCTGCCTGGAGTTTGCATGTTCTCCCTGTGCCTGCATGGGTTTCCTCCTAGGGTCCTAGTATGTGTATGTATGAATGTAAGTTAGGGACCTTAGATTGTACGCCCCTCGAGGGTTAGGGACTGATGTGAATGTACAATATATATGTAAAGCGCTGCGTAAATTGACAGTGCTATATAAGTACCTGAAATAAATAAATAAACAGATTCTATACACATACCTGCTCTGCAGCACCAGATTCTAGTTTCATGAATTTCAAATGGTTGTAAATTTAGTATGATAAAAAAAGTCCACAGATCATGTGAATAAGTCGGAATAGGCGTGCTTGTGACATTATTACACAAGGCAGCTCTAGCGGTGTGTTATGCGGTTTTGCTACTATGTGATTGTGATTACCCTTTGTTTTGCTTTTAATAAATTGGCAATTTTACTGGTATCACACTATCCAATTTATTTATTTCCTCCTATGTTCCTTTGATTGTCCATGTAATATCTGAGTTCAGACTGGATATCCGTGAAGGCATTTTAGAGGTCTAGGTAACATCCTTAAGGCATAGCCTCTGTTTCTATCAAATGCGCAGGACCACATGTTAAGGAGGTCATTTGAATCTGGTAGAAGCTGGTGTGCAGTCAGGTTGTGGAACATGAACTGAATACATCATTATGTGTGGAATGTTATCAAAACATATTCACAAGATATGTGGACTTATCTTTATTGCACCAATTATAATGGTTGCATTTTATATAATTTGATGCATGGCTGTATTGTTCACTACAAACATATATGTATATATGAATCTTTTGATATACATGTATCTATAGAGATTGTACATCTGATGTATTTGTTAAGTTTGTATATGATTTTGCACAATTAATTTTACAGGTGCACTTTGCATATGTAGATGCAAATTTGGTTTGTTTTTTCATGAATTTGTTTATCAATGTCATTTGATTTATTTTTAAAGGGGCAGCGCCACAGATTTTTTCAATTCTATTTTTTTTTTTTTTGTATTATAGTAATGTTTGAGTGCAGCAGCCCAAATTTATTGTCAGTAAGTACAGAGGTTTTGGTTAAAATTTGTTCCTCTATGTGTTGCATATTCCACACTAATATAAGCAAGCCTTCGGTCTACAATAAAGGTGATGTGGCTCTTTTATTTGAGAAAGGAACAACTAACTGTCAAAGAAATCACTCTGATTGCTTGACATAGTTTAAATATAGCTACAAAAAAGATGAAAACCAGCCCTGCACATGTTGCTTATACCGAGCTTCCTCAGTTGATCAAAGCTGTGTGAGCCTGTGGTAAAACTGCAGAGACAGATCAGCAATCTATTCACTGTGACATATGTCTTACATTTTTAACTTTTCCCAAACAATGCAGGAAAATATTATTTAACCTTAAAATATATGTTGAAGGAATTTTGAATAAAAATTTGCATAAAAATCAAGCAAATTGTTGGGCTTGAAAAGTGAACACAATTTCATTCTTATTCACCAACATTCATTTTGCAAAGTCACACAAGAGCTGTCATCCATTGTGATGGTTTAGGTTTTTAGTTTGGAGCTTAGTGTTTTATCTATCATTTAGAATCTCTTAACAGTGTTCTGTCTAATACAGTATACATTTTTATGTTTTAATACAAGAAAAGACAAATATTAGGTACATTATAAATTTTGCTTATTAATGCTACTCCCTGGTTACATTTGTAATTGGCAAATCAGAGTTCACAGTATGTTTACACATTTATTAGATGTGTGGCACATAAAACAAGGCAGAGTTATTTAACATTCTTTATGAAATGCTTGCATTTTTAACACATTTTAAGTATAGATGTCTTACCTAGCTGGTGGGCTCAACTTATGATATGTTTATGCCTAATAAACCGGAGTGCCTTTCTTGCATCACCTTAGACTGGCAGCCTGGCAATAGATCTTACACCCTTAGTAAATCACAACCCATGATTCTATTATAAACAAAATAAAATGTAAATTTAAATCTCCAGACCCTGACTAAGAGCTGTTGGTGTACACTAGTTTAGGTAAACACAAATCTATCTGAGGAGCTTTCTTGACTGAACTTGCACCCTTGACAGATAGAACTCATATCAACCCAAGAATAAGTATAAGAGGGGAGTTGTTCTTTCCTTTTTTAGGAACTTCTCCAATTTTTTGAAACAGTTGGGTCTGTTTTTATGTAGGTAAAAATAACTTCTTCACAGCTTTATGTTGTTTATGAGATGATAGACTCTTTGCGGTTTATTTACTAAAGGCGTAGAATTTTTACTTAACGAAATAATAGTCCATTTTGCTAAATTAATTTTCACGTAGCTTAGTGAAAAGGGTGAATCTGCGTTCATTTTGAATACCAAGTCATGTGAAAGGGAAATTTTAAGAAACATGAATTTTTCCTTGCACATTGGCAAGTGAATGAACACAACTTTCGCTTCTCTAGTAAGCCAAACATACATTTATTTTGTAAAGAAAATATTCAGTTTACAAAGTGAACAGTTTGTACATCCCTAGTAATTAACTCTATTATAGGTAGGGAATTTGAACATTTATAGCATAACATAAGAAAGCTATAGCAGAAAAATAGAACTAAAATGAAAGTCAAGAAAAATGCCTAACAAACACTAACAGCACACCTTTGGTTGTATTGATGACTAACAAAAAAAAGTTTAATGGTAAAAAGAAAAGCAAAAACAACAACAATAGAGCAATACATGTCTCAAAAATATCCAGCTCTAGACATTTGTTCACAATTGCATAAGGCACTTGTCACAATTTATCTTTCACAGATACTTTTAGTCCCAACCCATGGCTGTAATATCGCAATGCACATATATCATTATTTTAAGGCAGAAGGATTATATTTGAAGTGAGAGTTCTTGCTGCAGGGTTTTAAAAAGACCACATGCAATTTAGAGAGAACACAAAACAATAAGAAATAAACTTTATCTGTTTTTTAATAGTTCATGTTTATTTCTAAAGCTAAGCTGCTATTGTGTAATCTTTATCATGGACATTTCATCTTGGAAATGTTGACAATGACTTCTTTAGCTGAACATAATTTCAACACTTCAGGACTTATTCACTATACTGTCTCTAGAAATACACACCAAATGTGTCTCATCAGACAGTCCGTTATTTGGCTAAACAACGAAAGATCATATCCAAGACAGACTGTTATAAAATATCATCTCAAGGACTGTTGACAGTTTAATTAACATCTTGAATTGCTACTTCCTGCAAAGGCTACCACCTGCACTAAAGCCATTCAGACTATCTATATAACAGATACACAAGGTAGTTTATCTTCTAAAATACTGTATATTGCCCGTAATAAATTATTACTTTTAAATTTAAAAAATTCCGGTTGCAGGAACAAGACAAGACCAAACACTGACAGCTCAGACATTGGATACACTTTAGGCTGTCTTTTGAGATGAACATTGTCATGCACTACTTAATTCCTGAAGGTTTATCTGTTCCTCCAGAGCACAATATAAGCAAATGAGGAAATGGCCAAAAAAGATAAGCAGCCGAAATTAAATATGGGGTGGGGAAGGCTGTATTCCTCAGATTAACCACTTGAAGCAAGAGGCGGAGCCTAAAAACATATTAGTGATGGTGTCTTTGAGTTGAGGCTGTTGCATGAGGGATTCAGATGTTCCATCCCTGCAGTGTTGGTCAATGTCAGGCTGTCAGGACATTTCCTCTTCTCTGGATGCAAGTGTATATACAGGGAGTGAGTCAAGTCTGCATACACTGATCCATTCTGTGAATCTTGCTCTGTAGTGACAACTCTCATGTTTTGTGAGTGCAATTTTATGCCTTTTTTATTGTTCATAAATTGTGTTACCTGCACTATACAGTGTGCTTCACATGTTCTTCTGTTTTGTCATTTAAAAAAAAATAAAACCCTAAAATATACTGTTGCTTACCCTCGCAGGAGCCACTGAATATGATGTGTTCTCTGTTCTGCCATGACCCTTTAAGTTGCTTGGTCCCTACTGGCACACCTGGCTATATATTAAAGGCTTCTCACACCTTTGTAACTTAAGTGTTAGTAGTTTACCACTCTATAACAGTGCACAGAAAATAGGCCACAAACTACTGGATGGTTGATTAAATAGATCTAGTATGACAAGGCAGTGTCAATGCATGAATCAGTAAACAAGCAAATTACAATGTTTACAGATGCTGAACTAAATCAGGTAAACACTGGCCTATAATATGGCAGTTAACCATACTGTGGGAAGGCAAACCAAATTCTAACTGGTATAAATGGATGGCATTAAGTAACCCAAAAAGGTGTCCTCAAGTGCACTCTGCATATACAGCTCTTTATTGGGTGGGTGTGCGTGTTCCAAACAAGGGGTACCCCAGAGGTGGCTGCAAAGTACCTGGCACCTAAGATGATCTCTGTCTTCTCTGATGTAGGCATATACAGCAATTGGTCTCCCTAGCTCTGATCCCAAGACACAGTGACTTTCTATGGCTCTCTAGATGCTCAGAGCACAGCAATAGACCTGCACACTCTGGTTCCTGCATTGCTCTGTCTCTTCTGTAGCTGTCTCTCTGGTCAGGTCTGAACATTCTTCTTCCCTTTCGCAAAATACAGCTACCTCTCCAAAATTGCCTGGGAAAGGTTCTGTATTCTCCTCCCTTTGTAAGCAGGGCATCCTGGGTATTGAAATTCACAAGCCATTAGTGTCCGATGTACAATGCTCCTTGTGAACTGCATGTCCTGTGATCCATTGCAGATGTATTCCTCTATAGTGCTCTCTCCCTGCTGCTGATTGGCTCAAGCCACTGCTGCCAGGAATAAGGAGGGGAAGCAGGAGTGAGCAGAGAGCACAAAGCACTTACATGCTGTGCAGCAGCAATGGGGAAGGAAAAAAGAAGAATGGACACATGAGCACTCAGCCTGCTCCTCCTACTAATAGTGTCAGGGGAGGGTGACAGAGAGTGGCACACAGCTGGTGGAGCTGCTGGCTCCCATGTAGCAACATTCTCAGGCCATCTTCCCTGGGCTCCCAACAGCTCCCTGACTTGTCACCGGGCTCACTGTAGCTCCCCAGAACCAAAGTAAACCTTAAGCCTTGTCACCCTGGGCTTCCCCTAGGCCCCCTTTCCATCTGTAAGATCCAGTGGGTGGGGCAGAAAACCTGTCTGCTACAGCAGCCAATCAGAAACCCCCTGCCCTATTGTCAGGGACAGGCATAGTCCTAGGCTTTGACTACAGCCAGTTAAAGTTTTCTTTGCTCTACTCTCATTCAGCTGTCAATCTCTAGCATGGAGAAAGGAATAATCTGCAGTCAAGGTACAACATTCTGCTGGGTTTCTTCAAGGGGTCCCAGGTAGATGGCTGCAAAAAATAACCTTGGATCACTACCATTTCATGAAAACGCGATTCAGTAAGTTGGAAACTTAAAGTGGAGCTAAACTCCATGATAGTTACCTCTTGCTTCTGCAGATCAGTGTACATTCCAAAGAAGACTGTGAGAAGGCAGATATATTTATTTTATTGCAGAAGAGACATAGCATGTTTATTCTGCAATAGGGAGCCTGTCTGCAAGCAGTTTTTGAAAGCGAGACTTAAGTTCAACTTTAACCACTTGCCTACCGGGCACTTAAACCCCTTTCCCGCCCACAGCAATTTTCAGCTTTCAGTGCTCTCATACTTTGAATAACAATTGTGCAGCCATGCAACACTGTACCCAAACTACATTTGTGTAATTTTTTAAGACAAATAGAGCTTTCTTTTGGTGGTATTTAACCACCACTGGGGTTTTATTTTTTATTAAAGAAACAAAAAAAAATGTTTTTTTCTTAGTTTCTGTTATAAAGTTTTGTAAATAAGTCATTTTTATCCTTCACTGATGGGCACTGATAGGCTGCACGGATGAGGAGTCACTTATGGGCACTGATAGGCTGCACTGATATGTAGCACTTAGGAAGCTGCACTGATCGGCGACAATGTTAGGTGCCACTGATGGGCACTGATAGGCGGAACTAATTCAGCTGATGGGCACTGATTGCCAGCAAACATGGGCACTGATGGGTACTATTGGCCGCACTGATGGGGCTGCACTGATCATCAAGGCATTGATCATCAGTGTAGATGTCCCCCTGCAAAATGCCGCTTACCGGCTCTCCTCTCCTCACGCGCTGTCAGCAGGAGGAGAGGACTGCTGATAACCAGCATTTCCTATTTACCCTGTGATCAGCTGTGATTGAATACAGCTGGTCACATGGTAAAAGCGGCTGTGATTGGCCCGTTCCTTCGTAATGTGATCAGCTGTGTCCGAAAGACACAGAGATCACAGACTGCTTGCAGTGCAAGCGCCAGGGGGCATGCGGGGGGTGTGGTTCTGGGAGAACATTCATGGACGCCCTTCCAGAACTAGCTGACCATACTGTAGCTGTCTGTAGCTGTCTTTTGGCTATAGCATTGTTGGGAACTGGTTAAACCAGGGGTGGACTGACCATGTGGACCATTTGGAAACTCGGGCACTGCTCGAGGGCCCGGGGTCAGTAGGGGGCCCCATGAGATGCCCCTGGTACCTTTTTCATAGGCTTTTTATATACTGTGTATATATATATATATATATATATATATATATATATATATATATTGCATTTACATCATGCAGCTGAATTATCTGATTGGTTGCTGTGAGTTACTGTACTTTCCTGTGCTTAAACACGTTATTTAATAAAGTTCTTAGTTACCACTTGTAAATGTTTCAGGGCATTACAGTATTAATGTAGCTAGAAGCTGAGATGTCATGGTTAAATGAGAAATGTATCCTTTGTTACCATTTGTACAAATAATACATGGAAATCAGTGGTTACATCCACAAATGTGATATTATCCAGAGTTTTGTAAGAAAATAAAGCAGATCACCAGCTAAGTTTCATAATCCTAACTTTCTATGCAGCTATAAAATCATATTAATATTCATCTTAATATCTGACTGCTGAGACTATTTTGAAATGTTGCTATGAAAAGAAATGCAATGCAATAAATCTAACTTGTAAATGGCGAAAAAAATGAGAATTCTATTTTTATTCACCAATGTCAAAAAACAAATAAACAGCTGTAGCACTACTCCTGAGAGGGCTGCTGGATTTTTAATGACTTCCTGCCTTCTTATTGGTAATTTTCCTTGCAGCTGCACACAGACACTCACCAACCCACCAATGGACAGACTTCCACTCCATAAATTTTTACTATTTTTTTGTCCAGTTGTCTGGGGGGAGAGAGGGTTTGGGGTACAGAATACCCCAAAACAGCAGCAACAATCCCTTCCACTTAGTTGTATCTTGTAGAATCTTTAACGTAGGCCAGGTGGACAACTGACTTTAAGTATCTTCAGTCTCTATCACAGACAAGATTAGGTCTCTTAACAGCTCTCTTAAAGGAAAGTTATTGACCTTTAAGCCCAGATGGGCAACTTTCTGAACAGAACTCTTTTTCAGCTTCCTTTTTTAAACAAGAAGCAAGAACTAGACCTTCCAGGAACTAAATCCTGCCCAGGCAGCTGCCCTGGTAGGGAAGGGCCTCTGTACTCAAATCTTCCTTAGGCAACAAGCCTGAGAGGCAAGAACCTCTGATCTATTTACACATTTGTCCTCTCAAGGCAAAGGTAAATGAGGAAAGGACCTTTCTAGAAAGTTTATTTATTTGTGGTGTTATGAGTTACTGTATCAAAATTTCCAGGAAAACGTCATCTGAAAGCATAAGTGCAGTCAGCATGGTTAACTACCGAAAGAGACAAAAGGACATTGCACAGGATTGTGACCTAGAATAAAAAAACAACTGCTACAAAAGGGATTGCAAAGCTCATTCTCAGTCTTTTTCATGACACTGTTCCCCCTGAAATCCATACTAGACCCTTCAGGGGTTTTAGGGAAGATCCCTGCATAAATGTTTAAAAATGTGTGAAGCCCCCCTAAAAATTAATATCAGACCCTTAATCCAAGCATGCAGCCTGGCTAACCAGGAAAGAGGACGTAAGCCTGAAACCCCCCCATACCAGGCCGCATGAGGGGTGTAACTTGCCAAACAGGGGCCCCTGACAAAGCACCTTGTCTCCATATTAATGAGGACAAGGACTACTTCCTCAAAACCCTGTCCCAGTGGTTGTGGAGGTCTGTGGGCAGGGGGCATTATTGGAATCTAGATGCCCCTTTAAAAAATTAGGCTGCAGAAAAAAAAACCCGGAACACACAGCCAATCCCATACTAGTCTTTACTGTATAACAGTTTCCTGAGCTGTCATCAGCTATATAGAGCAAGGGGCAGGGTTAATGGTGGCATCCTGGGCCTAATATTACCATGGGCATATTTGGTTAATGTCTTTGCCCAAAATTGCCCAGTGGCTATATTTGTGCAGTGATGCCACCGCTAGTCTCATCCCTTTGGTTATGGGACTGAGGACTGAGGATGTTGCTAAGGATGCAGTGGGTACCTGCACCCAGCCTTTCCTTAGCAATCATTGACAGTGGGAAGCTGTCATATATAGAAGGGATAGAAATACCACTTCTATATACTGTATGATGTTCAGCCCATGCCAAACAGGGGACCAAACACACTCAGACAATGTAAACAAATAGAGCTCAGGCTGGCAACAGCCCAGCTGCCAACATTTAGTTTAAACCATGGACACTCCAAATTAGGCAGGGTATCTACACAGCCAACCATAACGACCCTATGTCATTCAATCACACATAATGCATTCAAGTATGTCTAATGAAATCAGTTGTAAGCATTCTGTTACTGTATTACTCATTTAAATTATTAATATTCATAGACTAATTTATATAGGATGATACGATTAAATAATCTACTGCTCCTAACATGTACTTTTACCTCATAGCCTAGATTATTCCCTTCTTTAAGGTACATACTTTATTTCAGTAAATAAAATGCAACCAACAGGCTGATAAGAAAGGTACGGTATATCTCATCCTTATTATGTACTGCTGGAGCCAGGTGATGGACCCACAGGGGCAGGGTGAGCTGTCATTTGTCCCAAGTCCATGGCTAGCAATGGATATTGGGAAACATTGGGTGCCAGTCACTTTAAGGGTTTTCAACAATTTTATTACCCTGGCAACTCACTGGGAAAGAGTGATAAAAGCTACAGATATCCATAGCAACACTTACAGACTCTGGATCCACTTTCAGCTTGTACAGTGTAAAAGACCTTCAAGAAGACACTAGCAACAGTTTAGAAGGCATACTAATGCTGGACATCAGACTACTCCATGCATCCTCTTATGATTCTGTCTATCTTCCCAGGCCTCGGTGCATCCTCCCAAGAGAGCCACAAGGTCCCTGTGAGGATCCAGCTTCTTTTGCAGTGCCCTGCTCCAGCAGAATCCTCCTCCTGGTTCCCGATGTTTGTTCAACTTCCCCCTCATCCAGGCTTCTGAGGATCACTTTTGGTTCTGACCACAAACAGACTTACTACAGTGAAACAAATTAAAGAGTATGTAAGAAACAGGTGTACAGTGTCACCTAGTTATATTTCTTCAGCTTTTTTCTGTAGCTACGGTAACTGTACGTTAGGCAGGCCATAACGTATTCTTTTATTTCTATCAACCAGTGGGTTAAACAAAAAAAATGACCTGAATCCCCCATCCACAAATTCAAGATGGATAGCGGAATCACTCCTGCTGAGTTATTGTATTTAGATGGTGGGGAGAATTCCCTGCCTTCAGAATGTACTAATCAGTGCTGCCATCCATAGGCCTCGGCACTGATCGATCAGGAAAAACCCAACAGGGCAGTTGTACAAAAGTGGATTGGTAGATCCACTTCTGTACAACCACTGTCCCCATACATAGATTGAAATTCGGACTGGCTGAATTTTGATCCATATATGGCCAACCTCAGAGTTTATGATATTTAGCTTTCTTGGTCAATAAATGTATTTATTTTAAACAAACAAACAGTGCTGAGGCTATGACTCTCAAGGAACAATGATGAAGGTCATCAAGTATGACACTTGAACAAAGTAATGAGCGCACCCAATGAGTAAAGGCCCATCCTCTCAGCTCTGTAACAACCTGCAGACAACCTAGGCAAATTTTTAGTTGGACTCAAAAAACATTATGATTTGGCACAAAATAAACAACAAACTCATTCACTGAAAATGAGGAAAAACAAGGCCTATAATTTATCCAATTCTGACCTTTTACTTTGTGTCTGTAAAGTGACAGGTCTACTTTTCAACCATTTTTTAAATTGTCTTTTCAGTAGCAGATAAGATGTGGGCCCTATTCCTTAAAGTAGTGTTAAACCCACAGTGTAAGATAGCTGTTTACATAAAGCCCAATCCAATTAGTAGGTTATATATTGTTGTTTTCCACCTTTTGTGCTCCAGTCTTACTTTGAGGTATTATTATACACTCTCTTCTGTCTCTTTGTCTCCAAAATTCCAGTTGGGAGCACACACTCAGCACGTCAGTGATCTTGGGGACTGCATACCCATGATTCCGTGTGTCGCCATAATGCACGTTCCTAGCACAGCACCAGTACACTTCCCTTCCTACCATGTTTGAGCACATTTGAGGCACTCTGATACTTTGGTCAGGCACATGTACAGTATGGACAGTGCTCTAGTGCTTTGTTCAGGAATACCAGAGTGCTGCCTGTACACACATGTGCCCGAGTATGGCATCAAGTGATGGGTTGGCCAGGGGGACAATTAAAGTAGGCACACCACACTTTCAGAACCGAATGATGCTGAAAATAAATAAAAAGGTCAGGAAACAATAGTTATTTAAGGTACAACATATGCTGCTTCATTTAATATTTTAATATTTCCATGGAGGGTTTATTAGCACTTTCATAGTTTTTGTTATAAATTAGGTGACTGCTGTACTGGTCCAACAATATGGCAACCAGTCCAAAAATGGTCCAAAAATATGGCAACTTTATCATTAGAAATAACATTCCTTTGGCTAAATTCACAGAGTTATGCAGGATCTGAATGACCAATTCAGGAGAAGAAAATGAATTGAATGAAATATCATGGATTGACACAGTCCAATGAACACAAAAGTGTGTACTTAGCCATTCGATTCAAGATAAACTTTCACTTGTAGCCGTCGCTTCACAGGCATTGAAAACACATGCCAAATTTGCCCTTTTGCAGTTTGGTTGAACATAGGCTTACAATTAAAGTATTTAGCCTAGGCTAAAGCATTGTTCATTAGTTTTATGCAAACTGAGAAAGGGCTAGAACCTGTGTCAGGTTTTTATTGCTAGACTATAGATTATATGAAGCTATAATCTATATATTTATATTTAACTATCAGCATACCTGAATACTCCGCTGTATTAAGCCACCCTACAACAAAAAAAACTGTATAAGAAAAACTGTGTTTAGAGACATGAGCAACAGTTCAACATATACTGTAGTATAAAACATTTTTTAATAAAACCTATGTAGCACCCTCCTACATAGGCTGCTAGGACAGTAGGCAAATTAAGTTCTGTTTGGCTTCTCTGTAATCATTGGAGTGTTTTTTTTATTTCTTCTCAGGTTGCAGGTTTTACTACCCCCCCTTTCTAAAGGCTTCCAGAACATAAGGAGGGGTGAGTCAAATAGGTAGTTTGATATTTATTGAGTGTCAATTAATTCCTGGGAGGGTGGACTCAGTAGGTGGCTGGAGAGGCTGATAAATAGTGTAAACTCCAGAACAGCAGGATCTTCCTGTTGAAAAGGATTCAAGTCATCATCATCTATTCAATTGGTCCCATTTGGGGGTACCACTACACTTAATACATTCTAACCCCTTCCCACTGGGCCTATAGTAGAATGACATCCTCTCTGTCTTGCCGCTCAGACATAGCGCATCAGCAATTAGGGTAAAGAGCCAATGACAGTGGCTCTTTACCACGTGATGTCAACAAACAGCAGTAACTCACTGTTACTGGCTTCTCCTCCTTACACACAGATCCTCTGGGAGAAGGAGAACACCGGAACAGTGGGTTACTTCTTTAACCCCTTCAGTACTGTGCCCTGATTGCCTGGTCAGCCCTGTATTAAAATAGTACCTCTCGCAGTGGCAGCCACCAGGGCAGCCTGTCAGTGTACCTGTCACAAAACACCTATCAGTGCAGCCTGTCAGTGTATCTGTCACAAAACACCCATCAGTGCAGCCTGTCAGTGTACCTGTCACAAAACACCCATCAGGGCAGCCTGTCAGTGTACCTGTCACAGCAGCAGCCATCAGTGAAGCCCTAATCAGTGTACCTGTCATAGCAGCCCTTCACTGCAGCTCTAATCCATGTACCTGTCACTGCAGTCCATCAGCATAACCCTAATCAGTGTACCTGTCACTACAGTCATCATAGTTACAAAAAAGACACAAGTCCATCTAGTTGAACCAAAAAAAAATTATACAATCCTATATAAACTATCCTATACCCACAGTTATTCCAGTGGAAGGCAAAAATAAAGCTTGATCCAATTTGCTACAGCAGGGGAAAAAATTCCTTCTTGCTCCCCCAAGAGGAAATTGGATATTCCCTAGATAAACTTTACCTATAAATATTAGTATCCAGTTCAGGGGCGGACTGACCATTTGGAAACTCGGGCACTGCCCGAGGGCCCGGGGTCAGTAGGGGGCCCCATGAGATGCCCCTGGTACCTTTTTCATAGGCTTTTTTCAGTTTGGACAAGGACACAGGGGCCCCATGATCCCCTATTGCTCGGGGGCCCCATGAGTTGTCAGTCCACCCCTGATCCAGTTATATTGTGCACATTTAGGAAAGAATCCAGGCCTTTTTAAAAACAATCTACTGAGCTGGCCAGAACCAGCTCTACACTCTACAAACTCTACACTCAACACCAAGTTCACTATATGAACCACTGATGTATTTATACATGTTGATCATATCCCCCCTTAATCTCCTCTTCTCAAGAGAGAATACATTCAGTTCCTCTAATCTTTCCTCATAGCTGATCTCCTCCATGCCTCTTATCAGTTTGGTTGCCCTTCACTGCACTTTCTTCAGTTCTCTGATATCTTTTTTGTGACTTGGTGCCCAAAATTGAACTGTATACTCCAGATGATGTCTTACTAATGATTTGTACAGGGGTAAAATGATATTTTTCTCTCTGGAGTCTATACCTCTCCTAGTACAAGAAAAGATTTTCCTTGCTTTAGAATCCGCAGCTTGGAATTGCATGCCATGATTAAGCTTATGATCTACCAGAACACCCAGGTCCTTCTCCACCATTGATTCCCCCAGTTTTACTCCCCCTAGTATGTAAGATGCATATGTATGTATGACCCCAAGTGAATAACATTTATCAACATTAAACCTCATTTGCTAAACAGTTGCCCAATCAAACAGCACATTGAGGTTGGATTGTAAGTTGGAGACATCTTGTAAGGATGTTATTTCACTGCATAGCTTTGTTTCATCTGCAAACACTGAAATGGTACTTTCTATCCCAGACCCTATATCATTTATAAATATATTAAAAAGTATTTGTTTGTTTTGGGGTTGTATTCGATATGTGCAAAAAGAAATCACACAAATACTTATAACGTTTACTAAAAGTAGTGACAGATACAGATAACAAATATTAAAAAATATAACAATGGGGGGGCGCTCGTGAGCAGCAACCAAGATGGTTGCTTTGTAAATTAACTCCTCGGCCGCCGGACACATCGGCCGATTTTCTCTCCTCAGGGGGGGTCCCCCTGTTTCCTCCCTGGCCCCCTGTCTCTCTGGTGCCTTGATGGGCAAAAAAACGCCGGCCGCCCGTGCCTCCAGCTCCCGGCAGGCTGCTCCGGAGTTTGCGGCCTACCCGCCGGAGATCGCGGCTGAAGCCGGGGCCTCGATTTTGGGCCGGCCGCCGCGGACTTCCAGGACCCCGGCCACGGGTTCGCGGCTCCCGCCCGGGACCACAGATGGAGCCCCAGCCGCGATTTTGGGTCCCCCGCTGACACCATCCATAGGTGGGTCGGACCCTGGCAGTGTAGAGGACCTGGCACCAGAGCCATCCCTGCAGTCTCCCATCCCATCTCTGCGGGATGCTGAGCTCCTGCGCCGATTCCAATGTATGCTGCAGTCCGAGTTGTCCTTCGCTACCTCCAAGCTGGCCGACCGTCTTTCGCAGGAGATTCGTGAGTTGGGCAACCGGACGAACGACCTCGAAGATAAGATGGACGCTGCGGCCACGGTCATGGAAAATCACGAACAGGATTTGTGCGACCTCAAGAAAGAATTGGCAGACGCGCTGCTATGGCTTGAGGATTTCGAAAATCGTTCCCGCCGTGGCAATCTGCGGTTAAGGGGTATCCCGGAAACGGTCGCGGATCTTACTTCCACTGCTACAGCTCTGTTTCAGGAGCTGACACCCGCTGTTCCCATTGACCGGCTTGAATTTGACCGCATACATCGTGCGTTGGGCCCCAGACGACCGGATGGGCCCCCGAGGGACATTATCATCAAGTTTACGTATTACCGCACTAAGGAAACTATCCTCTTGGCGGCCAGAAACAACCCTGACCTCAGCTTCCAGGGGCATCGCTACCAGCTCTTTGCGGACCTCTCTCAGACCACTCTTCAGAAGCGTCGCCAATTGAAGCCCTTCACTTCGGTCCTGGTGAAACACAGTATCAAATACGCTTGGGGCTTCCCGTTTCGCCTCACCTTCACCTACCAGGGCCGCAGTCATTCTATGGCTACGCCGGAGGGGGCCCATTCTCTTCTGGAATCTTTACACCTTCTTTCGCCTGAGGCTGCGGATCGGAGCCCAGCTCATTCATCTGGATCCCCGGCAAGGCCACTTCTTCCAAGCCGCATCTGGGAGCGGTCATCCAATAGGAAGAGGGCCCTCCCTTCACGATCAAGTCCTTCCTGTTCTTCTCCGGGCTGAAGATGTGTCTTGGACTTCCCATGTATCATCTCACCGATGGACTTCCTTGACGAGACCGTGAGTTCGGCCCTTAGGGCTCCCCCAGTTTGTCAGCACTACGGGTTGGGACTGCTCCAGTGTGCCCCCTTGGGTTCCTTCCCTGGTTGGGGGGGTCTCCTCATGGATTCGAGAATTATGACTTTCTGCTGCCGCAGCCTATTTTGGGCCTGGGTGATGGTATTCCGGTTTTTGTTGGTAGCACGGAGTGAGGGTTCCCTCTGGTTTCGGGGTGGGAGGTTGATCTGGTAGGCCCGGTTGGGTGGGAGGGGGTTAGCCCCATGGTTCTCTGGGTTGCTATGGGGAGGTCATCACGGTGGCCTAGCTCCTTTAGTTTTATTGCTTTGGTACCCCGTTCTATTGTGTTTAGTGCCTTATTGCCCTTTTGCCCCCTGGGGACTTATGTTTCTGATGTTTCCATTTGCAGCCATGTGTCCGGTGGTAGAGCCACCCCTAACTGGTATCCTTCCTTTGTAGGATGCACGTCACCATTGGCGTGACACAATTGCACTATTGTATATTCTTTTTGTGTACTTTTCCTTCTTTCTTTCTTTGTTTTTTTTTCTCCTTTGGTTTTTTTTTGTTTTTGTTTTCTGCAGGGTTCCGGGACGCCACGGTCCGATCGCCATTGGGAGCGGAAATTGCTAGCTGCTTTATGGTTTCTTCTGCTGAGCGTGTTGCCCTGATGCCGCCATGGCCTCGCCCCTTTTGAAAATTCATTCGCAAAATGTTCAAGGCTTTAATTCGCCTCAGAAGCGGGCTAAAGTTTTTCATCACCTCAAATCACAACAAATTGACGTGGTATGTTTACAAGAGACCAGGTTTTCTCAGTCCTCCGCCCCGCGTTATCTTTCACCTCACTATCCCACCTTTTACACGGCCTCGGCCCCTGAGAAGCGTCGGGGTGTCCTGATCGCTTTTAAACGCAATCTCCCCTTTGTCTGTGCTAGGAATATAGCGGACCCCACGGGCAGGTATCTGCTTCTGCAAGGCACCCTCTGGGATCAGGAGGTTACTTTTGTCTCTTACTACGCGCCTAATCGTTTTCAGGATAAATTCTTTTCACATCTTTGCACCATTGTTTCCCGACACTCCAAGGGTCTTCTTGTTGTTTTGGGGGATTCAAATGTTACTTTGGATTCCGCATTGGATAGGCGCTGCGCACGGGGGGCGGCCCCTTCTCATGACTTGGTGCTGGAGGAACGTATGCGCTCTCTCCTGCGGACAGCGGGGCTGGCGGACGTCTGGAGGGAGCTTCACCCAACGGAACGCGACTTTACATTCTATTCCAGTCCTCATGATAGTTTTTGTAGAATTGATCATATATTTATGCAGGTTCAGCAGCTTCCCTTGGTCAGGCGGATAACTATTCCCTCCTCGCCTTGGTCGGATCACGATCCCTTGGTACTTCTCCTTGCCCTCTCTGGGTCAGAACGGCGCCCTTTTCATTGGCACATCAATGATTCTTTATTGACCACTCAGGCTACTTGCCAACAAATAGAATTTTTTTTACGAACATACTTCACGGAAAACGCGGGATCGGTCTCCTCGGCAGTGCCCCTATGGGAGGCACATAAGGCCACTGTGCGGGGTCATGTTATACAGCTGGCGGCGGTCCGGAAGCGGGAGCGGGAGCGCCGACTTTTGGAGCTTCATTCTCTCCTGGCCTCTGCGGATGCGCGTTGGAAGTCCTCTCCATCTGCGGCCCATAAACGCGCTCGGGACGCTCTGGCGGCAGAGTTAGACCTACTTGCCTCTTCAGAGGCGGAACGGGCCCTGCGTTGGACCAAACACAAATTTTATTCCTGTGCTAATAAGCCAGGCCCGATGCTGGCCAGGAAACTCAATTCTGTGGGGAAACCCCGTAAACCGATTCGACTGCGACTGCCTACAGGTGGCTGTACTTCTAATCCCCAGCAGATTGTTTCCCGTTTCTCAGACTTCCTTGCACGCCTCTACGCTAAACCAGATCCCTTCCCCGTGGCTCAAGCAGAGGCATTCTTTCAAGATCTCCGACTTCCTGGGTTATCCGAGGCAGCACAGGTGGCACTCAACGCCGGTGTCACTGTACCAGAAGTGCTTCAAGCTATCAAATCTTTACGGTCCACCGCGGCCCCAGGTCCCGACGGCTTTTCCGGTCTTTATTATAAGAAATTCTCAGCCTTGTTGGCGCCCTTTTTGGCTGAGTATTTTAATGCGTTACGACAGGGCTCCTCGCCCTCCCCAGATGCGCTTAGAGCGCATATCGCCATGATTCCTAAGACGACCGATGATGTACAGGAACCGCAAGCCTTCCGGCCTATTTCTCTTCTTAATGAAGACCTGAAGATATTGGGCAAGATCCTTAGTTTCCGCATTAATAAATATTTGCGTAGCCTGGTCCACAGGGACCAGGTAGGGTTCGTCCCCGGGAGGCAGGCGGGTGATAACGTTCGTAAGGTGGTCCATCTTATACATTTTCTGCAACAGCGGAAAATCCTGGGATTCTTACTGTCTTTAGACATATATAAAGCCTTTGATTCTCTATCCTGGGAATATCTGCGGTTTGTGCTGTCTCGTTGGGGTTTTGGGGATTCTATTCTTTCTTGGATTCAGGCCTTGTATTCTTCTCCTTCGGCCTCCGTCAAATACGCTGGGTATTTTTCAGATCCCTTTCCTATTGGGCGAGGGACGAGACAGGGTTGCCCCCTGTCCCCAGCGCTCTTTGTCCTGGCGCTTGAGCCGTTGGCTTTGGCGCTTCGGACCGATTGCAATGTATCGGGGGTTCCTTACGCGGGACAGGAATTCAAACTGAACCTTTTTGCGGATGATGCCCTCCTGACTCTTACTAACCCCCTGACGACGCTTCCTAATTTGCAACAGGTTCTTGAGCGCTTCTCCTTGATTTCGGGTCTCCGTATCAACTTGGATAAGACTGTCGCCCTCAATATTACTTTGGCTTCAGATTTGGTTTCGCGCCTACAATCCCACTTCCCTTACAAATGGGCTTCCTCTTCTCTTGAATACTTAGGCATTCGCTTGACCCCCACTTATGACTCCTTGTTTGCTGCGAATTACTATCCATTGCTTAGCTCTCTATCCTCTCTTATGCATTCTTGGCAATTTCCGCACCTGTCTTGGATAGGACGGGTTAATTCGGTGAAAATGACCATCTTGCCGAAATTGTTGTATTATTTTCGCACACTCCCGGTGCGGGTTCCCCCTCATTTTCTTCGGTTGCTTCAGGCGAAGTTAATGCGTTTTATCTGGGCCGATAAGCACCCCAGAGTATCCAAAAGTACGCTTTTTGCCCATAGACTTCAGGGTGGTCTTGGGGTGCCTAATGTGACTAAGTATTATCAAGCGAGCCAGATTGCCCCGCTGTCTATGTTGCACGCCTCTTCCGACGTCCCCCTCTGGGTCCTGTTGGAACTACCTAATTGTGCCCCTATCGCACTGTCGACGCTTCTATGGCTTCCCCCTGCCCTGCGCCCTATGGCACTGAGTCCGATGTTACTTCATGGCCTACAAGTTTGGGACTCGGTACGTTACTCTGGTGGTCTGATGTCACCTTTTCTGCCTTTGCTCCCAATTATTAACAACCCTCTTTTCCCGCCGGGTTTGGATCACCCAGGGGCGTTTTCTTGGTGGGTGACTACTGGTTTTTCGCAGGTGCGACACTTTTTGATTTTTCGGTCCTTTCCCACCTGGGACTCTCTTCGGGAATCCCGGAATATCCCCCCGGCGGAATTTTTTCGATATCTTCAATTGCGACACTGGCTGCTCTCGCTGCGGGGTACTTCTGTGTTCCCGTACCAGAAATCTGCCTTTGAACAGCTCTGCCAACTGCGTCCGGGCGCTCCGGGCCTTATATCCCTTCTTTATGCAGCTCTGAACAGACGCTCGTCGCATACTTCTCTTTCATATGTTGTTCAGTGGGAGCGCGACCTGGGAGCGGCTGTGGATCCGGAGGACTGGAATAAGGCCTGGTCACTCATAGCTAAATGCTCATTTAATACGACCACACTGGAGGCAGCCTATAAGGTATTGTTTCGTTGGTACTGGGTTCCGGCTCGGCTGGCCCGGGCTAACCCTGCCTGTAGTGATCAATGTTTTCGGGGTTGTGGTCATCGTGGTGATGTATTACATATCTGGTGGTCATGCCCGCGACTGTTTCGTTTTTGGTCTCGTGTATTTGGCCTCCTTTTCACCTTGTTCCATCTCTCCATACGCCGGGATGCTCGGTATGCCTTGCTTCATTGCCCCATACCGGGCCTCTTAGCTCACCAGCAGAAGTTGGCTTCCTATCTGTTTTTATCCGCCACTAGAACAATTGCTCAGGCCTGGAAGAGTCCGTTTGTCCCTCTTCAGGGGGTGCGGGATCGTATGACCACTATGATGCTGAACGAACAGATGTCGAGTATCCGCAACGACTCCCAACGTAAATTTTTGAAAATATGGGAGCCGTGGTTGCAATATGCCCTTCCCTCACTCCCCCCGGCTAGTCTGGGGATGTAATGGCGTTCGGTATTGGCGCTCTTGAATCCCTGCTCTTTGCCCCTCCCCCCCACCCCCTTTTTTCTTTTTTTCTTTCTCTCTTTTCTTTTTTCTCTCTCTCTCTGTTTTTGGTGTGACTGGACAGCTGCATTTAGTTGTTTAATCAGTTACATTACTGTTTTGTACCTTATGTGCCATTGATAGCCCCTGCGTGGGCGTACCTTTTGCCCTGTTGGCATTAGAGCATTGTTTTTCCTTTTTTTTTTATTTTGCATTTTGTTTATCTGTGCAATTGATAGCCCCTGCGTGGGCGTGTTTTATTGCCTCTGTTTATACTGTTTAAAAAATTTAATAAAGACCATTGAAATAGAAAAAATATAACAATAAGACTTAACTAAAGATGCTGTTTTGCCATGGAGCCCCTGCCCGCTTTTCGCGACATAGCCTGCCAGATTCAGATTGCTGCATGATTGCAAGCATTGGTTTGAGACTGAGATTTTACCAGTTTTGGCTGTGGTAATATAGACCTTAAATGTAAGGAAATGGTCAACTCCCACTGCAAGCAAAATTACCTTCTAAGGAAAGTGGCACATTCCTGGAAGGAGAGTGGGCTGGTTTGCCCATATAGTCACATTCCTTTGGTATGAGTTGGTATTTAGGGTAACCAGAATAACCAGGATATTAGAGACCTCATTAGATATTCATGAGGCCAGCATTAATAAGGAATGTGAAATATGCAGTTTCCCTATCAGGGTCACAACACTGAACCTTGGGGTACACCACTAACAACCCTAGATCATTCAAAGTATGAATCATAAACCACTACTCTCTGAATACAGTCTTTTAGCCAGTTTCTATCCATGTGCAAACTGATTTTTCAGTCACTCTTGTCTAAGTTTTTGCTTACCTCCTCATAAAAAGAAATTAGATTTGTTTGACAACTTCTGTCTTTCATGAATCTATGCTGTGTGCTACTTAAAATATTTTTTCTAGCAATAAATCATCTATTTGGTCTTTTATTAAACTCTCCAGTATCTTCCTGACTATAGAAGTTAAACTAACAAGTCTGTAGTTACTTAGTAAATACTTTGATCCTTTTTTAAACATAGGCACCACATTGGCCTTGCGCCAGTCCAGTGGTACTATGCCAATCATTACAGAGTCTCTAAATATTAGAAATAATGGCTTTGAAATAGCAGAGCTCAATTCTTTAACCACTTACCTATTGGGAACTTATACCCTCTTCCTGCCCAGGCCAATTTTCAGCTTTCAGCACTGTTGCACTTTGAATGACAATTGTGCAGTCATGCAACACTGTACCCATATTAAATTTTTAGTATTTTTTTTCACACAAATAGAGCTTTCTTTTGGTGGTATTTAATCGTTGCTGGGTTTTTTATTTTTTGGGCTATAAACAAAAAAAGAGCAAAAAATATGAAAAAAAAAGTTTCTTTGTTTCTATTATAAAATTTTGCAAACAGGTAATTTTTCTCCTTCACTGATGTGCGTTGATGAGGCTGCACTGATAGGCAGCACTGATGAGCACTGATAGGTAGCACTGATGGGCACTGATAGGCGGCACTGGTGGGCACTGATAGGCAACACTAATGAGGTGGCACGAATAAGCAGAACTGATGGGCACTGGTAGGCAGCACTGATAGGGGGCACTGATGAGCTGGCACTGATAAAGCAGCACCGATGATGCTGCACTGATATGCAGCAATGATGGGCACTGATAGGCGGCACTGATGGGCACTTATAGTCAGCAGTGATGGGCAGCACTGCTGGGTGGCACTGACTGATGGCACTGACTGGCGGCACTGCTAGGCACTGACTGCCAGCACTGATGGGCACTGATGGGTGGCACTGCTGGGCATCACTGATGGGTGGCACTGATGGGCACATGTGGGTGTCACTACTAGGCACTGATGGGCACAGGTTGGTGACACTGATGGGTACTGATGGGAATAGGTGGGTGTCACTGCTGGGCATTTGTGGGCGGAACTGCTGGGCACAGGTGGGCTGCACTGGTGGGTGGCACTGATCATCAGGGCACTGATCATCAGTGCCCTGATGATTGGTGCCAATCCGTCTTCTAACAATTGCCGGTTATCGGCAGTACTTTCCTTACGCTGTGACAGCGTGAGGAAAGTGCAGCCGATAACTGGCAACTGCATTTACCGGTGATCTTCTGTGCCATTGGACACAGCTGATCACGTGGTAAAAGGACATTGTGATTGACCTTTTACCACATCATGTGATCAGCTGTGTCCGTAGGACACAGCAATCATGGAGATCGCTGAGTAGGTGCCCCTGGGGGCGTGTGGGAGGGCGCGTTCTGGGAGGACATCCCAGAACTGGACAACCGTGCTGTAGCCGTCATTCAGCTATAGCACGGTCGGCAAGTGGTTAAGGACCCGTGGGTGTATGCCATCCAGTCCATATTTTTGGACCATATCAATGTTGAGCCAATGTTGATCATCTGGAGCTATGACAATGACATCCCCATTATGGACATGAGCTCCCCCATGCTCCTTTGTATACACAGAGCTGAAGAAAGTATTTAATAAATGTGCCTTCTCTTTTTCCACAGCCACCCACTCTAGATTATTTTGTAAAGGGCCTTCATGCTCGGACCTGACTTTTTACTATAAATATATTTGAAAAAAACTTGTGGGTTTGTTCTACTCTCTTTTGCAATCTGTCAGTGTACCTGGCACTGCAGTCATCAGTGCAGCCTTAATCAGTGTATCTTTCACCACAGTCATCAGTGCTGGCCTAATCCGTGTACCTGTCACTACAGTCATCAGTGCAGCCTATCAGTGTACTTGTCACTGCAGCCATCAATGCAGCCTATCAGTGTACCTGTCACACAGAGCCATCAGTGCAGACTATCAGTGTACCTGTCACTGCAGCCATCAGTGCATCCTATCAGTTTACCTGTCAATGGAGACATCAGTGCAGCCTGTCAGTGTACCTGTCACAGCAGCCCATCAGTGAAGTCTATCAGTCTATCTGTCACCGTAGATCAGTGTACCTGTCACAGCATCCTATCAGTGCAGCCTATCGGTGTACCCAGGGGCGGACTGACCATTCGAGCACTCAGGCACTGCCTGAGGGCCCGGGGTCAGTAGAGGGCCCAATTAAATGCCCCTGTTACCTTTTTAATAGGCTTTTTTGGGCGTGCTTTGAGTGTGGGCAAGGACACAGGGGCCCCATGATCCCTATTGCCCGGGGGCCCCATGAGTTGTCAGTCCACCCCTGGGTGTACCTGTCACAGCAGCCATCAGTGAAGCCTATCAGTGTACCTGTCATCGCAGCCATCAGTGCAGTTTATCATGCCCCTAAAACGCCTGAAAGCACTCCTTGGATGTTGGGTCTCTCTCCGTGGCTAGGCTGTGAAAAAGTCTCACACATGTGGCATCCCCATACTCAGATGGAGTAGCAGAATGTATTGTGGGGTGTAATTCTTGGTATGTTCATGCTGTGTATTAGAAATATATTATACATTTAGAACTTTGTGTGAAAAAAATAATTTTTCATTTTCTTTCCACACTTTCCAAAAACTTGTGGAAAAAAAAGAAATGTTCAAAAGGCTCATTATGCTCATAGAATATATGTTGGGGTGTTTCCTTTCCAAAATGGGGTCATTGTGTGTGTGTTTCCACTGTCTTGGTGCTTCAGGGCCTTCATAAGTGTGATAGGCAGTCAGGAAATTACATGTGAAATTAATGTCCCTAGAACATTTGAAGGTGCTCCTTGGATGTTGGGCCTCTCTATGTGGTTAGGCTATGAAAAAGTTTCACACATGTGGTATCCCCACACACTCAAGAGGAGTAGCAAAATGTATTTTGGGGTGTAATTGCAAGTATGCCTATGCCTTGTGGGAGAAATAACTTGTTAAGATGACAATATTGTGAAAAAAAGCACACTTTATTTAATTCATTTTTCAAAGAATTGTGGGAAAAATTACAACTTTAAAAAACCCGCCATGTTTCTTAATAAATACTTTTGACTGTCTACTTTCCAAAAAGGGGTTATTTGGTGGGTATTTGCACTGTCCTGGCATTTTAGGGCCTCGGGAAATGAGATAGGCCTTTAGTACATCAGGATTGATCAATTTTCAATGATGCGTACCGTAGCTTGTAGATTCTACGTATAACCTTCACACATACTAAATAACATACACTGATTTGGGTTATTTTTACCAAAGATATGTAGCAGTATACATTTTGGCCTAAATTTATGAAGAAAAACTACTTATTTGCAAAATGTTATTATAGAAACTAAGAAAAAAACTTATTTTTAAAGATTTTTGGGATTTGGGAAAGATTTTTTCACTTATATCACAAAAAAATAAAAAAAACCCAGTGGCAAATAAATACCACCAAAAGAAAGCTCTGTCTTAAAAACAATTTAGTTTGGATACAGTGTTGCATGACTGAGTAGTTGTCATTCTAAGTGTGAAAGGGCTGAAAGATGAAAATTAGCCTGGGCAGGAAGGGGGTAAAAGTGCCCTCTTATGAAAGTGGTTAATTATCAGTATTTAGTAGTATCTTATTGAACTATTACCTAATTCTACTAACATAATTTCTTCTTCACAGGTGGTAAGGTGATTCCCTTTAGCCTGGGCACAATAAAAAATCAATAATAAGTGACAGAGGTTCTATCCCTTATTTACTCTACTAATATAATTATTTTTATAACTATTTCCCTGCTTTAGAGACTTCTTCAAATGTCCAGTCCTGGAAACCATAAAATCTCTGGATAATAATTGTGAAAGCAACTGCCAAGTGAGAGAAAATCTCCATAGTGAAGACAAAGATAGCAGTAAAAACATAGTACATAGTCTTATCAAAGAATAGATACAGTACATCATCAGGCTATAATTATATTAGCAGATACCAACCTTAGACTTTGAAGAGATAAATACAGAAAACAATAGGCCTTTCATTAAAAGAGTCATTTACTGACAATCAGAAACTAGATGGAACTTTTCTTACATGTATAATGTGGCTATTGTTCAGTTATTAAGACCAGCCAAAAAACAGCTTTGCATTTTTTTACGTAACTATCATCCTTCAGGCAGAAGAAGAAATAATTTCCTGATAATATCCCGCCAATTTACACAAACCAGACCCAAAAACTCATTCCACCGGTAAATATCTGACCCATGATTTGGCAATCGGAGAAGTAAAGTATTATGGCATTTTAAAGGAAAACTCTGATTTCATTTAATAATTTATAGAACATATTTAATTGCTTCATGAGCCATTCTGTATTTTGATGTTTTAGTTTAGTCTGCTTCCATGAGACTTTTAAAAACTGGCAAAAAATTAAATATTACTTCTGTTTAAGGATGGTATTGACAGCAGTGCAAATGTCCAACTCGTGATTGCCTTAAAACTTTTTCCAGTGGATGTTCTCTCATGTCACACAAGCAATCACTAAAATATGCAGTCAAAACATTCACCTGTTTTCACGTGCAAGCAGGTGAGTATTTTACCACCCTGATGTGTCCTGCGTAGTGATCCTCCCTCTGGACAGTTGTCACCAACAACAGGATCGCTAACCTGACATGGCCCTTAGTGCAATACTGGGACTAATTATGTTATTATAGAAGGCATTCAGCACTTATGAATTAGTAAGTAACTGGAATGTATGTGTTAGTTCCAATAGAAAAGCAGTAAAACCACAATGAAGAAAAGGGGTCTTGCTGGAAGTGGAGGAAAAGAGAGCACATCATGTGTGATTAATGTTTGGCAGCAAAAAAGTCCCACCGAAACAAATGTTGTATGTTTTTGGTATTATAAAGGATGTGGTGCCTATGATTACCCACCAGTCCACTAGGTATGTAATTGTTACACCCTACAGACCTTTCAGCTGTGTTTCATGAATTGGAACCCACTGACAATATTGTAATTAAAGCTGAATTCCACAAATTCAGCAACTTTGTAATAAGTGCAGACACACCATGAGTTAAGTCCTATTAACTGGTGAGTGGGGGGAGGGAGCGCTAAGACACATCTACCCTGTGTGAGTTTTGGGATGGACCGTCAGCAATGGGGGTTAGTAGAAGGTCCATGTGGAGGTGATGTTCAAGTCCATCTGTAGTGGGAGACTTGTAGTAGTATAGACTTGTCCAAAGAGGCAGCCGGCTGTAAGAGCTTGTAGATACTCCTAATGCAGGTAGAGAAGAGAGACAGCAGCGCCACTCTAAGTGTAGACGGTTAAAATCAGGCAGATTTAATGGTAATATTGCACTCACATAGATAGGTAACAGGTAGGCATGTCAAGTGATGGATGTCCAGTGAGAGTATCATGTCATTTGGCTTGGCTCTTTGTGGTTTTCCGCTGCTCCAGTCAACGGACTGACGAAGGAGTGAGTATGCTCCGAACGTGCGCCATCTTAGAAACCCAGTCCATGCTGTGACATCATCCCTGCACCCCCCTGCTACTCCCCAAGGCCCTGGACACCACCGAAGTGGCAGGAAAACACTGGACTTCCATCACTTGACATGCCTACCTGTTACCTTTCTATGTAAGTGCAATTTTACCATTAAATCTGCCTGATTTTAACAATCTACACTTAGAGTGGCGCTGCTGTCTCTCTTCTCTAAGTCCTATTAACTGGCTGCCACATCGTTGGTTTACCTCTATTATTTATATCCAATAGGTTTGAGGCTCTGCCACTCCACACTCGAGTCTTTGAGAGTGGAAAGAAGCACAGAGATCAGCTATGCCCTCCAGCTTTAAAATAAAGCCAACAAATGTCCACCGACCTATTGCATTAAATAAAATCTGATAATAAATGCACTCACAAATGACTACAATGAACAGTATTTTGTTTGGCCTGAGAAGCAACCCTCTGCATGAAATCCAGGACTGCACATGTCGTGATCAGTGTCATGGCTTGTCTCTGAACAACATTCATGAACACCAGGATCAGCAAGAAGAAATGAGCATGGAGCACATGATGCTAGAACTTCTGATTGGCACATGTTCTCTGGGTCATTACCTCAGTAAGCATTAAAGACAGAGGGACAGTGAAGTCACTAGCTAACTTTTTAGATACCTTTATTCCTCTTATGTCACATTTTACTTAAGTGCCTTCAAGAACATTTCTGCAGTGGCTTTATATGCTAGCTTGATATTTGAACAGTTAAAATACTGTGGGCAAATTAATTACAGAGTCATTTTTCGAAACAATTTGTGGTAACCCAATAGCATATGTTATAAATGAGAAGAATATTTGGTCACATCTATTAAACCCTTCATCATTTACATATGTTTCCATATTTGCTAGTAGTTCTCTTTTCTTTTCATAGCATGTGTGATGTGTTTTCATTTTGTCCTTCTTCCTATAAAATGGACTTCAGACAAAACTAAAATAAAACATAACGAATTCAGAAAAACTTGCAACTGTGAAGATGCTCCAGCAAGGTGTCTCACAGATGATAAGGTACAAGAAGTTCTCAATTCGTCCTACTTCCTTCTTACATACACTCACTCCAGCATCAGCTGCAAAAATAAGTATAAGCAATGAAATATAAAATACAGCCTACGTTAAAGCACAATGTTATGGTATGTTGTTAAAAGAGAAGTATGGAGTTGGTGTTTTTTCTCAAATTATACTTACCTAGGTGGATGCAGCATCGATCGAATAACCGCCAAGTTCTCAAGCCCCTCTGAGCAGAGAGCGGTGACTGTCTGTCTGCTCTGCCCCCCCAGTGCTCACTGGAGCACGGGGCTGTGGAGGGGGAGGGAGCAGCTGGCTCAGGCTCTAAGCGGCTCATTGATAGGCTGAGCCACGTGCCACTCCAGACTCTGGGGTGGGTCCCGACTTTAGAGTCGGGATCTTTCTCCAGCCTGGACCGGCTGAGTGACATCAGCCCACAGCAGGCTTCAGCCTGATGACAGCTGAAAACAGGTGACAGGAGTGCAGAATGAACTTCACTCCTGTGATCCACAGGAAAATACAGCCAAAAGAGCTTTGTAAGTAAGTAAGATATACACCCAATCATTAGAATTTGTTATAAATTTTAACTTGTTAAACAACGCTAAAGCAGAACTAAACTCCCCTTCCCTCCAGTGCTGAGATCTTCAGTCCAGTGGCTTCTAGATATCGTTCCTTGGAAGCTTCAATTGGCTGGGCTGTGAGGACATCACTCCATGGGTCCAGTTATCTCTGCATTGCTGAAATTCTTACACTGAACTGCACATGCACAGCTCAGCGTCCAGTGCGGACAGGCAGGTAACTTTAATGCAGAAGAGTCATAGCATGTTCATTTTTTTTTAAGGTAAAGTTCCACTTTACAGTGAAACTAAACAATACAGGCGTACCTCGGTTTATGAATTTAATTCGTTCTGTGGGATTTTTCATATTGCGAAAAATTTGTAAAGCAAAACATGGTTTTCCATAAATATGCATTGAAAACCAATTAATCCATTCCGGAGGTCAGAAAAAAAGTAAAAAAGAAATTCTTTTATCTGTTCAAAACTCTTTATAAAGTGCACTTTAAAGGCATAAATACTGTACAGGGACATGATTAAAAATGAATTCATAAATGCATTGAAAACCAATTAATCCATTTCGGAGGCCAGAAAAAAGTAAAAAAAAGTCTTATATGTTCAAAACTCTTTATACAGTGCACTTTAAAGGCATAGTACTGTACAGGGACATGAGTAAAAAAAATTTTGTAAGTTCATTAAAACCAACTAATTTGTTCCGGAGGTCAGAAAAAAAGTAAAAAACAGTCTTATCTGTTTAAAACTCTTTATAAAGGCATAGTACTGTACAGGGACTTGATTAAAAAACAATTCATAAATGCACTGAAAACCAATTAATCCGTTCATATTGTGAAAAAAATGTGTACACTGAGGCACAATTTTCATTTGATTTTCATTCCTTCACCGAAAATTACGTTAACTGAGGCATTCGTAAACCGAGGTAAGCCTGTATCCTTATTCTCTAAAAATAATACATACAGTTGTGTCCAAAATTATTCAACCCCCACTGAAATTGAGTGTTTTGGCCAGTTTGACATTGCTTTTGATCATTCAGTCATCTTGCTTACATTTACATTAAAGAGGCACTTGTAGGTCAGACAAATATAACATAACAGTTATAATGAAATAACCACAAATGTCTTTTCTGTGCTCACAGCATTATCAGTTTTATTCAACCCCCAAGTGACATTCAATCTTAGTACTTAGTACAGCATCCTTTTACAGTTATAACAGCTTTTAAACGTGAAGCATAGCTTGACACAAGTGTCTTGCAGCGATCTACGGGTATCTTCGCCCATTCTTCATGGGCAAAGGCCTCCAGTTCAGTCACATTCTTAGGCTTGCGCACTGCAACTGCTTTCTTTAAGTCCCACCAGAGGTTCTCAATCGGATTTAAGTCTGGTGACTGCGATGGCCACTCCAAAATGTTCCAGCCTTTCCTCTGCAACCATGCTCTAGTGGACTTGGAGGTATGCTTGGGATCATTGTCCTGTTGAAAGGTCCAACGTCTCCCAAGCCTCAGGTGTGTGACGGACTGCATCACGTTTCCATCCAATATCTCCTGGTACTGAAGAGAATTCATGGTACCTTGCACACGCTGAAGCTTCCCTGTACCTGCAGAAGCAAAACAGCCCCAAAGCATGATTGACCCTCCACCATGCTTCACAGTAGGCAAGGTGTTCTTTTCATCATAGGCCTTGTTCTTCCTCCTCCAAACATAGCGTTGATCCATGGGCCCAAACAGTTCTAATTTTGTTTCATCAGTCCACAGAACACTATCCCACAACTTTTGTGGTTTGTCCACATGGCTTTTGGCATACTGCAGTCGACTCTTCTTATTCTTTGGAGACAGCAAGGGGGTACGCCTGGGAGTTCTGGCACGGAGGCCTTCATTACGCAGTGTGCGTCTTATTGTCTGGGCTGAAACTTCTGTACCCACATCTGACAAATCTTTTCTCAGTTCCTCAGCAGTCACACGGGGACTTCTCTCCACTCTACGCTTCAGGTAGCGCACAGCAGTCGAAGTCAGCATCTTCTTTCTGCCACGACCAGGTAGCGTTTCAACAGTGCCCTTTGCCTTGAATTTGCGAATGATGCTTCCTAAGGTGTCTCTTGGTATGTTTAACATCTTTGCAATCTTCTTATAGCCATTGCCCTTCCTGTGAAGAGAAATCACCTCTTCTCTTGTCTTCCTGGACCATTCTCTTGCCTTCACCATGTTTGTAACCACACCAGTAAATGTCTAGAAGGAGCTGAGTATCACAGTCATTTTAAAGCTGCCTAATTGGTGCTTATTATGCTTGATTGCTGCTCGGTGACATCCACAGGTGTTTTCAATACCTGATGGAAAGCACCTGTATGAACCTCTGTTCTTCAGAGTGGTAGTCTTTAAGGGGTTGAATAATTGTGGCAATGAAGAAACCACATAAGAACCATTTACTACTGTATTACATAAACAATTGATGTCATTTTAGTTGCATTTGGGTAGTTACAACGTCCTTGTAGGATTTGATTCTGAATACAATTCCAAATGTACACTATAGTCCCTAAACCCCTTTACAGCATTGGGGGTTGAATAATTTTGGACACAACTGTACACATTCACTGCTTAATAGCCCTGTAATCTATTTTTCATTGATTTGTTTCTTGCTTTGTTTTTCTTCCCCCTTTTAATGTCCTCTAAGAGCTCTGGAACCTCTCAATTTCCATCTCACTTCCATTTGTCTGGAACAAGCTATGCATCTTAGTTGTGGTCATGTGCACTGCTCAGTGGGTGGCTACAGTCCCACATACAGTGGGACCATGGAGTATAAACATAGCCACCCTTCTAACAGGAACTCCGATGACAGCAACAAATAAAGGAATTTGGAAAGTTGGAGGAGGCAGAGAGAAATAGAAGGTCATTTTTGAGTTAAAAAGAAATAATTGAATAGCTTTTGTTCCTTTTAAATCAGAGTTTAGTGTCACTTAATGTAATTTCAAAAGATATTTTCAGTCTTTTTAAATCTGCAATTTTCTTTCTGACCATTTTAAAGTGGCCACACTGCTAAAAAGTATTGTAGCAGTATAACTGCATTGGTGATTTCCCCCTTTTGTAACATAATAACAATGCATTTATGAATGAGATCAGCATCCACTGTTTGCTGGCTTCTTTCATACAGCCTGTAACCAAAACACATTGTAAACATATTGCTACAATGTGGCTCATTTACTAAAGGAGTAAGGTATGTTTTCAAAATGAATTTTTAATTTGCAAATACATTTTCACATCACTTAATGAAGGAGATAAGGCTGTGCAAGCAAAAAGATGTTTTTTTTTTTTCCTGCATATAATTGGTTATTTTTTGAAAAGTGACTATTTATCACATTTACTAAGGGAAGTGAACATTTTCTTGCAAAGTGGAAATTAATTTTGCAAAGTGAACATGCATTACTCCTTTAATCCAGGAGTCCAAAACAGGTACACCAACCAGAGGGTGATGGGAACTCCAGGATTTGCTCTAGGCACACAATTTTAGTAGTGATGAATTACTTTTGAACTTAGGTTTGAAATGCTAAAGAGAAATAGACTGTTCATTTGCAAGGGAAATTGCACTTTGCAAATTTGTAATTTTCATCAGAGCTTTTTGAATGTGGTGAAGCTCTGACTTCCATAATCTAATCACTTGCAAACAAAAATGCTGTTTTTTAAAAAATTTCCCTAGCACATGACTGGGTACTCTTTTGCAAACGCATTCACATAAACCACAAACCCCATTCACTAAGCTCTGGGGAAAATTCACATGTAAAGTGCAACTTCCCTTGCAAAGTGAACAGCCTGTATACCTTTAGTAAACCAACCACATGGTATTTATTTACTTTGACAGAATTTTACAACATGCCTATCTCAAAACATACATCTTGACTGGCAGTGATCCAGTCAACCAAGTCGGCAATCCCACTAAACATATTATAGATGTGAAGGAGTTTATTTCCTGTCTAGCCCATTCTCTGTCAGCTGCTTACAAAGTAAGTATTTTAGTGGAACGAAAAACCTCTGAAAATTGCAAAGATGATGTTATTTTTTCCTTCAGCAATTCAGAATTGCTGGTTTTGCTGGAAGAACAGAAGCACTTAAATCTCCAGCTGAGTCAAGATGTACGGAGGAAAAATATAGCTAGTGATGGAACATCTACAGCAAAAGCAAACATGCTATCTTAGATCACCGAGAGAGCTGAGAGGAGAGCATATACTGTAGATAGTTTTCATTAACGTAATAATAAAGATAAGTTGTAACTCACAGCTAGGCAATTCACTTAAAGAATATTGATGCTCCACAGCCTCATCTAAAACAAAAATTTGCGAATACAAATTGCTTCAAATATGCACTTCTTCAAAAAACATCTGCAGTTGCACGCAGGTGTAGTTTGTATGTCAATGTACATGTATTTTTATACTAGAAATGTAAAAACCTCACTTTTTTAGAGTGCCAGGGCTAACCTTGTGATGTTCTGTGACCATAGCAATATGTCATGTTCCTCTAAATCTCAGCTACCTTGAGTAGCTGAGAGTACAATCTTGTTCTTTACTTGAGGCCCCGTGTCTCCGGCTCAAGCACTTTTTATTGCTGATCACCCATGCACAGTTTTGGTAACACTTTTATCACCAGCTATCATCCTTTCTTCTTTTTTTCCTGTCCAGATCTATGCAATCATCTTCATACATTAAAGAAACAAAGGTAGTCCATAGTCTGTTGCCACAAATACTTACCAACGTACCAATGTACCTGCTTGTTCAGTTTATGCAGTTTACTCTGACTTCTGGCAAGAAATAAAAAGTTTAACAAAATACATATATTATTATTATTATTATACAGTATTTATATAGCGCCAACGGTTTGCTCAGCGCTGTACATTATAATGGGAGACAGTACACGAGACAGTACAATGACAATACAATACACAAGGGGTTCGAGGGCCCTGCTCCTTGGAGCTTACAATCTAGGAGGGAGGGGAGAGTGGTACAGGAGGAAATAGCTGTGGGGGATGGAGTGGTGGGAAGAGCGGAGGAGATCAGCAAATTAGGTGAGGGCAGGCTCAGCTGCTCTGAAGAGATGGGTTTTCAGGGTGCGCCTGAAGGTGAGGAGGAAAGGTGACAGTCTGATGGATTGGGGTAGTGAGTTCCAGAGGATGGGGGAAGCCCTGGAGAAGTCCTAGAGACAGGCATGGGAGGAGGAGACCAGGGAACTGGAGAGAAGGAGGTCTTGTGAGGAGCGGAGAGTGCGTTTTGGGTGGTAGATGGATATCAGGTCGGTGATGTAGTTTGGGGCAGTGTTATGAACAGCTTTGTACATTAATGTTCATATTATGAATTTTATGCGTTGGGCAATCGGAAGCCAGTGGAGGGATTGGCAGAGGGGGGTGGAGGATACGGAGCGGTTGGTAAGGTGGATGAGTCTGGCTGCAGAATTCAGGATAGACTGAAGTGGGGATAGACTGTGTTGGGGTAGGCCGGCGACGAGGGAGTTGCAATAGTCAAGTCGGGAGATGATAAGGGAGTGAATGAGTTGCTTTGTAGTTTCTGGAGTTAGGAACGTGCGTATTTTGGAGATGTTGCGGAGGTGGAGTCTGCATGAATTTGTCAGCGATTGGATCTGGGGCTGCAAAGACATATTGGAGTCTAGAATGACACTTAATACTCTGGCTTGTGTGGTGGGGCTGATGGTGGCGTTGTTGGTCGTGATGGAGAGGTCAGGGGGGGGGGCGTGGGCTGGTCATAAAACTAGGAGCTCGGTTTTGGCAAGGTTTAATTTGAGGAAGTGGAGTGACATCCAGTCTGATATGTCGTTCAGAAGGCTAGTGATTCGGGCGGAGACTGAAGGAGTGAGGCGAGGGGTAGAGAGATAGATTTGAGTGTCATCAGCATAGAGATGGTAGTTGAAGCCGTGGGAGTGTATCAGTTGGCCAAGGGAAGAGGTATAGATGGAGAAGAGAAGGGGCCCGAGGACAGAACCTTGGAGGACCCCAACAGAGAGAGGGAGTGAGGGGGAGATGGCAGCGTTATAGATAACACTGAAGGAGCGTTGGGATAGATAGGCAGAGAGCCAGGAGAGAGCAGAGTCTCTGAGGCCAAAGGAGTATAGTTTTTTGAGGAGGAGGGGGTGGTCAACTGTGCCGAAAGCCGTGGAGAGGTCGAGGAGTAGTAGCACTGAGTATTGGCCATTGGCTTTGGCGGTTAGCGGGTCATTAGCAAGATACTATATATAAAGCTCTGTGGTTGCTACAATAAGACTGGCACCAATTTTCTGTATTTGCAGGATGGTTTTGATATACCAAATGGGGTTTATTTACTAAAGCTGGAGAGTGCCAAATCTAGTGCAGCTCTGCATAGAAACCAATCAGCTTCCAAGTTATATTGCTAAAGCTAAACATTGTACCCATTTGAAATTGTTATAATTGTTTTCACACCCAGAGATTTATTTTGGTGGTATTTAATCGCCACTGGGTGCTTTATTTTTTGCACTATAAACAAAAAAGAGCAAAAAATAAAAAAAAAGGTTTTCTTTTGTTTCTATTATAACATTTTGCAAACAGGTAATTTTTCTCATTCACTGATGTGCATTGATGAGGCTGCATTGATCGGCAGCACTTATGTATAAGTATAATCTATATAAATTGTCTGAAACCAGCTAATCTTTGTTATTCAATTACTTATTATAATAAATAGTAAGAAAGACAAACGTTTCCAACCATTTGATGTTTGTGTGTGAACTTATTGCAGTTATTATAAATATAAATTACATCTGTTGGTACAAGGTAGAAATAAGAAAAGGAAAGAAGAAAATCTAGTAAAGGTGGGTATGGTTGGGTCCCAGAGAGACAATGATAGTTCCACCCCACCACTGTAACCCTAAAGAAGAAATTAAAAAAGAATAACAAGAATTTACCACCTTCAAACCCCAATGGTCTTCTCCAACTAAAGCCTCCTTTCTCCTTTGGCAGAAAATTGGCATTAGGAGATGTTTTCTTCAAACCCTAGAAAATTGTTTACATTTAGAATTTTAGGCCTTATTCACAAGGGTGTACTATAGCATACACCCGTGCGAGGGCGAACTGTAGTTACTCAATCCAATCTCCAAGTGTTCTGTGCATCCACATGCAGGTCTCCTACATTTCAGGTTGGACACAGCAGTTGCCCGAACATAGCCAGTGCTCCCAATTTGACAGGCATGGGATTGCAGGTGTGCAGCACTGAGTGCAGATGGTGTGTGTTCGGGGCTGTGCACCTATACCCACATGGATGTCAAACTAGGACCAGTGGCTGTGTCTGTGCAACTGTTGTGTTCCAACTGAAATGTATGAGACTGCCTGGATGAGGATGTACAGAACACCTATTCATCCCTATGAGGGCAAACATAGCCCATGCACAGACATAGGCTATAGTATCCCTGTATAAAAACTTGATTTCACTTATCATTATCCAGAATATTTTGTTTTCTACGAAGTCAAGGCTCACCGTAGGGGTTTTACAAAACTTAGAAATTGATATTTTGGCTGCCAAAAAACAAAAGAAGAAACGTCTCTGAAAGCACTTTTGGATTCCTGGGATCAGTTTATTTAATACAGCTATCCAAGCCCTTTTCTAATATTAATCCTAATCACTGTATGTATAGGAAATCCAAATTAATATCCAAGTCCAAAATCCAGTTCGTACAAGGACTCATCTAATACGCAGACCTTGAATCTTACACATTAAGAACCATTATTCGTTGAAAAGATTTTTAGTATTTAGAATAGGTTTTTTCATTTTTCATGGAAGAGTTCTGCTTTATCACAGTTAAAGTCAATGTTCATTAGCCATTCTTTATTAGGGAGAGTGTTCTGCTGTTTCCATAGTAAGGCTTTTGCTAGATTGAAAAAAAAAAAAAGGATACAACTTGTATACTTTCATCCCAAATATTTGTGTTTTACTGGTATCATTATGTATACACAACATGGGGAACCTACCCATGTTTCTTCTTTACGTGACATTTATTTTGTACTTTGTATTGTTCACTTTAAAACCTAATAAAAAATATTGCATTAAAAAAGGGACATGGGACTTTATATTAGCAGCTAAATTTAAAGTAGTTCTAAAGGCAGGAAAATGTTTACCTGAATTCCCTGCATTAAGGTAAAAAATGTCCCAGTATTTGTATCGCCCACCCACCTCCCTAAATACATATCTGAGTCATATCTCAATCTAGCAATACTGCTCTCTTTTCCTCTCCTCGCAGGACTCACATAGGCTCCCGCTACTGTCAATCAAATCCTGTAAGGAGGAAGTGGAGGGGCGGGGCAAGTCACACTGTGTGTGTCTATGGATGCACATGGCCCAGCTATGGAGCAAGCCCACAGGTGTGCCCTCATAAGAAGTGGCTTCCTATGGTGGCTGCTGCAGAGCAGACACAGCCAATTGTCTTCTATGGGCAGTCAGATGGAAACAGACCGCCTGTCCATTTCCATCTGACTGCCATTCCATCTGATTCAATGGATGGAAGGGGAATGGATCACCATCAGTCTCTTTTTGGTGGATCAGATCAGATTGAATGTCGATGGGTGTAAACAGAAGCCTGCTTGTTTACACCCGCTGCTCCATAGAGGAGAACAGCAGTTATAATCGGGTCCACCAGAAAAACGGGCAGGCAGACCCAATTGGTACGTCCGTGTGTAAGGGGCCTAAATGTCCCTTTATGAAAACACTCTCCCTAACATGAGATTGAGAGTGAAATACAAGACCAGCATGATGCAGGTGAGTGCTAATTGAGGAGACTTGCTAATGCATTACCTTACTTTTCTGCTGCTCTGAAAAACAAAAATGGCTACTTTTCGATTTTGTACATAAAAATATATATGACTGCATGGAAGAAACTGGAGGGAGATGATATTTTCGTGAGTTTTTTTACAGCTATAAATTTAAACTTGTGGGATTTGCAGAGCTGGATGGATTAGCATTGGCACTTTAGGAGTGAAATCAAGTTAAACTGATGTTCTTACTTAGGAATAAAAGTACAGATGAACAGCAAAATGTTAGTGATTTAGAATTCACATAGCGTGGCAGAAAGAACATAAGGAAACACATGTACAGTCTATGAAATATTAATCAACAAAATTCTGTCTGCTCTTGTCTTTCTTTGGTTCAGCTCCCAAGAAGAAATTAATCAAGTGTGTAATTTAATTTCATGCTGAATAAAGATATACTGTATACACAGCTATAGGTAGAAAAAAACAGTTAGCACATATAGTAATGTCTAATCTATAAACGCAACACACATCATCCTGACATGTCAGTAAGTAAACAAAAGTATTTTTTTCATTGTCATATAAATTGGATTACATAATTTTTCTAATCTGTGTTTCCCAAATAAATGTATATTTTTCTTTGTCATAAAAATTGGATTACATCATTTTTCTATTCTGTGGTTCCCAAATTTTGGCCAGTCATGTTTTTCAGTTTTGACCTGTAACTTTTAAATTTGCAGATGATCTTTACATTTCTAGCTGCGTATACTTTTAATGCAACTCCCAGAAACTCTGCAGCAGTAGTACAGTCTACTTTTTCTCTCACTGTGTACATAACCATTGCTATATACTGTATTTACTCAATCCAATCCCCATGAGCATCGGTATCACGTTAATACACTGAACTGTCAAAATGGTCATCAAAGCCCTAAGATGCAGCATGGTCACTGTGACGAATGTGGTGCCCAACCCTTGCCCTTCTCACCAACTCATGACAAAGGACCAGCCAATCTTACCCTGCTCTGTCACTTGCATAACAATGCCACTTTCCAGCTCGCAGGGCCACAATCTAGGTGCCAGCAGCCTGAGAGCAATTTTCACTGGGTTAGGTTAATTAGGCAATTAACTCTTTAAGCTACCACCACCGCCTTTTGACTGAGAAGGCGGAGACTCATAATCTTAGCAATAACAAAGATGAAAAATAAACTTATGTACACACACTGTCACCAGAGACAGGTATATTCAGAGATGTGTCATATACAGTAGCACTCTTTATGAGACAGGGATTCTTGTAGTTTGCATTAAAAGCCTTAGGGACAGTTTTAACACTTTTCAAAATAGGGTTAAAATGAAAAGGTCAAAATGGTGCAAATAAAATATTTATAGAAAAAAAGTGTTTTAAAGAAATAAAGAAATCATAGAGTGACAGAGAATTAAAAAGGAGTTAAAAATGAAGAATACTTGCAAAGTCTGTGGCTTTAGCAAAGTCCAATTGTTCAAGCAAAAATGGTGCAGTGGCTCTCTCAAGTCCAGTTAGATGTTCCTTGGTTGATGTTAAATGAGAGCTGTCAGAGGGTCCTGACATTTCCTTTTTCTGTCATATGAAAGGGGTGTTGAAAGAGACCATCTGACCTTGATTTGTTCAGTATGATTGTCCCTATTCAAATACATACTTAATATTAATGTGTCTTGGTCTTTTCTGCATTGTGTGTATGGATTTTGTTAAGTTGTGAATTGGGCAGAGGTCTCAGAGAGGTTGCCTACACCTGGCTGCTTTCTGAACGGACAGATTTTGTCATTGTTTTACGATAGGTCAGAGGGAAGTGTTAATCCATAGAGCTTTTATGGTCCATAGAAACAGGCATCCTGCCAGTACTCAATTAGCTGTTTAAAGCTCTGACCAAGGCCTGTGTGCTAGTGTCTGCGGTCCCTAAGTTGAGATAACAGGCTCTTTTGAAGTGTGTTAAAAGTTAAGGCTATGAATTCCATATATTGCAGAAGGATGGAGGGGGTAAGATCATTGGGACCATGAGAAAAAAATTGATGAAACCTAAACAAGATGGCTGTCAACTACAGTTTGTGCCTAATGCACACAACCATTACAGTCATAATTTAAATAAACATCTTCCTTCTAGCACCTGCAGTAGTTGCCACATAATACTTCACATATAAGGGATATTTGCTCTATGCTATGCACCACTGCTCTATTCAGACTGGAGCCCAATTTATGATTGTGATGGGCACATGTTAACTAAATGTAAATTTTAAAGAGAAAGTAAAATTAATTCACCACTTGAGACCCAGGGATTTTTTTTTATGAGTGTAAACGCGTGTATTCTTATTTGATTGGATTTATTAGAAATAAATAGTACACAATTAGAAAAATATGCATGTTCTTGTCATTTTTTACAGTGTAATATTTACATAACTCATGCACCCTCCTAAATATGGATGTAACATGTTCCTAAAGGTGAACTTATCCTTTAACCACTTCAATACCAGACACTTTCACACCCTTCCTGCCCAAGCCAATTTTCAGATTTCAGCATCACACTTTGAATGCCAATTGCTCAGGCATGAAACACTGTACCCAAAATAAACTATTTTTTTTGAGACAGATAGAGGTTTCATTTGGTGGCATTTAATCACCACTTACAGTATGTTTTTTTGCTTTATAAATGAAAAAATGCAGAAAATTTTGAAAAAAAACCATTTTATTCTTTTTTGCTGTTAGATAGAGCTTTCATTTGGTGGTGTTTAATCACCACTTATGTTTTTTATTTTTTTGCTATATAAATGAAAAAATGCCGAAAATTTTGAAAAAAAATGTCTTTGTTTCCGTTATAAAATTTTGGAAAAAAATAATCTTTCTTCATAAATTTGATCCAAAATGTATTCTGCTACATTTATTTGGTAAAAATAACCCAAATCAGTGTATATTATTTAGTCTGTTTGAAAATCATAGCGTCTACAAACTGTGGGATATACTGTATATCTGAAAAGTGATCAGTCCTTATGTACCGACTGCCTATCTCTTTTCTTGAGGCCCTAAAATGCCAGTACAGAACAAATAGCCCTCAAATGACCACTTTTTTGGAAAGTAGACATCCCAGGGTATTTAGTAAGAGGCATAATGAGTTTTTTGAAGTTACAATTTTTTTGGCACAACTATTTCGAAAATGAGGAAAATAAAACATTTTTTTCCACATTTTTTTAATACACTGTCACCAGAGTGGTACAGCATCATTATATGACTAGTGTGGCGGTGATCAGGGATACTGACTGGTGACAGTATGTAAAATAATAATAATAATAATTTTTCTTTAATTTATAAAACATTTCTTTCTTTTTTTACAATTTTTTTTACATACTACTGCTGTTTTACCATAGTGACACTGTACTATTCTGGGGAGGTGAGCAGGATATTGTTACACTATGATTGTTGATGATCAATGTTGTAAGCAATAATTTTTCTGAAAATCATGCGCCATTATGTATAATTTGATAGCTGTGATTGGAAACAGCTATCACATGGTACAGGTGTGCTATGATTGGCCCTGCCTGTACCATGTGATCACTGACCAATCACAGAGATCACAATATTACACAATGAATGGCTATGAATGAAAGCCATTCATCATGTACATTTAACATGTGATCATTCTAATTGGTCACAGCGATCGCATGGTACCAGGGGCCCACCTGGTACAACGAGCTGTCACCCACTAGTGTGGTAGTGATCAGAGATACTGACTGGCTACAGTATATATATAAAATAATAATAATAATATTTTTTTAATTTTTTAAAAAACATTTTTTCTTTCTTTTTTTTTTTTTTACATTCTAGTGTAGTGTTACCATAGTGACACTGTACTATTCTGTGGAGGTGATCAGGATTTTTTTGTACAATATGATTGCTTATAACAGTCACCGTGGGTGACAGATTGGGCTGCTGTGCGCCCCCAAGGGCTCACACAAGGCGTGAGACTGGGAGGCTGTCATATGACGTCCATCCAGGATTAGACTCAGCCATCATTTGATAATAGGCAGGAGGTAGTTAAGGACAATTCTGCATGTTTTATGTGATTGGAAACCTCTAGTAGACTACATTCTCTTTTATAAAAAGAGAAGAGAATTAGCATAACAAAAGCATTGTACAACACATCTAAGCAAGAACTAGAGACTTAACTTGTAAAAAGGAAATTCGGCTAGCCCCATGTATAGTACAGTATATCATTAGCAACTATTATATATAACACCCAGGAGTGACTCCCTTCTGATCCTATTGACCCCCTATTCCCTGACATGACTTTAACTCTGCTCCAACACACGTTGATAAATGTACAGTTGTGTTTAAAATAATAGCAGTCAGACATCACTAACCTGATCAATCACTGTTTTTGGTAGAAATGATATTTCTACATGGCAAATAATTTACTAGCAGGTGTAGTAGAGTAATAGAAATCCAACAGACCCAACAGTCATGACATGCATGCTGATGATTCTGTGTAATTGAATCACTAATTGAAAGGGGCATGTTTAAAATAATAGCAGTGTGGAGTTCTATTAGTGAGGTCATTCATTCTTTGAAAAACAGGTGGCAATTATTGCCCTTATTTAAGGAAGGAAGGCAGCAAATGTTGTACATGCTGGTTACAGTGCATTTCTCTCTGAAATTCTGAGGAAAATGGGTCGTTCCAGACATTGTTCAGAAGAACAGTGTACCTTGATTTAAAAGTTGATTGGAGAGGGGAAAACATACAAAGAAGTACAGAAAATGATAGGCTGCTCAGCTAAAATGATCACAAATGCTTTAAAATGGCAACCAAATCCTGAAAGACGTGGAAGAAAGTGAAAAACTACCATTCGAATGGATAGAAAAATAGCCAAAATGGCAAGGACTCAGCCAACAATCAGCTCCAGGAAGATCAAAGAAGGTGTAAAGTTACCTGTGAGTACTGTTACAATTAGACGCCTATGTGAAGCCAAGCTATCTGCAAGAAGCCCCCGCAAAGTCCCACTGTTGAAAAAAAGACATGCGCTGAAGAGGTTACAATTTGCCAAAGAGCACATTGACTGGCCTAAAGAGAAATGATGCAACATTTTGTGGACTGATGAAAGTAAGATTGTAGTTTTTGGGTCTAGTGGCTGGAGACAGTTTGTCAGACGACCCCCAAACACTGAATTCAAGCCACAGTACACTGTGAAGACAGTGAAGCATGGTTGTGCAAGCATCATGATATGGGAATGTTTCTCATACTACGGTGTTGGGCCTATTTATCGCATACCAGGGATCATGGATCAGTTTGAATACATCAGAATACTTGAAGAGGTCATGCTGCCTTATGCTGAAGAGGAAATGCCCTTGAAATGGGTGTTCCAACAAGACAACGACCCCAAACACACCAGTAAACGTGCAATATCTTGGTTCCAGACCAACAAGATTGAAGTTATGCTGTGGCCAGCCTAATCCCCGGATCTTAATCCAATAGAAAACTTGTGGGGTGACATCAAAAATGCAGTTTCTGAGGCAAAACCAAGAAATAGAGAAGAACTGTGAAATGTAGTTTAATCATCCTGGGCTGAAATACCTGTTCACAGGTGCTAGAAGTTGGTTGACTCCATGCAACACAGATGTACAGCAGTTCTCAGAAACAGTGCTTATACAACTAAATATTCATTAAGTGATTCAAAGGAAAGCAAAATCTTCAAACGTTTTTCAGTTTATATAGTGAATGTTTGAGTTTGTAAAGAATACAAACACTGCTATTTTTTTGAACAGTCTAATATTCACTTTTCTTCAATTTTTTTAGAGGAACAACACAAATTTGATATATTTTTCTTCATGTTTTGATTTGGAATATAATGTGTAGTGTTCCCAATGCATTTGTGTGTATGGAAATACAAGCTTTTAGAAGGATTTTGAGCTTTATTCACTTTTTCAACACACTGCTATTATTTTGAACACAACGGTATATACAGTACATTACACTGATCTGCTTCTCACTTTAGAAAAAAAAAGGATAGTAAATGTGCATATGATGCATGCTGCCTAAAATGACTAATCCAAAAGAAGTAAACTTCCCAATGGTGTTGTACAAAAAACAACTTTTGTTTTACCAGGTCTAGCAACATTAAACAGATTTTTCTTTAAATGGATACATAATGGTAATATTCCCAGAATACAAATCTGCATTTCCAGGCTCAGCTGTCTTTACTGCTCGGTGTGTTGATACTTTCCATGTAACTCACATCCTCAGATATTTGTAAAAGACAAACATAAATCAGTTCCCTCTGCTTGTGTTTCCCATATTGTAAGAACTGTAAAGTCAGGTCAGTGCAGTAAAAGTTTAAAATATTAAAGCAGAGGTTTGTGCTGTGTTAGCCATCTGTGAAAGCAGTTCAAGTTCAAGTAATAACCCTTGTTGGCTAAATCAATACCTAGAGAATGGCAGATTTTAAAACATGTTAGGTTTCTTGTCAATCTTGAATTTGAGAACTATACATGTAAGGCCTGGTGAAAGGCAAGGTCTCTAGCTAGGAATAGTTGTATAGCTGGGGTGGAGTCAGGCCCACAAGGTTAGGGGTGTTAAAATTAGATAGGAGAGTTGAAGGTATTTCGGAATGCAGAGAGGAGGTCTGATCAAGCCCTTGTTGGAGAGTTAGGGCCTTCACAGAGACTATGCAAAATAGTTCCCATGATGCGGCTTTCCCCTTAGGGGAATGCCAACTGTTCTCTCCCGAGTAGACATCTCCAGGACAGCTGGAAGTTGTTGAAAAAGAAAACCCCATGGTGGGAAAAAATTCTGGTTTCAGCCAATCATGCCTGTCTATGAATGTCTTCCTATGAACTTTGTTAAAGTGCAGTTCCAGTTGAATAAAAAAAAAAAAAGTCAACAGCTACAAAAACTGTAGCTGTTGACTTTTAAAATATAGACACTTACCTATTCCTTGGTCCAGTGGTGTCCTCACCACAACTGGTTTCACTGGCTGTCTTCTGTCCCTGGCACCGCCATCTTCAGTGTGGGCATCTGGCTGTGACAGCTTGCGGCTTCACAGCCTAATGCCCACTACACATGCATGAAATTATTATCAAACCCGCTCTTCCACTTAGCGAAAGTTCTGGTTCTCTTATTTACTTACAGATTGAGCACAATATCCAGTTTGGGGAGGACCATTTTTCATAAAACTCCCAAAAGAGGGCTACATACATTTACCTAAAGAGGAGAAAAATAAGGATTTGGATTTAATGTTTTCATTCTTCTGAGAAGTAGAGTAAGCCTACACCTGGGAAGCATGGACAATTACTGGCATCCATGAGGAAATTTGTGGGGGCCTGGTGAAGGCAGGGTTGTCAAACCAGCAGCAAGATGATTTCCCTGTAGGTCTTCATGTCTTGTAGCCCATGGCTCTAAATAGAGATGAGCGAAGAAATGAAAAATTCGATTCGACTGATTCGGCGAATTCGTGGACAATATTTGATTCGAGTCGAATAAATTCGCTGTGAATTTAACTTAAAAAAGGGTGTTTCTAGGCTTCAGAGAGACTTAATATTAGTGCAGAACACTGTACCTTTAATTTAAATGCCCTTGGAGTCTGCTGGGGAAGAGAAATAATACTGTCTGTCAGTATGACATGCAGATGAGTGCCGTCGATCTTAGAATCACTGCACACTTCACTCCTTTGGCCAGTCACGGGGCCAAAACCAGTGTTTGGAGCCACAGTGTGGCGGTGGAGGCAGCAGCAATGGGAGGCCATACAGCAACCTATGACAAAATGGAAACCAGCAGGAGCGTGAGGAGACCTGAAAGTGGCACATGGCAGAGTGGGAGCAATGGGAGGCGGTACAGGGACCCAGGTCACACTATGGGCCCAGCAGCAGCGTGACCAGGCGGTACGGGGGCCCATGGCCGATATGGGGCTTGGTGGCACCTATGGAAGGCCTGTAATCTGCCAGCAACCTATGACAAAATGGACAACCGCAGGAGTGTGAGGAGATTTCAAAGTGGCACATGGCAGAGTGGAAGCAATGGAAGGCCGTACAGGGACCCAGGTCACACTGTGGGACCAGCATCAGCGTGAACAGGCGGTACGGGGGCCCATGGCCGATTTGACCTCATTCATCCCATAGTCCTGCCGACTCACGAATAGCGTGGCCTCCTCAAAGGGCCTGAGCAAGCGCAGGTGTCACACATGAGCTGCCAATGGCTGACATCTAAGTTACACAGGGAGTACCTTTATCCGCTTTTAACATCAGGAAATCTGTGATGGCCTTTAGCTGTTCGTAAAGGCGGTCTAACATATGTAGGGTTGAATTCCACCTTGTTGCAACGTCACAGCATGAGGAGTCGGTACGGGGGCCCATGGCAGATTACATGTCTGGCAGCAGCTATGTGAGGCCCGTAATCTGCCTGCACCCTATGTCAAAAAATTTAACACACCAGCAGTGTGAAGAGACCTGAAAGTGGCACATGGCAGCAGAGTGTGGCGATGGAGACAGCAGCAATGGGAGGCCGTACAGGGACCCATGAGAGACTCTGGACTTGGCAGCAGCATGAGGAGGCGGTATATAGGGGCCCATGGCAGATTAGGGGCCTGGCAGCAGCTATGTGAGGCCCGTAATCTGCCTGCACCCTATGTCAAAAAATTTAACACACCAGCAGTGTGAAGAGACCTGAAAGTGGCACATGGCAGCAGAGTGTGGCGATGGAGACAGCAGCAATGGGAGGCCATACAGGGACCCATGACAGACTCTGGACTTGGCAGCAGCATGAGGAGGCGGTATATAGGGGCCCATGGCAGATTAGGGGCCTGGCAGCAGCTATGTGAGGCCCGTAATCTGCCTGCACCCTATGTCAAAAAATTTAACACACCAGCAGTGTGAAGAGACCTGAAAGTGGCACATGGCAGCAGAGTGTGGCGATGGAGACAGCAGCAATGGGAGGCCGTACAGGGACCCATGAGAGACTCTGGACTTGGCAGCAGCATGAGGAGGCGGTATATAGGGGCCCATGGCAGATTAGGGGCCTGGCAGCAGCTATGTGAGGCCCGTAATCTGCCTGCACCCTATGTCAAAAAATTTAACACACCAGCAGTGTGAAGAGACCTGAAAGTGGCACATGGCAGCAGAGTGTGGCGATGGAGACAGCAGCAATGGGAGGCCATACAGGGACCCATGACAGACTCTGGACTTGGCAGCAGCATGAGGAGGCGGTATATAGGGGCCCATGGCAGATTAGGGGCCTGGCAGCAGCTATGTGAGGCCCGTAATCTGCCTGCACCCTATGTCAAAAAATTTAACACACCAGCAGTGTGAAGAGACCTGAAAGTGGCACATGGCAGCAGAGTGTGGCGATGGAGACAGCAGCAATGGGAGGCCGTACAGGGACCCATGAGAGACTCTGGACTTGGCAGCAGCATGAGGAGGCGGTATATAGGGGCCCATGGCAGATTAGGGGCCTGGCAGCAGCTATGTGAGGCCCGTAATCTGCCTGCACCCTATGTCAAAAAATTTAACACACCAGCAGTGTGAAGAGACCTGAAAGTGGCACATGGCAGCAGAGTGTGGCGATGGAGACAGCAGCAATGGGAGGCCATACAGGGACCCATGACAGACTCTGGACTTGGCAGCAGCATGAGGAGGCGGTATATAGGGGCCCATGGCAGATTAGGGGCCTGGCAGCAGCTATGTGAGGCCCGTAATCTGCCTGCACCCTATGTCAAAAAATGTAACACACCAGCAGTGTGTGAGGAGACCTGAAAGTGGCACATGGCAGAGTGTGGCGATGGAGACAGCAGCAATGGGAGGCCGTACAGGGACCCATGAGAGACTCTGGACCTGGCAGCAGCATGAGGAAGCGGTATATAGGGGCCTATGGCAGATTAGGGGCCTGGCAGCAGCTATAGGAGGCCCATAATCTGCCAGCACCCTATGTCAAAAAATTCTACACACCAGCAGTGTGTGAGGAGACCTGAAAGTGGCACATGGCAGAGTGTGGCGATGGAGACAGCAGCAATGGGAGGCCGTACAGGGACCCATGAGAGACTCTGGACCTGGCAGCAGCATGAGGAGGCGGTATATAGGGGCCTATGGCAGATTAGGGGCCTGGCAGCAGCTATAGGAGGCCCATAATCTGCCAGCACCCTATGTCAAAAAATTCTACACACCAGCAGTGTGAGGAGACCTGAAAGTGGCACATGGCAGCAGAGTGTGGCGATGGAGACAGCAGCAATGGGAGGCCGTACAGGGACCCATGACAGACTCTAGACTTGGCAGCAGCATGAGGAGGCGGTATATAGGGGCCCATGGCAGATTAGGGGCCTGGCAGCAGCTATGTGAGGCCCGTAATCTGCCTGCACCCTATGTCAAAAAATTTAACACACCAGCAGTGTGAAGAGACCTGAAAGTGGCACATGGCAGCAGAGTGTGGCGATGGAGACAGCAGCAATGGGAGGCCATACAGGGACCCATGACAGACTCTGGACTTGGCAGCAGCATGAGGAGGCGGTATATAGGGGCCCATGGCAGATTAGGGGCCTGGCAGCAGCTATGTGAGGCCCGTAATCTGCCTGCACCCTATGTCAAAAAATTTAACACACCAGCAGTGTGAAGAGACCTGAAAGTGGCACATGGCAGCAGAGTGTGGCGATGGAGACAGCAGCAATGGGAGGCCGTACAGGGACCCATGAGAGACTCTGGACTTGGCAGCAGCATGAGGAGGCGGTATATAGGGGCCCATGGCAGATTAGGGGCCTGGCAGCAGCTATGTGAGGCCCGTAATCTGCCTGCACCCTATGTCAAAAAATTTAACACACCAGCAGTGTGAAGAGACCTGAAAGTGGCACATGGCAGCAGAGTGTGGCGATGGAGACAGCAGCAATGGGAGGCCATACAGGGACCCATGACAGACTCTGGACTTGGCAGCAGCATGAGGAGGCGGTATATAGGGGCCCATGGCAGATTAGGGGCCTGGCAGCAGCTATGTGAGGCCCGTAATCTGCCTGCACCCTATGTCAAAAAATTTAACACACCAGCAGTGTGAAGAGACCTGAAAGTGGCACATGGCAGCAGAGTGTGGCGATGGAGACAGCAGCAATGGGAGGCCGTACAGGGACCCATGAGAGACTCTGGACCTGGCAGCAGCATGAGGAGGCGGTATATAGGGGCCTATGGCAGATTAGGGGCCTGGCAGCAGCTATAGGAGGCCCATAATCTGCCAGCACCCTATGTCAAAAAATTCTACACACCAGCAGTGTGAGGAGACCTGAAAGTGGCACATGGCAGCAGAGTGTGGCGATGGAGACAGCAGCAATGGGAGGCCGTACAGGGACCCATGACAGACTCTAGACTTGGCAGCAGCATGAGGAGGCGGTATATAGGGGCCCATGGCAGATTAGGGGCCTGGCAGCAGCTATGTGAGGCCCGTAATCTGCCTGCACCCTATGTCAAAAAATTTAACACACCAGCAGTGTGAAGAGACCTGAAAGTGGCACATGGCAGCAGAGTGTGGCGATGGAGACAGCAGCAATGGGAGGCCATACAGGGACCCATGACAGACTCTGGACTTGGCAGCAGCATGAGGAGGCGGTATATAGGGGCCCATGGCAGATTAGGGGCCTGGCAGCAGCTATGTGAGGCCCGTAATCTGCCTGCACCCTATGTCAAAAAATTTAACACACCAGCAGTGTGAAGAGACCTGAAAGTGGCACATGGCAGCAGAGTGTGGCGATGGAGACAGCAGCAATGGGAGGCCGTACAGGGACCCATGAGAGACTCTGGACTTGGCAGCAGCATGAGGAGGCGGTATATAGGGGCCCATGGCAGATTAGGGGCCTGGCAGCAGCTATGTGAGGCCCGTAATCTGCCTGCACCCTATGTCAAAAAATTTAACACACCAGCAGTGTGAAGAGACCTGAAAGTGGCACATGGCAGCAGAGTGTGGCGATGGAGACAGCAGCAATGGGAGGCCATACAGGGACCCATGACAGACTCTGGACTTGGCAGCAGCATGAGGAGGCGGTATATAGGGGCCCATGGCAGATTAGGGGCCTGGCAGCAGCTATGTGAGGCCCGTAATCTGCCTGCACCCTATGTCAAAAAATTTAACACACCAGCAGTGTGAAGAGACCTGAAAGTGGCACATGGCAGCAGAGTGTGGCGATGGAGACAGCAGCAATGGGAGGCCGTACAGGGACCCATGAGAGACTCTGGACTTGGCAGCAGCATGAGGAGGCGGTATATAGGGGCCCATGGCAGATTAGGGGCCTGGCAGCAGCTATGTGAGGCCCGTAATCTGCCTGCACCCTATGTCAAAAAATTTAACACACCAGCAGTGTGAAGAGACCTGAAAGTGGCACATGGCAGCAGAGTGTGGCGATGGAGACAGCAGCAATGGGAGGCCATACAGGGACCCATGACAGACTCTGGACTTGGCAGCAGCATGAGGAGGCGGTATATAGGGGCCCATGGCAGATTAGGGGCCTGGCAGCAGCTATGTGAGGCCCGTAATCTGCCTGCACCCTATGTCAAAAAATGTAACACACCAGCAGTGTGTGAGGAGACCTGAAAGTGGCACATGGCAGAGTGTGGCGATGGAGACAGCAGCAATGGGAGGCCGTACAGGGACCCATGAGAGACTCTGGACCTGGCAGCAGCATGAGGAAGCGGTATATAGGGGCCTATGGCAGATTAGGGGCCTGGCAGCAGCTATAGGAGGCCCATAATCTGCCAGCACCCTATGTCAAAAAATTCTACACACCAGCAGTGTGTGAGGAGACCTGAAAGTGGCACATGGCAGAGTGTGGCGATGGAGACAGCAGCAATGGGAGGCCGTACAGGGACCCATGAGAGACTCTGGACCTGGCAGCAGCATGAGGAAGCGGTATATAGGGGCCTATGGCAGATTAGGGGCCTGGCAGCAGCTATAGGAGGCCCATAATCTGCCAGCACCCTATGTCAAAAAATTCTACACACCAGCAGTGTGTGAGGAGACCTGAAAGTGGCACATGGCAGAGTGTGGCGATGGAGACAGCAGCAATGGGAGGCCGTACAGGGACCCATGACAGACTCTGGACCTGGCAGCAGCATGAGGAGGCGGTATATAGGGGCCTATGGCAGATTAGGGGCCTGGCAGCAGCTATAGGAGGCCCATAATCTGCCAGCACCCTATGTCAAAAAATTCTACACACCAGCAGTGTGAGGAGACCTGAAAGTGGCACATGGCAGCAGAGTGTGGCGATGGAGACAGCAGCAATGGGAGGCCGTACAGGGACCCATGACAGACTCTAGACTTGGCAGCAGCATGAGGAGGCGGTATATAGGGGCCCATGGCAGATTAGGGGCCTGGCAGCAGCTATGTGAGGCCCGTAATCTGCCTGCACCCTATGTCAAAAAATTTAACACACCAGCAGTGTGAAGAGACCTGAAAGTGGCACATGGCAGCAGAGTGTGGCGATGGAGACAGCAGCAATGGGAGGCCATACAGGGACCCATGACAGACTCTGGACTTGGCAGCAGCATGAGGAGGCGGTATATAGGGGCCCATGGCAGATTAGGGGCCTGGCAGCAGCTATGTGAGGCCCGTAATCTGCCTGCACCCTATGTCAAAAAATTTAACACACCAGCAGTGTGAAGAGACCTGAAAGTGGCACATGGCAGCAGAGTGTGGCGATGGAGACAGCAGCAATGGGAGGCCATACAGGGACCCATGACAGACTCTGGACTTGGCAGCAGCATGAGGAGGCGGTATATAGGGGCCCATGGCAGATTAGGGGCCTGGCAGCAGCTATGTGAGGCCCGTAATCTGCCTGCACCCTATGTCAAAAAATTTAACACACCAGCAGTGTGAAGAGACCTGAAAGTGGCACATGGCAGCAGAGTGTGGCGATGGAGACAGCAGCAATGGGAGGCCATACAGGGACCCATGACAGACTCTGGACTTGGCAGCAGCATGAGGAGGCGGTATATAGGGGCCCATGGCAGATTAGGGGCCTGGCAGCAGCTATGTGAGGCCCGTAATCTGCCTGCACCCTATGTCAAAAAATTTAACACACCAGCAGTGTGAAGAGACCTGAAAGTGGCACATGGCAGCAGAGTGTGGCGATGGAGACAGCAGCAATGGGAGGCCATACAGGGACCCATGACAGACTCTGGACTTGGCAGCAGCATGAGGAGGCGGTATATAGGGGCCTATGGCAGATTAGGGGCCTGGCAGCAGCTATAGGAGGCCCGTAATCTGCCAGCACCCTATGTCAAAAAATTAAACACACCAGCAGTGTGAGGAGACCTGAAAGTGGCACATGTTTGAGGCATGATTCATGGCGGATTTAGTCAGTTGTGTCAGGAACTGGTGGTTTGAAATCCAGACTAATCCACGCCTGATTCATTTTCACAAACGTGAGTCTCTCCACACTTTGGGTGGACAGTCGTGTCCTCCGCGGAGTTACAATACCTCCTGCCGCACTAAACACGCGCTCCGATGCCACGCTACTGGCCGGGCATGACAGCCTTTCAAGGGCAAATTCAGCTAGTTGGGGCCAAAGGTCAAGTTTCGTTGCCCAGTAGTCAAGGGGATTGTCTACCTCGGTTGGCAGGGTGCTGTCCAAGTAGGCCCAAGCCTGTTGTTTGAGCTCCTGCTCCAGGTCCACCTGATGCTGCTGCTGCTGCTGCGGCTGGTTAGTAGTTTCCTCACTGCGCTGGTGAAGAAAGCTACTCATCATCGACTGCAGACTGAGGCAGCCGCTGCTGGTGGAGCTGCCACTGCTCCTACCACCCCACCCCTCCCCTGCTGCCATGCCAGCGGAACGCGAGCGCACAGGGCCCACAGTGTCTGAGGATGGACGTTGGCGCACAAAGGCAGAGACCAACTGACTACATAGGTGGTTTTTATAGTACGTAATTTTGGCCTCCCTCTCAGCAGGTGTGAAAAAGGCCACCATTTTGGACCGGTAGCGAGGGTCCAACAAGGTGGACAGCCAAAAGTCATCCCTCTGTCTGATGGTTATTATTCGGCTGTCGCTACGCAAGCAACCGAGCATGCTATGGGCCATTTGTGCCAAGGAATGCGAGGGACTCCCTGCCTCCATCTCCACAGCATACTGCCACGGTGCGTCTGGGTCCTCTGTCTCCTCCTCCTCCTCCTCTACCAGATGCTCCTGCTCCTCCACTCCTGTCCGCTGAGTGGAAAAACCACCCATTTCACTCAATAATTCCTGAGCACAAATGTCCTCCTCTACCTCCTCCTCTTCTTCCTGTCCTGCCCCCACAGGGGTCATGTGGCGTTGAGATCTGTGCGCCACGTCTACCGCACCCTGACCAGCCATTGTTAACAGCATTTGTTCCAGGACGTGCAACAGAGGAATGACGTCGTTCATCCCATAGTCCTGCCGACTCACGAATAGCGTGGCCTCCTCAAAGGGCCTGAGCAAGCGGCAGGTGTCACGCATGAGCTGCCAATGGCTGACATCTAAGTTACACAGGGGAGTACCTTTATCCGCTTGTAACATCAGGAAATCGGTGATGGCCTTTCGCTGCTCGTAAAGGCGGTCTAACATGTGTAGGGTTGAATTCCACCTTGTTGCAACGTCGCAGATCAGGCGATGCTGTGGAATTCCGTTCTGCCGCTGCAGCTCAATGAGGGTGTTCTTTGCGGTGTAGGAATGGCTGAAATGCATGCACAGTTTACGTGACATTTTAAGGATGTCTTGCAGTGGGATGGTGGATTTTAGGAACCGCTTGACAACCAGATTGAACACGTGAGCCATGCATGGCGCATGGCACAACCTTCCTTGACGCAGAGCAGACACCATGTTCTTTCCGTTGTCAGTCAACATGGTTCCGATTTTTAGTTTGCGCGGAGACAGCCATCTGTCGATTTCTCTGTTCATTACACTCAGCAGTTCCTCCCCTGTGTGACTACGTTCGCCAAGGCATACCAGGTGCAGCACAGCGTGACACCGTTGCGCCCTGCACATGTGATATGCCGGTCGGGTAATGGGACTTGGCACGGGGGTGGCGGCTGAGGACACGGCGGAAAAAGAGGTGGTAGAGGCGGACATGCTTGCTGGACCAAGGACGTGCAAACGTGGAGGCAAAAGCGTCGTGACCTGTCCAAGTTGCTGGTGCGGCTGTGCCGGCACCACGTTCACCCAGTGGGCCGTAAATGACATGTACTGTCCCTGACCGTAGTTACAGCTCCACACGTCGGCGCTGCCGTGCACTTTGGCAGAGACCGACATGCTCAAAGACTGGCCCACCATCTCTTCTACATGTGAATGCAGGGCTGGCACTGCCTTTTGGGCAAAGAAATGACGGCTTGGCACTCTCCACCGCGGCGCGGCACAAGCCATCATTTCTCGGAAAGGTGCTGAGTCCACCAGTTGGAAAGGGAGGGACTGCAGCACCAGCAACTTGGACAGGAGGACGTTCAGCTTTTGCACCGTCGGGTGCGTGCTCGCAAACTGTTGTCTCTTGGATACGGATTCCAAGAAAGACTGTTGACGGAATCCGAGAAGAGGAGTAGCAGGAGAAGGAGCATCTGAACGAGCGGAAGATGCCAATGAGCGACAACTCCCCTCAGCAGAGGTGTTGGAGCCTTGACTGGCTGATAGAGGGCGATTGACGACGTCGGGTGACGGAGCAAGTAACGGAGCGGGTGATGGAGCGGGGGCTGGGGCAGGCAGAACCGCCGTATGTTTATCACGGTTTTCCCAGGCCACCGAATGGTGACGCTGCATATGCTGACGCAACGCTGTAGTCCCAACATGGGCCCCCTGGCCACGCTTGCATTTCTGGCCACATAGTCGACATACGGCTACGTTTACTTCCTCGGGCGGCTTGAGGAAAAATTGCCACACCACCGAGTAGGAAACTTTGCCCCCGCTACTCTTCACTGGCTGACTGCTACTTCCTCCGTGCGCACCGGCACCACTACTGGCCGTGGTGGTAGGCTGCAGTGGAGCTGGTGCTCTACTCCGTGGACGTTTGGCTCCACTGACACTGATGCGACCCTGCTGCTGTCTCCTGGGCAACCCACCGACTGTTTTGCTCGCTGCCAAGCTGCCACCCTCTTCTCCTGATGATGCGGAAGAAATTGCCTGATGACGACGAGGCTGCCAAGTGCGATCAACCTCCTCATCATCAAGTAGGGTCTCCGCCTCACTACTAGCCCCCTCAGCTGCGTCTGGGTCAGGAGACAGACCTGTCTCTAGACCGGCTACCGAGCCACTCTCCTCGCCAGTACTTGTTCGCTTGGCTGCTGAAAAGGCCGATGTCTCCCCCCGTTCCTGACCGCCCTCTGTTAGCTCTTCCTCACTGTACAGTGGGGCTGAGCCCACAGCATGCGATACTTCGCTTGGTGAGGGAACAGCAAAGGACAGGGGCAGGTAGAGGACACGTGATTTCAGTGGGCTTGCTCCCGGGCCATGCCAACTAACGGTTGTGTCTGACGTACCCACCGACCGTTGGCTGTAGGTGTCAGAGGTGACCTGGGAAGAGGAAGACGACCGAGCCAACCAATCAATGACGGCAGGGTTGTCGGTGGAGACACGACCGCTGGATGACACCGGGAGCACTGGCCTCTGGCTGCGAATACTGCTGCCTCGACCCCTTCCTCTGCTGCCACGTCTGCTCGCTCCTAAAACATTGCCTCCTCTGCCACTCCTCTGCATGTTGTCTGACATACTATTTAATTCAACGATTAGGTGTCCCTGAGTAACAATTCTCTGGCACTCAGTAACAATTCTGTCTGTCCCTGAGTATGAATTCTGTGGCCCTGAGTAACAATTCTGTGTCTGTGCGAGTAACAATTCTGTGTCTGTGCAAGTAACAATTTTGTGTCTGTGCGAGTAACAAATCTCTGGCACTCAGTAACAATTCTGTCTGTCCCTGAGTAACAATTCTCTGGCACTCAGTAACAATTCTGTCTGTCCCTGAGTAAAAATTCTCTGGCACTCAGTAACAATTCTGTCTGTCCCTGAGTATGAATTCTGTGGCCCTGAGTAACAATTCTGTGTCTGTGCGAGTAACAATTCTGTGTCTGTGCAAGTAACAATTTTGTGTCTGTGCGAGTAACAATTCTCTGGCACTCAGTAACAATTCTGTCTGTCCCTGAGTAACAATTCTCTGGCACTCAGTAACAATTCTGTCTGTCCCTGAGTATGAATTCTGTGGCCCTGAGTAACAATTCTGTGTCTGTGCGAGTAACAATTCTGTGTCTGTGCAAGTAACAATTTTGTGTCTGTGCGAGTAACAAATCTCTGGCACTCAGTAACAATTCTGTCTGTCCCTGAGTAACAATTCTCTGGCACTCAGTAACAATTCTGTCTGTCCCTGAGTAACAATTCTCTGGCACTCAGTAACAATTCTGTCTGTCCCTGAGTATGAATTCTGTGGCCCTGAGTAACAATTCTGTGTCTGTGCGAGTAACAATTCTGTGTCTGTGCAAGTAACAATTTTGTGTCTGTGCGAGTAACAAATCTCTGGCACTCAGTAACAATTCTGTCTGTCCCTGAGTAACAATTCTCTGGCACTCAGTAACAATTCTGTCTGTCCCTGAGTAACAATTCTCTGGCACTCAGTAACAATTCTGTCTGTCCCTGAGTATGAATTCTGTGGCCCTGAGTAACAATTCTGTGTCTGTGCGAGTAACAATTCTGTGTCTGTGCAAGTAACAATTTTGTGTCTGTGCGAGTAACAATTCTCTGGCACTCAGTAACAATTCTGTCTGTCCCTGAGTAACAATTCTCTGGCACTCAGTAACAATTCTGTCTGTCCCTGAGTATGAATTCTGTGGCCCTGAGTAACAATTCTGTGTCTGTGCGAGTAACAATTCTGTGTCTGTGCAAGTAACAATTTTGTGTCTGTGCGAGTAACAATTCTCTGGCACTCAGTAACAATTCTGTCTGTCCCTGAGTAACAATTCTCTGGCACTCAGTAACAATTCTGTCTGTCCCTGAGTAACAATTCTCTGGCACTCAGTAACAATTCTGTCTATCCCTGAGTATGAATTCTGTGGCCCTGAGTAACAATTCTGTGTCTGTGCGAGTAACAATTCTGTGTCTGTGCAAGTAACAATTTTGTGTCTGTGCGAGTAACAATTCTCTGGCACTCAGTAACAATTCTGTCTGTCCCTGAGTAACAATTCTCTGGCACTCAGTAACAATTCTGTCTGTCCCTGAGTAACAATTCTCTGGCACTCAGTAACAATTCTGTCTGTCCCTGAGTATGAATTCTGTGGCCCTGAGTAACAATTCTGTGTCTGTGCGAGTAACAATTCTGTGTCTGTGCAAGTAACAATTTTGTGTCTGTGCGAGTAACAATTCTCTGGCACTCAGTAACAATTCTGTCTGTCCCTGAGTAACAATTCTCTGGCACTCAGTAACAATTCTGTCTGTCCCTGAGTAACAATTCTCTGGCACTCAGTAACAATTCTGTCTGTCCCTGAGTAACAATTCTCTGGCACTCAGTAACAATTCTGTCTGTCCCTGAGTAACAATTCTCTGGCACTCAGTAACAATTCTGTCTGTCCCTGAGTATGAATTCTGTGGCCCTGAGTAACAATTCTGTGTCTGTGCGAGTAACAATTCTGTGTCTGTGCAAGTAACAATTTTGTGTCTGTGCGAGTAACAAATCTCTGGCACTCAGTAACAATTCTGTCTGTCCCTGAGTAACAATTCTCTGGCACTCAGTAACAATTCTGTCTGTCCCTGAGTAACAATTCTCTGGCACTCAGTAACAATTCTGTCTGTCCCTGAGTATGAATTCTGTGGCCCTGAGTAACAATTCTGTGTCTGTGCGAGTAACAATTCTGTGTCTGTGCAAGTAACAATTTTGTGTCTGTGCGAGTAACAATTCTCTGGCACTCAGTAACAATTCTGTCTGTCCCTGAGTAACAATTCTCTGGCACTCAGTAACAATTCTGTCTGTCCCTGAGTAACAATTCTCTGGCACTCAGTAACAATTCTGTCTGTCCCTGAGTAACAATTCTCTGGCACTCAGTAACAATTCTGTCTGTCCCTGAGTAACAATTCTCTGGCACTCAGTAACAATTCTGTCTGTCCCTGAGTATGAATTCTGTGGCCCTGAGTAACAATTCTGTGTCTGTGCGAGTAACAATTCTGTGTCTGTGCAAGTAACAATTTTGTGTCTGTGCGAGTAACAATTCTCTGGCACTCAGTAACAATTCTGTCTGTCCCTGAGTAACAATTCTCTGGCACTCAGTAACAATTCTGTCTGTCCCTGAGTATGAATTCTGTGGCCCTGAGTAACAATTCTGTGTCTGTGCGAGTAACAATTCTGTGTCTGTGCAAGTAACAATTTTGTGTCTGTGCGAGTAACAATTCTCTGGCACTCAGTAACAATTCTGTCTGTCCCTGAGTAACAATTCTCTGGCACTCAGTAACAATTCTGTCTGTCCCTGAGTAACAATTCTCTGGCACTCAGTAACAATTCTGTCTATCCCTGAGTATGAATTCTGTGGCCCTGAGTAACAATTCTGTGTCTGTGCGAGTAACAATTCTGTGTCTGTGCAAGTAACAATTTTGTGTCTGTGCGAGTAACAATTCTCTGGCACTCAGTAACAATTCTGTCTGTCCCTGAGTAACAATTCTCTGGCACTCAGTAACAATTCTGTCTGTCCCTGAGTAACAATTCTCTGGCACTCAGTAACAATTCTGTCTGTCCCTGAGTAACAATTCTCTGGCACTCAGTAACAATTCTGTCTGTCCCTGAGTAACAATTCTCTGGCACTCAGTAACAATTCTGTCTGTCCCTGAGTAACAATTCTGTCTGTCCCTGAGAATGAATTCTGTGGCCCTAAGAATTCTCTGGCACTCAGTAACAATTCTGTCTGTCCCTGAGTAACAATTCTCTGGCACTCAGTAACAATTCTGTCTGTCCCTGAGTAAAAATTCTGTGGCCCTAATAACGTTTCTGTGGCCCTAAGTAACAATTCTCTGGCACTGAGTAACAATTCTGTCTGTCCCTGAGTATGAATTCTGTGGCCCTAACTAGCGTTTCTTTGTCCCTAAATAACGATTCTGTGGCCCTCATTAACAAGTCTGTGTCCCTGAGTAATGGTTCTCTGTCCCTAAGTAACTTCTCTCTGTCCCCAATTCTCGTTTCTGTGGCCCTAACTCTGTCCCTGTCCCTAGTACAGAGCGGTCTGCCTCTGTTCAATGACTGCAGGCAAATGAAGATTTCCAAAATGGCCGCTATATATACCTCGACCATTACACAGTGCTGGCTGGCTGGCTGCTGATTGGCTGATGCGATCACATGTCGTTGAGGAATGCATTATGGGGCAGCGCGCCTTGTCTGCGCGCCTTCCCCGACATCCCCGCTCCGTCGCCGCACATGTCAGCCGCCATTTTCGGAAAAATTTCGATTCGCGCGTCCGAATTAGGCTGTTTTTCGGATTCGGCACGAATCGAAATTTTTCCGATATTCGACTCGAATTCCACTTCGGATGCTTCGATTCGCTCATCTCTAGCTCTAAAGGTTTTTGGGTGCAAATGTCTGGTATGACCTCTGAAAGACTGGGCTGTAACAACTGGAATTAAATGAATGTGTGTTTCCTGCTTGTGTATTGCCACTAACAGGCCTTTTTGATAAGATTCTCCACATTTTGAACCTCTGTTACCAACAGCTTAAAGTTTATCTAACTCCAGGCACCAAAATCTCATAAAAGCATTAACATATTAGTGTAATTTTAGAAGTTGCTCTCAATAATTTTAGATATGCTTGTCACAAATTCCTTTGTTCAGGCACTTATTTTATAGAGTGACATTTTTCTCTAAATTATGCTTATGAGTTGTCACATTGTAACAAGCCATCATGCCAATACCCATTGCACAAGTATGCTCCACTGTTTTTACTATCAGGAAACTGATTCAGAGCAGGGGCGGACTGACTATTTGGAAACTTGGGCACTGCCCGAGGGCCCGGGGTCAGTAGGGGGCCACATGATATGCCCCTGGTATCTTTTTTATAGGCTTTTTTGAGTTTGGGCAAGGACACAGGGGCCCCATGATCCCCTATTGCCCAGGGGCCCCATGAGTTGTCAGTCTGCCCCTGATTCAGAGCATTGATGTGCAGCCAGTGCTAGAAAGAGTGCATGTAGACCAGAACTGGTTGTCAGACGCTGGAGGAGATCAGCAGCACTGATACGTATAAGAAGGATGATTTTTTTATATAGTTATCAGTCTCTCATTTTCTTCTGACTATCCATAGAAATAAGAACATTTTTATATAGCTCATTTACACAATATTCTTAACCAGGGTTTGACAAATAATGCGAAGAAACACCCTTTGTAAAGAGGTTATCATAGCCAAGGGTGTTGCTTTGTGCAGTGATAGTTATATGTTTACTGTGAAAATCCAATGAAAATCCAGCCCTGGGTGAAGTCTTGTGAAATTTCTCCATAACTTTGTTGATGTATTAGAATGGAAACAGAGTTCCTAGCCAGAAGTAATAATTAATTTCATTCAAACTAATGTATAACTTGTTTGTCTCTATTTATGATGCAGTTCAGTGTTGTAAATGTCTGTATTAGTTTACATACTCTTTTTGTGGCTTAAAGTTACTCATCAGTACCAGTCAGCATGACAGCTAAGCAATTCATATATTATTCAAGAGAGGTCAGCAAAGGCACCTTTCATGACGGGTTTCCTTAAAAGTGAACATAAGGTATGAATATTTAATAATCTTCTAAAACTCAAATGTACCCATCGTTCTTTCTCTAAAATGTTCTTTTTTGTGGCTTAGCATTAAACAGAAAATACATCCAAATCCAACTAGTAAATGTGCATTATGTGTTAACTGCCAGTGCCATCTAGTGAAACATAAAGGCATTTAAACTCAAATTTATGTTTTTCAGATGCATTACCATATTTTTAATATCTGAAAAGGCATAACATTTTCACTAGTTTACCCAAGTCAGAAGCCTCTAAATTCCAGATACATAATGTATTTTTCTACCTATAGGCCCTCTCGGTGTGACAGTGACAGCATTCCACTACAGGCAAGAGGAATGAGTCCATGAATGGTGGACCAGAGAATGGTGCATGAAGTTGCTTGAATGACAAATGTTGTGTGAAAGAAACAAATCCATTGCCCACTACTATCAACACAGATTTTCTCTCAGGTTCTTTCCCAACTATTCTGTACAGGGGAACAGGTAAGGCAAATATGGAAGATGGGGGGCAAAGTAATATTAAACATGATTTCCAATTCTCCACCCATACAAGTAAGGGTGTAATAATAAGAATAATGACATTTTATTGTCATTCCAAAAACATGGTATACATGCAATGAACTAAATTAGGTCCAGGAGAACAAACAACAAATTAAGAAAACAGTTAAATAGGTAAACTTAATTATATGGATACAAAAAAATGTGACAGGGTAAAAAAGTGACACAAAAAAAAATAATAATAATATCACATTAACACAGATTTGTTCAATGTGAGCAACAACTGTTAAAAAAAAAAGCCAACAGGATGCTAAATAAGATTATTAAATAATATCAAGACAAACAAAGAGGTACAGTTAAATAGGTAAACATAAGTATATGGTTACATACAAAGTGAACATAAAACTTAGTAATAATATTATTAATAATAATAATAATATTGCATTAACACCAATTAATTAATGTGAGCAACAATTATACATAAAAGCAGCAGGATGCTGAGTAAGATTGCAATATTGTCAATCATTAGGTACAGTATTGTCAAACTCAAATTGCAGTGATGCCCAGAAAAGTAATAATATTAATAATAGCAGCAATAATTCAGGATGATGCAGAATTTTTCAATCTCAAAGCATCAGGGAATAAGCTGTTCCTTGGCCTGGTGGTTCTAGCCCTAATGCTCCATGACCTCCAATAAGCAAGGACAGGAACAAACAGTCCAAAAGGAAGATGGAAAGAGTCCCTTAAAATTTTGTGAATTTTGTGGTTAGTAAAGAACCTTTTCTTTCCAACAATTAGAGTTTTGTTTTTTGTTTTTGTTTTTTTTTCTTGAATTGCTGTTAAATATTTATTTTACTAAAGCATTTATCATATTTGAATGAACATTCTGTTCTGTATGGGAATACTCACATTATTTTTACATCTGTATTTACAGCTTTCCTCTTACTGTTTAGCACTGGTTATTAAGTTCAGAAAATCTCCAAACAAGAAGATTGCATTTTTTTTTAATAATTAAACATTTTACATTAAGAATGCAAGCTGGGCTAATAAAAAAGAATACACTTAAATGAGGACAACCTTTAGGGCAGGGTTTCTGGGCATAATGGGAAAATTAGATTCCAGGCAAACAGCTAAATACACAAATACATATATGAGGGCTATTTTACATGCTAAAGAATTTATATTTCTGCCAAACCAGTCTTGAGATGTATACAACCTGGTAACAAAACAAAGGCAGTTGGATGGTGCTATTAATGTTAAAGCTGAAGTTTTATTTTATTGATCTCTGATTGGACAAAGTGGAAAGAAGGGGTGGTGACATCACAATCATCACAACATGACATCACGATCTCCACTTTGTCCAATCGGAGAACACCTTGCATTCATTGAAAAAATGAAAAGTGTTCTCTGAATGGGGTCCATGCCAAGCATGCAACTTCCTGTGTGAAGTAAGCAGCAAGGCAGCTACTCAACATTCAGAAGCTAGCAGCAAACACTGCAGCAGCAGTGCATAATACAGTGATTTCCAGCTTCCCCAGGCATTTACATACTTACATTAGTCCAAGATGACCAATGTAACTATGTGAAAATTTCCATACCTAAACTTCATCTCCATCTCTTGTCATCTCCACATCTTGCTAATTGAACAGCAAAGAGCAGTAGCAGGCTGATGAGGTGATCTCTCTGCTCACTTTGCTCTCTCTTCCTATATTCTATTCTAGAATACTTTCATGCAACACACCTATTTGGCTTCCTGTACTGCCTCTCCCCCTACCAGCCTGAGTACTGCTGCGTAGAGGATTGCAGAGGCTGATGTTCAATCAAAGTGAGATACTTACTTTAGTTGCATTTAAATATGTTTATTTTATGAATGAATACAGAGATGTGTATCTTTTATATCTGCCTGCAAGGTCAGCTGTAAATGTTCCAGCTTTTAAACAATAAAACAAGAAATTACACTTTCTTAGTTAATTTTTATCAGACATTTATGGTACAAATATAGGAGTTACCATGTCTGACATATTTTTAAAAATGCTTACTCCATGGCTTATCATCCTTACTCTTCCTTGAACTCTTTGGGGCCTATTTAAAAACTTCTTATTTGTCCCCTAAACATGTCTGCTTGTTGACAAATAAGGTAGGGCAGGCTTGTGGCCTGTGACGTCCTTATGTTCGCCAGTGTACAACAGCATGGCTATATATATTTTTTACTCTGAAATCTTTTTTTATATTTAATAAATATAGAATTTTAGCAATATTACTCTATGGTGATTTTCTTGTTACTTCCTATTACCCCTGAGGAAAGGTGTGCATATTGTTGGATTGGCTATACAATTGGGGGACATGAATTTGAAGGTATGCAGTGTGAGGGATTTTTATCATTCATTTACGCTCATTTGATCTTTTAATAATATAGAGATCATTTAAGGAGTTGGCCTTTATGGTGACTTGGCATTTGGCATGTTCAACATTTAGATCACATGTTTTATGCAAGTTTTTTTTGCCATTTGGGGTACACTTGAACACTGGGTGTGGACTTTATTTTCATCTCTAAAAAATTAAATTTTGATATTCACAATTTCAATCATGGCTTGTGATTATGTCTGTGTATTTATATAGTGTGTATAAGAATTTTATAATTTTAAAACCATTTATAATTTTCATGTAAGATTGTACACCTTTTTAATTATTCCTAATTATCATGTTTCTGGATTTATTGAGTGCTGCATTCTTAAGGTACACCAAACACACAAGATTTTTAGGTTTAGGAAGCTGGTATGGGTGTTGGGACTTATTATGCGCACTTTCTGCTTGCTTTGGGTCCTTTACTCCCTTAATAGGATGAAACCTCTGAACCAGCGCCTTCAAAAACAAATCACTGATGGCAGCTCCCATATTTATATCCTGACATATTCTCTTTAAACAGAACTATGCTTCCTCCTTTTTATTAGACCAAATACTTATTTTGTTTGGGAATGGAACTTGCCAATGCTCACATTTTGAGAGCAAGTCGAGCATAATATAACATGAATGCCTCTTACTGTATGGACACCTTGTTAAAATCTGCTAAACCGTTTTTATATTTGTTATGTTTATAGCTCAGGGAAATATGCTCAGTTTTAGCTCAGTTGGCTTATAAAATAAGTAATAATTGGCTAAGGTATGAAAGCTGTCTATAAAAAGTCTGTGTGTGTGAGGGACAGAATTTTATTGCAAGTATATATAAACAGAATGTGGTACAAAATAATGTTAACACTTAATCCTGCTAACTGCCAGAATATCTACAATGTTTAGTAACTGCATAATATAAGACTATACTTAGGGTCCCATTTACTAAAGTTATATACTTCCTTGGCAGCCTGTCTATCTCTGGAGATGCAACAAGTAAAATTTATCTTGACTCATTAACATGAATCATGATACCCTCACATGTGTATCTGTGAAATGCATACAAACAGCATACCTAGTTTAAAATGATGCACATGACAATTCATTAAAGCCAATCATGCATCACAAAACTTTATCTACTGTATCTATATGTAGCACCCTCTTGTGTGCTACTAGAATACTGTATGTAAATTTGTTGTGTAACTGTGTGAGTCTGTAATTAAGTCAGGTTACTGCAGTTCAGGCTGGATGGCTTAACAGGTTGGGACTGTACTGCCTTCTGGAGAACCAGGGAACCTTCAAGAAACCAGTAGGCAGAAGGGGTGGAGACCAATATGCATGTTTATGGGAGTCTAACTAATCCCAGGTTTGAAGGTCTGGAAGAGGTGTTAGACCAAGCCATAAATATGGAAGAGTCAAGCTGGCAAGGTAGCTGAGTGGACGATGGAGTGCTGAGGAGACTTTTGGAGGCCTGGGAGGGGTCCCCTAGGGGGGCTGGCATCCTAGCTGGGCTTGGACTGGCTCAATAGGGTCCATTCAGCATCATGGCATGAACAGGATCAAGTTTTGTGACCAGTGGGAGCATGGAGGACATAGTTAGTACATCAGCACACCCTGGGATTCATAAAGGGAGAGACTGACACATGTAGCAAGCTTTCAAAAGACAGCACTGTGCTAATCCTTTATCCTTGTCCTGGGAGATCTTCATAGGAGGCAGGAGGGCTGGTAGTGTCTGCTGGCTGTGGAGCTGGGAGCAGTTCTACAAGGGAGAGAAAACATCTCTGCATGTAGTTTGCAACAAGCTAAGCTAACTTTCAGATGGGCTGAAAGTCACTAGCCTGTAAGGGGCAGTTGCTACTCATCCATAATGGCTGACCACTTTCAAGGAAAGGAATAGTCCAGGATCTGTTTCTGTAAATATGAAGCAAGTTGCCCCTTTGCATTGTTTCAGTCAAGTTGGGAATGTGCTGTGCACAGTTGTGGGGTGGTTGCAGTGCAACCTCATTCACTTGGGGATATAATTCCTGCTGCGGCTGCGGCATATGTACACCCTTGGCCACTGCTTCTGAAGCACAAGGGGGAGAGGTTGAGTGGTGGTAAAAATGTGGCTTAACAGCAGGGTTTTACCACTCCCCAATCACAAGTGTAAATGAGCCCTTAAAGTAAAAAAAAAAAACAATAAATCATCTCATCAACATGGGCTTGCCATGAAGTTGAGACACCTGACTTGGACCATAAATAAACATGGTATATAAAATAAATTTTCCCAGTGTTTAGTATGCTGCTTAGCTCAATGGACGAAACTTAATTCAGTGTTAGGCCTAAAGGAGGAAAATTATTACGCATTGACATAGGTGTTGACTCTGCACAGTATGGCACCCTAAATGTAAATATAATGCAGTCATTTTTATTAAACTGCCTAAAAAAAAAAAAGAAAATTAATGCAGCGCTAGCAACCTATACTTAAACACAAAATATATAAAATGAAAATATCACACATAGAATGCACAATAAATTATATCACAATATCTGGTGTTATGTGCTCATAGAGTAAATGCTATGTGCAGCAGTCCATAAATTCAAATGATGGTGAAAAATCACAGCAAACTCCGTGAGGTGATCACAATGCCACTCTATGTGCAGACAATCCACAAATGGCCAAGGTGGCCCCTCACCTCCTTAATGCGACCCAATGGGCCAAACAGCTATATAGGTGACCTCATACACCAAATAAAGTATCAAGGGATGGAACGCTTGGATAGATCACTCCAATATCTTCTCCTATCTCCTAGGTACTCGATTCCACAGGACCATTTATGAGATAACATTAAAAACAAAAGAGATCCTCCATAGTGTAATCCAGTTTTAATTAATAAATAAATATTAAAGCAATATACCCACTCACATGTAAAATTATAAATAACAGCCTTTTTCCCATATCATGGGTATGCATCCATGGTTCTGATGCTGAGATATACATACAGCTACACTGGCTCCACAATCCCTCCAGAAATGGCGCCAACGCCGGAAGTGACGTCACCGCGCCACCGTAAGTGATGTCAGTGCGTACTAACGTGTTTACGTCACGATCCACGTGACTTCCTTCCTTACATGTGAGTGGGTATTTTGCTTTAATGTTTATTTATTAATTAAAACTGGATTACACTATGGAGGATCTCTTTTGTTTTTAATGTTATCTCATAAATGGTCCTGTGGAATCGAGTACCTAGGAGATAGGAGAAGATATTGGAGTGATCTATCCAAGCGTTCCATCCCTTGATACTTTATTTGGTGTATGAGGTCACCTATATAGCTGTTTGGCCCATTGGGTCGCATTAAGGAGGTGAGGGGCCACCTTGGCCATTTGTGGATTGTCTGCACATAGAGTGGCATTGTGATCACCTCACGGAGTTTGCTGTGATTTTTCACCATCATTTGAATTTATGGACTGCTGCACATAGCATTTACTCTATGAGCACATAACACCAGATATTGTGATATCACTTATTGTGCATTCTATGTGTGATATTTTCATTTTATATATTTTGTGTTTAAGTATAGGTTGCTAGCGCTGCACTAATTTTCTGAAATATTTTTTGTTTTTTCCTTGTGGTTAAGGCGAGTGTGAGCTGCTTATCAATAGGTGTTCCATTTAGCACAGGAGTATTTTTTCACATTATCCAAATCGCAAGAGCTGACAACAGCCCACGCATGCACTCAGATACCTTAGGCCAACATTTCTGACTCATATCAGAGTTACCATATTGCAGATTGAGGCTTGTGTGATGGGAGGCCAACCATTTTACCATGAATGGTCCCCTTGGGTTGAGCTGTAGTCAGAAAATGAACATTTTTTAGACAATGCAGCCTCATTCAGATGTCAGCAGCAGGGGCGGACTGACAACTCATGGGGCCCCCGGGCAATAGGGGATCATGGGGCCTCTGTGTCCTTGTCCAAACTCAAAAAAGCCTATGAAAAAGGTACCTGGGGCATCTCATGGGGCCCCCTACTGACCCCAGGCCCTCGGGCACTGCCCGAGTTTCCAAATGGTCAGTCCGCCCCTGATCAGCAGCCATTTTCTGTTTATTGGCTGCCAATGTTTGCTAATACTGTTCTCTATGCTGCATAAACCACTATGTGGTTGCATTACAAATTACATATTAATATATGATATAATAAAATAAAACTATTTTACCTTTATTGGATCACAAAACTGAATTTTGTTATTAATCTGAAATTGAAGTTTGTAAACTTACAGTGAACATCCCAACACATTTATTTCCTTGAACTATGTGACACCTATTCATATGCCCTGTGAGTAGTGCTGCTGTGTCACACATTTCACAGAGCCTGTCTTCTGATTTACAGAGGTGCTGAATGGAGGAATCGCAGGAGGTGGAGTCAGTACAGGGATCACTGCAAAGTAAAAGGCAGAGGAGATGCTGCCAAGCATGCAGGGAATCCAGGAAGTTATTGAAACAGGTTGGACAGCAGACAGGAAACAATCACAACATGAAAGGATTTTTTTCAAATAAGCTTATATTGTATTGTCAATAATAGTTATTATTTGCATTGCTATTACAATGTTGATATTATAAAATAAAAGGGTATGTTGTCACCATAGATTTCCTTTAAGCGCTCATTCAAAATATTAAAATATTTTAGTGTGTATGGGCACAAGTGCACTTTAAGTAATTGAGGCCTGATTAGGCAGGTTCAAGGAAATGTATTTTGTTCTTGTGCTGTAACACTACTCTAAAAAGGACTTCCTGTATGGTTAGTTTCAAGAACTTTTCAGTAGCAAAACCATTGCGCAGTCTATGTTGTAGATTTATGAACTAGCTATTTGTGGAGTATTTATTTGTGAGGCAACAGCACCTCTGGCAAACATTAAATTTTTTTAGTCAGGATGTACTGTATAGCTCAAAAGCCAGACACTTAAGTACAAAATGAATGAAACTAATAAAATGAAAATCTGAATCATTTGTAATTCTGATGAAAGTATAAAGCTACCAGATAATCCTTATTATTATCTGAAAAAAAAGTTATCCAATGAGTTAAGAATATAGAATACCTATTGCATTATGATACACACAGAGATCTGCTCTCCATCAAGAACATAGCCTAATAGCCTAAATATCACATAAAAATGATGTGAATTCCCACATTATGCAATTTATGGGAAAAGCTTTGAAAATCTTTTTTTAAGAGCAAGATCATCTATTTTACATTTGAGGGGTTCATCTGTTATAACATATGTATAACAAATACTAGAGCACTTAAACATTAGGGGTTTCCCTTTAGTATATACACTGATCAAAAAATTAAAGGAACACTTTTTAATCAGGGTATAGCATCAAGTCAATTAAACGCCTGGGATATTGATCCCAGTTAAGTAGCAGAGGGGGTTGTTAATCTGTTTCAGCTGCTTTGGTGTCAATGAAATTAACAACAGGTGCAAGAGATGTGTTGATGTGTTTTCAAACTGTTCCTTTAATTTTTTTGAGGAATGTATATAAAAATATGAGTGAGAAAATAACTGTATACCTAAAATAATACATGTTATATATGTAACTAAATATAACCTGCTCAGTAGAGAGGCAATATTGATAATATTAAGTAATATAATAACAATATGAATAATTATATATAAACCCAAGTACAAAAATGTAATTCATTGCAGCTTTCCAGTCCTTGACTGTGGAGACTGACTGTGCTATTTTTTTTTGGCATCCTGTCAGTAGTACACTTCCAGTCTTAGCGTGACAACACTCACTCAGCCTTTTGTATCTTTGGAAGGGCAGCATTCCAATGCTAGGACAAGACTATAGAACACTTTCTCCTAACCTCTTCTCCTTAACTTAGAGAGATGTTCTGTAGACCACAGAGAGCTGGATCAATGCTTACTGGTAATAGCAGTTACCAGCTCAAAAGATCTTTTATTCAAACAGATTTACTTTTCATTAAAAATCATATGCTCTGCATGACTAAATTAAAAGTGTGTACGCTTTGGAATGCCAAGAAGCCTTTGGTTAACACTAATAGGATTCTATATCACTAGAGGGATTTCTTTTGACATGGAGAATAGAGAGGCAGAAAAACCATTAACGGATTGCTATCACAAATAATTATGATGGCTATTTTTAATTATTATAATAGCTTTCATTGATCTTATGTAATTTAAGTTGGCACACAACGTATACAAAATGGGATGCTATTATGAATAATACAAGTAAGAAAGCCAATATTTATTTTAGTTCACATGGAAAGACTGTTTTGTCATACATCCAGCTTTTTTTTTTCACTTTTTACTTATATACTGAGTTTTATCAGACTGCAGATTGAAAAAACTGGAAATTTAATATTGTTCCCATTCCAGTCTTCTGGCTATATCTTCTTAACTTTCTGGTACTGGGTCAAGTATGAAAATTACTTTCTAGTCTGCAGATTGTGGCAAGATTTTGCATCACTGAGGCCAAAAGACAATATTCAGTTGGTAAGTCGCAGAATATGGTAATATAATCTGGATTTATTGAAAGCTGGCATCAGCAATTTTATATTATTCCTTTCATTTAAGTGTTTTTTCTAACGAAAAACTGACAAGCTAATGTTTAAAACTGAACAATGATTGAAATGTCTAATGGAATGTTTGGGTGGGTTAATTTGAAATGAGACCAACCATAATGTCTGGCAATTTCAACATACTGTGCAGAACACAGAGCAAAAAGCATGTAAGTGCAACCACTAAGGTATGTAATAATGTTGCCACCAGAATGGACCTCTACCGCTAGTGACGTGCCTGATTGCATTCATGTTTGAGAAGTAAAAAGGTAAATAAATATAAGCTATAAACTTAACCACAAATTCAATTTGAGCTTCTGAATCATATTCACAGTTCATCGCAGGTTTCCCAGAAAGAATAAAATTGTTATCCAGAAATGACACATACTTCTTTCTTCTCGTAGCCTATAATTTTGCCTATTGATTTGTGGCTTGGAGGGTTGCAAGCAACACACCATCAACATCAAAAGCAGCTGACTAAGAGTTGGTTTCAAAGTTTGTTTCAATAATCCAGCCCCATTATCACACACTTTTTCTTTGGCATGTAGTTTCCATGCACATGAGGTAAATGTGGAAATGACAATAGCATTCAAAAAAGAAAAAAAAATTACTTTTTGAAGCACAAATATTGTGTTACCATTATTTTTTATTTAAAGCTCAATGTTTGTCAAAACATCCTTGAATGATAGGGCAGGGTTTAACATTGAGGGGCTTAATCTTGACTCTGTACAGTCTGGACGATGAATCTGAGCATGAACCAAAAGGGTAACAGGGATCAACTAGAAGAACACTGGTACTTGCAGGCACCACAAGAAACATACATTTTAGATCTGTTTATACCCTCCAAATATCTTAGGCCAGGTTAGGTTCTCTTCAAGCAGGAGAACAAATTAATGCTTTATACACTGAGAGGTGATGCAAGTTTATGTATAAAAAAATAACAATTGAAAACAGTATTAAAGGACATTGTTATTGCCTCACGTGGTACTGTATATTTTTAATGCTGTGTGTTTTCAATTAATACATACAAATTATTGAACTTAAAGTTAAGGTTACCTGATTTTAAATGTGACTAGGAGACCATGAAGCTCTAATTTTCTGTCTTTACATTTCCACTCCCATGGGCTAATTTCATAAGCCAATAAAACCAGCAATGATAGTATAAGAATCCATCCATAGCAAGTAATCAGATTTCAGTTTACAGTTGTGAGACCAGTGACACAATAATTCCTATTGGATGTGATGGGTTGAAACAATGGTTATAGAATTTTGCACAATATTCCTGGAAATCAAAATCTGCTAAAACACTGAGTATGGCAACACCTAGGCACAAGGTGGATCTTTTTTTGCTGTTTGCTCCTGCGTTTGTGCAATAAAGAGAGCCCCTAGTAAATTTATATATAATATACTATGTATATACAGTTAGGTCCATATATATTTGGACCTGTGCCTGTGTCCAAATATATATGGACCTAACTGTATATATACACTGTATATATATACTGTGTATATATATATATATATATATAAATAAAACTATATATATATATGTGTGTATATATTGTAGGGATCAGAGGGGTAAAAAGGGGACAGGGAGACAGTTCAGTCAACTTAAAATCTGCTTTTTTCAGCACGAAACAGAACAAATGGTGGGATTGTCTTCAAACTTTCAGTGTTCTAGCCACAGTAGATGCAATAAATAAAGTCTCTGTTACAGGCAAGCTCACCCAGCAGGTCAAAGTCCACTCATGGAGCTTTCCAGACAGCATTCAGGTCTTCTCACCACTGATAGCAAAACAGCCAACAATCAGACACAGCTGTCCTTGACATAAAAATGTCAATGTGAATAAAATGCCACCCATTCCCCACTGTTATTATGCACTGTCCACCACCTATCCTCAATGATACTATATTCCCCACCACCCAACCACTGCTGTCATTATGCACTGTCCACTTCTCATCCCCAATTGTCATTATTCATTGTCAACCACCAATTCCTAAATGTCAGTGTCATTAAACGTGCTGCACGACTCAGAGCCTGATGCTCTTATGCATTCTTCATCCTCCAGCTCTAGATGTCATTGAACACTGTCTATCACCCATCCACAAGTGTTATTGTGCACTGTCCACCACCCATTCCCACTTTCCACCACTGAGATGGAATTGTCATTATGTACTCTTCACCACTGAATCTGGAACATCTTTATGCACTGTCACCCACCTACCCCAAATGATTTTTTAATGTAATACCTGTTGGTTCCATAAATAGCAACAGTAAAAATGATCCAAGTGATTTGTTTATGAAGTCTCAAAAAATGTTAAGATATGAGGGGCATAAACGAAGCTTGGAATTTGTTTGTATTGTTATCCACAAATTAATGCAGAAAGTTTGAAGTTTATAATAAAGAGGATATTTTATTGGCCAACATAAGTTATTAAAGCTGCAATTTTCCAGGACCTGGTAGGTCCCTTCTTTAGACATTCTGCAAAAATGGATTTCAACACCACATATTTATACATGTATTTCCAAAGAGCAAAGAAATGCAAGTATTAATAAAATACAGTTTTTTCTTTACACACTAGAGTATTAATGGCTATTGCCAAGGGTTAGGTTACAGTACAGATAGTAGTTAGTGCTTAGAATCCATCCCCTCTTTAGGACCTATGTCAATGCAGACAATTTTTAGTTTAGGTGATTTTATTGGCATTTTATTGGCTAACCTAAAGTGGTCCTAAAGTCTTTAGGGGTTTTCACCTTAATGCATCCTTTGCATAAAGGTGAAAAACCTTCTGTGCTGCAGGATCCCCTCCCCCAGCACCCCCCTTATACTTACCTGAGCCTGATCTGATCCAGCGATGTGCACAAGAGCAGCATCTCTTGCAGCTATCTTCCTTCTCTCTGGGCAGATTAACAGCAGCAGGAGCCATTGGCCAGTGGTGGGGGGTGTGAGCACACGCAAGTGCCCCCATGGAAAGCCATTTTCCATGGGGGCACCCGCTGAAGAGGAGGAGCCTGGAGTGTGGGTGGGGAACCCCAGAAGAGGAAGATCCGTGCTGCTCTGTGCAATACTATTACACAGAGCAGGTAAGTATACCATGTTTGTTATTTTAATTTAAAAAATGAGGGTTTAATTTCGCTTTCAGTTCTTAAAGATGCACATTTTCTGGACATTCCTTATGATCTTCCTTAGAAATTATATAGATCAAAAAATGGGAAATTACGCAATGGCTCCCCTGGATGCTGACACAGCACATTTCACAGCACTCGCTGTGGAGGTGCAAAAATACAGATTGCAGAAACACTGAGGATAGATTACTAAATGAGGTGCAAATGTTCACAGAATATTCACATTACCTATGAAAAGAAGATCTCTTTTTATTTATTATGTCCGCTGTGATTATTGGAAAATAAGAGTAAGCATTTATACAATTTATTGCGTGAACATTCTCAACAAGTAAATATATAGTATATACATAATCAGGGTCTTCAAAAAGTTTCCGCACTTTTATACATATATCTAAACTATGTTACAAAAAAGTGCAGAAACTTTTTTTTTTATCAATATTTTTTATTAGTTTGTGCATTATAAACAAAGGTATGCAATATTGTGGAAGCAGCTGCTCATCTAAAAAAATTGGTAGAAAAATCATCATATAAGATGATAAATGATTTAAGGATATAATTACACAAGGATAGACACCATCATCGTACAAATATCAGAATGATCAATGAGCAGTGAACAATTATCCACACAAGGCATTTGTTTTAAACTCAACATCAGAAAGCAGATACATTAAGCTGTAGTTCTTAATTATTTCTAAAAACCTAGGCAGAATATCATGAAGTCCACAGTTTCCAAGCAGGCTCAAAGGTACAGAAGGATTTAGAGTGCAAAGCCAGTAGTTTTTCATGTAAATAATGTTGGTGGGTAACATTTGCAACTTCTGACGGATTAGGGGCTAAACTCTGTTTCCAATGTCTTGTGATTATCAACTCAACAGACAGTAAGATGTTGGCTGCTACGCTACAGTAAGAGACAGAAAATATTTAAATTCCTAGATTTAACAAAGCTAGAGGGGAATTATTATACCAGTAGTATCTGGGATTAGTTGCAAAACCTTCCACCAGAATCTGCAAATGTTGTTGCAAGACCACAGAATGTGCAGAATGGTACCCGAGGCACCACAACCATACCAAATGAGGAGTGTCAAACATTATAGCCAATCTGCAGGAGGTAATATACCATCTGAGAGATTTTTACACAGGGTGTGATTAAATGGGTATGGTGAATGACTTGAAGCCACTGGAAGTCAAAGAAGGAAGATTGTAGATCTGATTCCCATTGGAGCATTGACTTTGTTTTATTAAACATTTTTTGTCTTGAAGAGTATTATAAATGAGTGAAATCCCTTTAGAGTTTTTGGAGGGATTTGTGAGAAATTGCCATATTTTGGGGTGTAAACTAATGAAAGGAGGCAGAAAAGCAGAGAGAAAGTGGTATGTGGTATAGTGTGAAAAAGGCAGAATGTGGAAGCATGTATCTTACTATTATATTTTCTGGTGAGTTAGGTACACTTCATAATAGGAGGTCCTCAATCCATTGCATGCCCTATGTATCCCAGTGTCTTAAAAAAATGTCTGGAATTAGATGTCCCAAAGTGGTTAGTGGGATCCTTATGTCAATATGCTGGTTATGTTGTGTATAAAAGTGTGTGCCCTTTCTCCAGGCCAGTAGGGGCGCTCTTTTAGTGGGTGGAAATAGAGTTAAATCTAATGGCTTCCACAGGTCAGAGAAGAGTAGAGTATAAAGATTAGATGTTTAATTAATGCCTTTTTTGATATAGTTGTTCAGCTGAAGGATTAAACCATTGTTTTAGCTGGTCTAGATGTACTGCAGTGTGGTAATCTTGTAAATCCACCATTCCCATACCGCCCACCGTTCTATGCTTTGTAAAAGGTGCATGGAAACAGCGAGCCCTTTTACCTTTCCAAATAAAGCCTCTGAACTGGGGGGAAAGAGCTTTTACATATGTTTGTTTTGGGGGAATATGAAGGGATCTAAATAGTTAGAGGATCTGAGGAAGAATTAACATTTTATATGCTGCTAATCTCCCGACCCATGTTAATTGGACTTGAGCTAATTTTTTCAATTCAGTCTCCAATTTGGCTAGTAACGGTTTATAGTTGGCTTCAGCTAGTGAGGTACGTGTAGGAGTAATTGTGATATCAAGATAGGATATACCTTTGTCGGCCCAGGTGTACAGCAAGTCATTTTTCAGTTTTGAGGCAATACGCTTCAGGTTGCCCAAGTCCAAAATTAGAGATTATGAGTGTTTAACTTTGTAATATGATAGTTGACTGAATTCCATGAGGGTTTTATGTGCCTGAAGAACTGACGTTTATGGATTTGTCAACATGAAAATGATATAATCTGCAAACAAACTGATGATGTGGGATCTGTCTTTAAAGATGAAACCCATTACTTGTGGATGAGAGCGTACCTGTTCTGTCAAAGGTTCCAACATCAAGTTGAAAATAGACAGTGAGAGTGGGCATCCTTGTCTCTTTCCATTCAAGATGGAATAGGGTTTAGATAATAAACTTGCTGTGTAAACCTGTACTGATGGAGAGGAGTATAATGCCACTATGGCTGATAGGAATGGACCTTGAAAGACAAACTTGTGTAATTGTTCTGTCTCTCCAATCTAAGCACTGATAGTGTGAGCTCTGTAACTTACAGTCGTGATGAGATAGCGATAACTTCAACCTCATTTGGATACCACAGTCAGTGACTCAATGAGAATGACATATTGTAGATCTTGTAAAGTTTATTCCATAAACTGAGAGAATCTTACAACAATGAACATTCCATAGGTCAAAAGATCATACTGTTTCTGCTCCATGCCATGAGGCTTGCTGAAATGCCTTACTGGGAAAAAGGGGGGATATCTATACAACATTAACTAAACCAAAGGAAAGGGAGGAGCAGAAACAAAATATAGAAAACTCTTAAAGGCATATGACAGTCAATATGACAGTCATGTGAAACATGACACTCCCTGTCGAAATCTATTATAATAAACTTTAGTTCAAGTCCAATATAAATAATGAAGATTCTTTCCAGGAACATCTGCAAAAGAAGAGGGAAGGGAAGAACAAAGGAAAACAATGCAACCATTTAGCATAATACTTGCAGATGTTGGTCTCGAAAGTCCAGACTGAGACATGGAAATCCATATTCAGAGGAGAAGGCAGCAACATGCACGATTCCTTCTTACCTCCCTTTAAATCAGGTTGATGACTTCTCTTCCTCTTTGGGCAAAAGAAGTATTAGTTCCTTTATAGGCCTGAAGTAAAGGTGTGCAGAACCTTCTTTCATGGTGGATATAGCCAAGATGTATCCCAAAACGCAGTAGTAGGTACTGCACAACTGCCACAGTAAGCAGGGTTAAGGCTAGTGGGAACATAGTGCCATTGTCCAGGATTTAGAGATTGTTTCCAGGATTCCCACCTTTGTTGTTTCTCCTTGGGTAAGGGGGTATCCCAGTCTGAGCTTTCAGAAGTAAGTTGTCTCAGCAGTATCTTACCCTGAATGGTGAGAGGTGTAATAAATGCATAAATGCTGTTTACTGTAGGCAATACTCCTCGCTTTGTGAAAGGCTTGTCACAGGCTGCTGCTTGAAATGTGAATGTGTCTTGTTTAACATTCCAAAGCAATCCAAGACTGCATTGTGTAACAGAAAGGTCAGATCCTAGTTGGAATTTCTTCACACTGACAGCATGGTCATCAGAAGGAAAGGCTATCATGACCTTGTTGCTGTTAGAGATGATTTTGTAAAGTCTGAGGTTTGCAGTGGCAAGCATGTTCTGGGTTCTAGTACGAAGGTCAATAGCTTCTTCTTCATTGGGCAGAGATTTGAGTCCGTCGTCTACATAGAAATTCCTTTTGACGAACTGTCTTGCATCAGATGAAAATTCTTTCTCACCCTCTTGAGCTGTTTTCCTCAGTCCATAAATTGCTACTGCAGGAGAAGGACTGTTACCGAAAACATGTACCTTCATTCGGTAGTCTATGACTTCATCATTGACATCATTGGTGTAGAAAGCCTGGAGTGTGGTAATTCAATCAGGTAAAAGAACCCAACTTTGGTTGCTTGTTGGTGTTGCACTTGTTATTGACCTTGTTCCACTCCCAGGAAAGTTTAGACTGAGGATGAGAGGAAGTACAGTATGTTGGGGTGGATCCTCTGGAATAATGTTCTAGTGTGTTAGAAGATGGAGCCTGTCTGTTAGGGTGTTGATGGTCATTGTGGATCCATTGCTTGTGACCTTCAAAGTACTGGGAAATTTCCACTGATATCCTATGTCATAGTTTCAGAGAGCCTTGGTAATGGACCTCGGAATTTTTTTCTCCTCTGTAGGGTATGCTGAAAGATCAGGGGGCACTTGCATAGATGCAGCCGGTTCAGGAAGTTGTCCCTTTTTTTGGAACACAGAAAGAATTGTTTCTTTCACTTTGTAATAGTCCATCCACAGTAGGACATCCCTAGGTACTTGCCAAGGCAGAAACAAGGGTTTGGAGATTCTGTATAGTCTATCAATTGTAAGATTGGTGTTAGGGATGGTGCCGCAGCTATGAATAGGTCACATGGAAAGTGAGGGAGATGAAAGGCTTGCACTGATTCTGAGATGCCTCTAATTTTTAGGTTATTGCACCTGCCGTCGTCCTCCTGGTCCAACACTTTTGACTTTAGCCAAGCGATATTGTTGCTATAGGCCACATGTGCATCCACCATGTTGTTATATGATTCTGTGCATACCCACATAATGTCTTTCAAATAGCTCACTCTATCTCCCAGGTCTTGAATATATACAGCATATTTGGTAAAGGTTAGCATACCAGCAACAAAACCATGTCTTTTAATATAACATTAGATATCGGTTGCTCACTTTGGGAATAGAGGCAATAGGATCTGCGGTCAGGGCGTCTGCTTGTTGTTATGGGCGCTGGACACATACCTCCATGCAAGGGCCTTCAGATGCCTCAGATAAAGATTCCCTTCTAATGAGCGATTTGACCGAGCTCCTGGCACTGGGAGATGCAGGGGCCAATCCACCCCCATGTTCCGTGTGCCCCGTTGTATCTGTCACTGCTTGCAGGAATATAAATGTTTCTGCCACTAGAGGTCCATCCGCGAATGTGCAGTAGCAGCTCCTGTTGCCATTTTGTTGGAAACTCTTCTGGGCCGGAGCGAAAAAAACAGGGAGTTTCTGAAGCTGCGGCTCCTCTAGTTGCCGTCAGGACATCCTTGGTGGCTCAGTAGAGGAGCTAAGTCTTCATGAGGAGGAAGAGAAGGAGGGAGATGGAAGAGGGAGAGAAGGAGGGAGATGGAGGAGGGAGATGGAGGAGGGAGAGGAGGAAGGAGATGGAGGAGGGGTAGAGAAGAAGGAGGGAGATGGAGTAGGGGGAGAAAAGAAGAAGAGAGATAGAGGGGGAAGAGAAGGAGGGAAATGGAGGGGGAGAGAAGAAGGAGAGAGATGGAAGGAGGGAAATGGAGGAGGAAGAGGAGGGAGATGGAGGAGGGAGAGAAGGAGGGAAATGAAGGGGGGGAGAAGAAGGAGGGAGAGAAGAAGGAGGGAAATGGAGCTGGAAGAGGAGGAGGGAGATGAAGAGGGAGAATAGAAGGAGGAAAATGGAGGAGGGGTAGAGAAGGAGGGAGATTGAGGGGTAGAGAAGAAGGAGGGAAATGGAGGAGGAAGAGAAGGAGGGAAATGGAGGAGGAAGAAAAGGAGGGAGATGGAAGAGGAAGAAAAGGAGGGATATGGAGAGGGGAGAGATAAAGAAAGGAAATAGGGTGAGTAGAGATAAAGGAAGGAGATGGAGGGGGAGAGAAGAAGGAGGATGATGGAGGGGAGAGAGAAGAAGGAGGGAGATGGAGGGGGGAGAGAAGAAGAAGGGAGATGGAAGGGGGAGAGAAGAAGGAGGAAGATGGAGCGGGGAGAGAAAGAGGGAGAAGAGGAAGGAGAGGAGAAGGGAGATGGAGGAGAGGGAAAGAAGAGGGAGGGAGATGGATGAGGGGGAGAAAAGAAGGAGGAGATAGAGGGGGAGAGAAGGAGGGAAATGGAGGGGGGTAAAGAAGAAGGAGAGAGATGGAAGGGGAAAAGAAGAAGGAGGGAGATGGAGGGGGGAGAGAAGAAGGAGGGAAATGGAGTAGGAAGAGGAGGCGGGAGATGGAGGAGGGGTAGAGAAGGAGGGAGATGGAGGAGGAGAGAAGAAGGAGGGAAATGGAGGAGGAAGAGAAGGAGGGAGACAGAAGAGAAGGATGGAGATGGAGGGGGGAGAGATAAAGGAGGGAAATAGAATGGGGAGAGGAAAAGGAGGGAGATGGAGGGGGGAGAGAAGAAGGAAGATGATGGGGGGGGAAAGGAGGGAGATGGAGGGGGGAGAAAAGAAGGAGGGAGATGGAGGGGGAGAGAAGAAGAAAGGAGATGGAAGGGGGAGAGAGGAAGGAGGGAGATGGAATGGGGAGAGAGGAAGGAGGGAGATGGAGGGGGGAGAGAAGGAGAGAGATGGAGGGGGGGAGAGAAGGATAGAGATGGAGGGGGGGAGAGAAGGAGGGAAATGGAGGGAGGAAAGAAGGAGGGAAATTAAGGAGGGGGATATAAGAAGTTGGGAGATGGAGGGGGGGAGAAGAAGAAGGGAAATGGAGGGGGGGAGAAGAAGAAGGGAAATGGAGGGGGAAGAGAAGGAAAGAGATGGAGGAGGAATAGAAGGAGGGAGATGGAGGAGGGAGAGAAGGAGGGAGAGGAGGGGGGAGATGGAGGAGGGAGAGGAGGACGGAAATAGAGGAGGGAGAGGAGGATGGAAATAGAGGAGGGGTAGAGAAGAAAGAAGGAGATGGAGGGGGAGAGAAGAAGGAGGGAAATGGAGGAGGAAGAGAAGGAAGGAGATGGAGGAGGAAGAGGAGGAGGGAGATGGAGGAGGGAGAGAAGGAGGGAAATGGATGGGGGAGAGAAGAAGAAGGGAGATGGAGGAGGAAGAGAAGGAGGCTAATGGAGTTAGCATTCAAGGTATGACATGTGTGATAACTGTCACAGTGGCTTTACATTCTCAACCAAACTGTCAAACCATCAAATGGCTGGTATCTTAACTGATCACATGTACAGCACCATGGCAAATACAGATCAAACAAAAACTAAAATGTCAGCTTCCTTGTCTGTAAAGGATAGGAGAGTTTAGTTCCACTTTAAACTATTCAGAGAAAACATTGTTGAAAATGCAGTGAACTGTGAATGTATTGGGCTCTGACTAAAATGTGTTTAATAAACAGATAGAGACACTTAACACATAAGACAGAACACTTAAAGCAGTATTAAACCTAAAAGCAAATATTATATTGCATCTTACCAATTCTTAAATGTGATGGCTGTTTTTGTTTCATTTTTAGCTTTCTTCTATTTTCATCTTTCATTCAGCCAGCAGCTCTGCTGTTTTTCAGAAGTTCAAGCACTCCAGCAGAATGTATCAGTTTACATGGGTGTGACTATCCATTTGCCACTGGCAGGGGTGTTTAAAATGACCTGCTTTTATTTATTTGTGTATAACCTTTATTCCAAAAGGAAAAGAAGGCTGCTGTAACTTGTTATAAAGTGTGAGCTGGAAATTGGCTTCAATTTTTCATTGCATTCAAATCTGCTAATATATTTAACACTCCAATACCCTTTCCCTCCCAGACAATGCTGCTGTCTGCTGTGTCCTGGCTCATTCCTCCAGAGTGGTGTCTCACTAATACAGGAGGTTTGTGATTGGCAACATCATCAGGTGAAAACAGAAGGAGAAAAAACCTAAAAAATAAAACCATCACATCTAATGATTGGTAAGCTGTAATATAATACATTTTTGGTTTGGGGTTTAACACCATTTTAACAGCTTTCCATCCAATACTGCTACAGGGCAGCACGGATGTACAAAATCACGTATATATACGTGATTTTGCGTTTCTGGGTAGGGTGCATGTGCGAACCATGCGCACCCTACCCATGCTGCTATTTGTGGCCTCAGCTGACACACAGCCACTAGTAAAACAGCACACAGTTAACCCTTTGATTGCCCCACATGTTAACCCCTTCCTGCCCAGTGCCAGTACAGTGTCAGTGCTTTTTATTAGCTGGGGATGTCAGTGATACCAAGTCAGCTCCCCCTAGTGTCAGAATGCCCGCTGCAGTCCCTCACTCCTGCTTTTTGTTTCCAGTGCCTGTAAAGCATTCCACCAGTGATCAGCAGATTTCTGGTGCCATGCAGGTCTCCTGCAGACCTGTCAGTGGTATCTGTGTGCCTGTACACCTCGTATGGGCAAGCAGATACTTACTTACAGGAAGACTCAATGAACTACCATGATGCTCCACAGCGCATTGAGAACTACACGCCGACAGCCACAAAAGCTGTTGGACCTTTTAGTGTTCTCAGACACGTTCAGCTGATATATTTTTTTAATTGTGACAGCTAGCGGGAGGGAGAAAATCCCCCACTAGCTGTCAGGTTTCTAAAAAAAAGCTAAAATACTGTATATTTAATATTACGGCATGTGGCAAACATTATTTAGACTTCATGTAGTATTATATTTATGTTACTTTTCCACCTCTAAATAGTGGTTGCTAAAAGGTCAGTCCAGTAATAAACTTTTGTGGACATCCTCATTAACACCACTTCACTTTGCTAGAAATGGTAATTAGAGTTTGCAGTTACTTAAATCTTTTCAGTCTGAAAGGTAAATGCTGCCATCTTGTGTTTACCATGAAAAATGAAACCAATCAAAGTGGAATGAAATATTCATATGTTATAGAGGAATTGTGTTTCTGCAGCAATCACCATACATCAAGACAGCCCAATTCAATTATACCTTAATCAATAAACCACTGGCCATGAAGTGGGGAGAATTTATATCTCCAGGGCCATGACTGAGCAGATCTACTATCTGAACACATTTTATAAATCACTCTACTAGTTTAAAAGGTCTGCATAAGTTGAAAACATTCACTGGATCAGTTCTTGTGCTTTTTTTTAATTAAATAAAATAAAACACTGTTATATGTGAAATAGTAAATCTGATGCACATTTGTGGCAGCTCGCAGTTGCACCAGGATAGCTGGTAAGTATCACTCCAAAAGAAAATACACTAATGTTAATTTTAGGGCACACAAACATAATATACAACCCATTTTTTTAAATATCAGCTTTCCACCCATAAGACATCCCTGTGCGCCCTCGTGTTTCGGTGTTTATACCAGGGCCATGGCTGCATATGCGGTCATGACCCCGTTATTAATCTTTTCAGCCATCCGCTCAGTTATAAACAAGCTATTACCGGCGTGTGAAAGCATTTGAACAAACCGATCTTGCCTTTAAGGGCAGAGGAGAGAAGAGGGTCTCATAGACCCTAAATGCCTCCGTAAAGAGAAACTGTAAGTGCCCATGCTATTACAAGGAATGTTGTTCATCCTTTGTCATAGCAATAAAAGTGTTAAAAAAAAATGTGAAGTGTAAAAGTAAATAAATAAATTAAATGCTCATTAGCAAAGACAAACGCATACATAGGTCTAGCATGCATATGTAGATGGTGTTCTTACCACACATGTGAGGTATCGCCATGAACATTATATCAAAAGAAGTAGTTCTAGCACAAGATCTAAATCTAAACCGGTAACCTGTAAAGGCTTTTAAACTATTACCTGTGGAGATTTTTAGGTAACAAAGACTGACACCATTCCACAGGCATACGCAATTTTGTATTTCAATAGTTTTTATTAATTTATAACAACACAGGAGCAACAAATCACGCCCACGCAGGGGCTATCAATTGCACATAGAAGAATTAGAAAATTAGAGAAATCAGTGCTTTAGCACCAACAGGGAAAAAGATACACCCACAGAGGGGCTATCAATGGTACTTAAATAACAAAACATAAATATAACACTGATAATAACTCAGACTAAAGGCAGCTATCCACTGCCACACCAAAAGCAAACAGAAAAAAAGGGGGGAAAGGAAGGAGAAGTAGAAAAGAAAAAAGATAACCAAACCAAGAGCAGGGATCCAAGAACGCCAAAGCCGAAAACATCACATCCCAGGCTAGCCGGGGGAAGCGTGGGAATGGTATATTGCAACCACGGCTCCCTTATTTTCAAGAATTTTGGCGTGCGCAATTTTAAAGCTTAACATGTTAGATATCTATTTACTTGGCATAACATCATCTTTTATATTTTACCAAACAATTTGGTATTGTACAATAAAACCCCCAAAAAATCAGCATAATCAGAGTAAAAATGCTAGAAAAATAAAAATAATAATTAACTAATCCTGTGTGTCAGAAAATGGGACTAATAGTAAATCTACTCCGCAATAAAAAAAATGATGAAGTCATGTGACCTAGTGACACAACGCATTGAGAAGAGCAGGTAATGTCACGCTGCAAAAAGTGCATAGTTAGCCATTTTTGTGGAGGTTGATTGGTTACATGCATGGATACTGATGTGCACCAGTGTTATTGTACAATCTACGTTGAGTATTATAAACCTTTTAGTAAAAATAGCGTCTTATATACAGAGAGCCCTACATATTCTATTATTTTTTGAGAGAATTTTTCCCATTTATCCTGTGAATACTGAGGATGGAAGTGAATTGAGAACATCAGCAAGGTGGAGAAAGTCACAGCAACTGTGGCAAAGGAGACCCCTATTTTAAAGGGCAAGCACATAAGACCTGATATTAGGTCAGAATTTAAGGTGGGAGCATATGTGTGCTGGTGAAGGGATACATACACGTGGTGAAATACTTAATTTGATGAAACAAAATTGCAGCAAAGAATTGGGAATATGGGACATCACTATATATGAATGGACGTTATATCATAATATATATGTTTGTAAGATAATACGGACACTTGGGACTGGTTATTATCCTTAATTTATTGATATGCAATAACATTTGGAAATTGGTTTTGATACATTTAATTTAATATATGGTATAATGTTTTTGTTCATCATTATCATACCATGCAGCACTATTTGGGATACACAACATTTCTGAATTGGTTATTATGTTTATGTGCATTAAAATTCATTAAAGTGTATTTTTGAAAAACAAAATTGTGTTTGAAAATCTGTTGCGCAAATACTGTGTGACATAAACAATTGCAACACCGACCATTATATTCTCCAGGGTTTCTGCTTTAAAAATATATAATTTTGGGGGGTTCTAAGTAATTTTCTAGCAAAAAATGCTGGTTTTTATATGTAGGAGAGAAAAGTCAGAATTGGCCCAGTAGGCAAATGGATATAAAAGATGAGGTTTGTAAATAGATACTCATGTCAGGCCTTGAAATTGTGTGTACCCACAAAATGATTACTCTGTATTTTTTTATTTATCACTGTTTACACCAATTACCTCTTTGACTTTAGATATATTACTTTGACATGTAAATACACTTTGTGACAACAGCTGTTAATAGGTCAACACGTATAAACACATTTAGCAAAGGTGACTTTTTAATATGTAGTTTTATTTATTTATTTATTTGCAATATGGGCGCTTTTAGCAATACTAAACTTGGGTTTTAAAAAATTCTATTCAAATGTGTATTCTTTACTCAAAAAGTGCCTTCTATTGCTTTCAGCCTCCTCCAAAACCCCAATGAATGAAATTCATTTTTTTTATTGCTGTGATCTGATTTTCTGTTATAAGTTGGTTAATTCTCCATGGTCCTCTATTAGCAGGAAAATAGCCACCCTCTCTTGTTTACTCCTGAGATAGACTATAAACCATGGAGTATGGGATTTGTAGTATGTATAGAGCAGTGCATATGACCACAACTAATGTGCTCTGCTCATTCCAAACAAATGGAGGTGAGGGGGTAATGGAAAAGGAGAGTTTGAGGAGCTAACTGAGGATGTTATAAAAAGGTAGAAAGCACAGAAAGAAAAGTTCATGAAATATAGATTACAGGACTATTAAGTACTGTGTGTGTGTGTTATTTCTGGAGACTAAAGATACTGTTTAGTGTGACTTTAAATTGATGTAAACCTTTAAAAAAAAAAATTCCATTTCCAAAATGTTTATTAACCACCTCCTGACCGCGTTATAGCCAAAAGATGGCTACAGTGTGGTCAACTAGTTCTGGGAGGGCGTCCATGGTTGTCCTACTAGAACTACACCACCCATGCATCACAGCTGATCATGTGTCCAAGTAAAGGGTCAGTCAGAGCCACCTTTTGCCATGTGACCAGCTGTGTCCAATCACAGCTGATCACAGTGTCAATAGGAAATTATCGGCAGTCCTCTCCTTACACTGACAGTGCGTGTGAAGAGCAGGTAAGCAGCACTTCTCAGGGAGACATCTACACTGATCATCAGTGCCCTGATGATCAGTGTAGCCCCATCAGTGCCCATTAGTGTGGCCAAAAGTGTCCATCAGTGCCCATCTGTGCTGGCTTTCAGTGCCAATCTGTGCTGGATATCATTGCCAATCTGTGATGGCTTTTAGTGCCCATCAGTGCTGGCTATCAGTGCCTCCTCAGTGATGCCTGTGCTCATCAGTGCCGCTTATTAATGCCCAGTATTGCCACCTATCAGTGCCGTCTATCAGTGTCCATCATTCCCGCATATCAGTGCAGCCTTATCAGTGCCTCATCAGTGAAGCCTATCAGTGCCCATCAGTGTAGCCCCATCAGCGCACATCAGTGAAGGAGAAAAATCACTTATTTACAAAACTTTATAACAGAAACTGACTTTTTTTTTCATTTTTGGTCTTTTTTCTTTGTTTAGCAATGATTATTAAATATCACCAAAAGAAAGCACTATTTGTCTCAAAGAAATTTAAAAATTTGTGTTGGGTACAGTTTTGCCTGACCGCACAATTGTCATTGAAAGTGCGAAAGCACCGAAAGCTTAAAATTGGACTGGGTAGGAAAGGGGTAAAAGTGCCTGGTAGGCAAGTTTTATTATTCCATAAATAACAGTTGCAAAACATAATATAACAAATATGTTCAGGTAGCAATGTACACATTTTTGAGCAACATATCAGTGCCCATCAGTGCAGCCTGTCAGTGCCCATCAGTGCAGCCTCATCAGCGCACATCAGTGAAGGAGAAAAATCACTTATTTACAAAACTTTTAAAAGAAACTAAGAAAAAAATTGTTTTCAATTATTGGTCTTTTTTGTTTGTTTAGCAAAAAATAAAAACCTCAGTGGCGATTAAATACCGCAAAAAGCAAGTTCTATTTTTCTGAAAAAATTATAAAAAATTTAGTTTGGGTACAGTGTTGCATTACCGCACAATTGTCATTCAAAGTGTGACAGCGCTGAAAGCGCTGAAAGTGGACTGGGCAGAAAGGGGGGGGGGTAAAAGTGCCCGGTAGGCAAGTATTTTTCCACAAATAGCAGTCACAAAACAAAAGACCTCTGGGAGGGTAATAGGCAAATATTTTCAGGCAGTAATGTGCACATTTTCAAGCAACTAATTCATAATGGTAGTGACCAGATATATCACAGAAAAAGAACCTTTCAAATATGAAGAAAATGAAGAGATGATACCCGTAGTGCAATTGAAGAGCAACCAAACACTGGATGTGAAGTAATACCCATCAGGTAGGATGGTGAACAAAACATTTATTTGATAAAGTACATAGAGTAATGGTCAACCAGCCTGCATAACCTTTTGTAAAAGAACAAAAAAAAAAGGAAAAAAAGAAGTAGAAAACAGAGAAGCGTAAGCAGTTGTAGTATCTCTGCCCCCCGTCCGTCCATCCCCGTGTCCATTCGTCCATCTCAGTCATTGGCTGAGAGATATGTTATCCATGGCTGCCAGGTTTTATAAAACTTAGCTTGTTTATTGTGGACGGTACATGTTGGTTTATCACTATCATGATCCAGTTTAAATTAATGATCCAGTTAATTTACTGATCCAGTTTCCATAATATATGATCTTTTATCAACATCAGACAGTAAGCGCTCCTATATGGAATACAGGGAAAAAGATCTTAACATCCAGTGGGACCAGAGTGACTGGCAGGATATTGTGAATAATTTGTCAATGTTATCCAGAAACACAGCTTTGATTGAATCCAACTATAAAATGCTACTACACTGGTACATGGTCCCAACTAGAATAGCTAAAAGGCTCATCCCAGTGTTTTAGGAAATATGGCCAAGTAGGCTTGATGATTCATATATGTTGATATTGTCCCAAAGTGAAACAGTTTTGGATTAGAATGTTCAGCCTCATTCATTAAAGTGTTACTAAACCCAGGACCTTGCATTCACTATATCTGGTCTCCCACAGTGCACAGAACATGTTAGTGCAATTAATTTAGTAAATATAAACTGCGTTTTCATATGACTCTAGGAGGATGCAGAACCCCTGACCTCTGTCTTAACAGTGCTGATTGGCACTGTGCTGATCACAAGCACTCTCCCAAGAAAAAAAAAAACCTCTCTAGCAATACACACCAAATTGAGCATGTGTAGTGTGACTCCAAAACATATATCTTATCAGGAGATAAGAGGGCGACACTGGAAGAAGGGGAGGATCAGATAAGTCAGGATCAATCAGCCATTTTACACAATGCAGATGATTAACCCCTTAGGTTCCACAGGGAGTATAACAAGCATGCGTTACTGTATATACAGACTGATTTTACTGCTGTCGGTTTAGTAAGACTTTAAGTCACATAACAAAATATCTCTAGGAAGTTGGAGAGTGCCCTCTTTCAAAAATTAAGTGATGATCTCCCTAAACTGAGGAAAATAATTAATTTCCTATATGATGTTAGCAGACAGAATAGCCATTACACAGTGTTAGAACCAACAGATAGTTAAACTTGAATTTCTCACACAAAAATTTTAGTCAAAATTGAAAAGAAGTTATAAAGACCTGCTCTGTCTAACTGTATTTCACAGAGTGGCCCTGAACCTTCTCTTCCTGTGGGTGCCCCCTCAGAAAGCTGTGTGCTAGCTGTGTGCTATGGTGGCCAGGGGCGGACTGACCATTTGGAAACTCGGGCACTGCCCGAGGGCCCGGGGTCAGTAAGGGGCCCCATGAGATGCCCCTGGTACCTTTTTCATAGGCTTTTTTGAGTTTGGGCAAGGACACAGGGGCCCCATGATCCCCTATTGCCCGGGGGCCCCATGAGTTGTCAGTCCGCCCCTGATGGTGGCACCTGTGCAGATGTGCTTCCGAGCCATGCTGTCAGCATCTATAGACACACACAGCACTGCTCAGTCCCGCTCCCTCCTCACAGGATTTGACTGACAGCAGCAGGAGTCAATGGCTCCCGCTGTTGCCTCTGTGTCCTGTGAAGAGAGAGATCAGAGCTTCTGCAGATGAGACAGAGCTAGATCAGTAGCATGCTCAGGTAAGTGTTTGTGGGGGGAGGAACAAGTAGTGGAAGGAATTCTAACTTAATGCAGAAACTGCATTGACCACTTCGCCTCTCACACCTGTTTATCCCATCTGGTCCAGAGCAATTTTTACATTTCTGTTATGGACCTGTTTATTCTGCAATAACTTTGTCATTACTTACGATAACAACGTAATACATATATTGCTTTTTAAGTACAAACAAGACTTTCTTTTCCTGAATATTGTCTTGCAACAATGATTTTTTTTCACAATCTTTAGACAATTAAACATAACGAAACTAAACACAACTCACTTTTTCTTTTTTTAATCAGGGTTAGTTTAAAAATAAATAGTGTTACTGCACATCAAAAGTATGCATTTTATTCTGTAATTTGTCCTGTTTAATATGACACTAAAATTTTGATTCTTGCACAAAGCATTGCAAAGTTATTTACAAATAAAGTAAAGTAGGGTGTTTTCAATTTTGCACTTTTTATTAATGTGATACATATAAAAAAATGTTAAAGGTGTAGAATTATTAATGAACAAAGCAAACAAAAACAAAAAAAAGTTTATATATTATCAATTAGTAAAATAGAAACAAACAAAAAAATCATCAGAGAAATTATAATTGAATGGAGAAGAATTAGTTATATAGGGTTGACTAGAGTAAACCAAGGGTAAATAAGGGGTTAAAATGAGGAATATTTAATTAAAAAAAAATTATCTTATTTTTACTTGCCAGGTTGCTTTAACTGACTTCATCTACAGATTGAAGTTAATCCCTTTGATCGGTAGGTGAATACACAGAATAGATACAAATATGTTAGTTTGTATCTTGCTGAGAAATGTTCTTGATAAACATTGTCAGACTTTGATTGCTCCAGTTGCCAGGACCTTCCCTGAGTGCTCGGGAATGCAGCTGTCATTAATCAGAGCTGAAGGGCACAAGGACTGGACATTCTACACACGTCCTGTGTACAATGATGACATTTTTGTGGACATGTTCAGAACGCCCAGAGTCTACAACTGGTTAAGGTAAAAACCTTCAGGGTCCATTTACGCGTGCTCCAAAATGTGGCATTTGACATTCTTTTTTAAAGCTCTCTGAATGCCAATAAGTGCACCTCTCACTAAATAAAATGGTTACCTTACAGCCCTGTTCATATTGTTTCATTTGCTTTGCTTTGCTTCAAAAATTATACCCCATGTCGCTTTTCTAGACCTTCAAAGCATCTCCAAAGTAGAGATGGGCTAGATGTTTGACATAAGTTCAACTCGAACATCGACCGTTAGTGTGTTCTGTGAACACACGAACGGTAAGGGAATTTGGCGGGCTGTTCGCCAGCTGCACCCCACAATGCACTGCACCCTGACAGTGCATTGTGATTGGCCAATGCAATGCGCCCTGACAGTGCATTGTGATTGGCCAATGCAATGCACCTCACCACATTTTTTTCTTTATTTGGTTTGGCGGTGGTGGCTCGCATAGTGATAGATGTTGGATTTACTTTGGGGGACATTTTTTTTTATTTTTGTTTACATTAAAGGACTTCTCAAAGACTGTCTCCTGTCATTTTTCCACTACACTTTTTTTTGTGAATGGGTACCCAACACTCATTCATATGGGGGGGGGCAGGGTCTGGGGGCCCTCTTGTTGGGGAAACTACTGAGTAGGGGATCAGCAGAGCTGGGGGATACTACTGAGTAGGGGATCAGCAGAGCTGGGGCTTACTACTCAGCAGGGGATCAGCAGAGCTGGGGCTTACTACTGAGCAGGGGATCAGCAGAGCTGTGGGTTACTACTGAGAAGGGGATCAGCAGAGCTGGGGCTTACTACTGAGAATGGGATCAGCAGAGCTGGGGCTTACTACTGAGAAGGAGATCAGCAAAGCTGTGGGTTACTACTGAGAAGGGGATCAGCAGAGCTGGGGCTTACTACTGAGAAGGGGATCAGCAGAGCTGTGGGTTACTACTGAGAAGGGGATCAGCAGAGCTGGGGCTTACTACTGAGAAGGGGATCAGCAGAACTGGGGCTTACTACTGAGAAGGGGATCAGCAAAGCTGTGGGTTACTACTGAGAAGGGGATCAGCAGAGCTGGGGCTTACTACTGAGAAGGGGATCAGCAGAGCTGTGGGTTACTACTGAGAAGGGGATCAGCAGAGCTGGGGCTTACTACTGGGAAGGGGATCAGCAGAGCAGGGGCTTACTACTGAGAAGGGGATCAGCAGAGCTGGGGGTTTCTACTGAGAAGGGGATCAGCAGAGCTGGGGCTTACTACTGAGAAGGAGATCAGCAGAGCTGTGGGTTACTAATGAGTAAGAGATCAGCAGAACTGGAGGTACTACTGAGTGGGGCATAAAAAGAGCTTGGAGGGTACTGCTGAGCCAGGGATCTGCTGAATGAGGGTAGTAATGATCTGGGGATCTGCTGAAAGAGGGTACTAATGATTTGGGGATCAGCTGAACAAATGTACTAATGAGCTGAGAATCTGCTGAGTGAGAGTACTGAGTTTGGGGTACTACTGAGCCCCTTTAAGGGCTAGTTCACACTACATGAATTTCAGTTGCTTTTTTTCTGCATCCAAAATGCACAGAAAGTAGGTTACATGGTTGTCAATGTCATAGTTCACATCAGTGCTTGAATTTCCAGTGCGTTCCAGCTGCAGAAAAAAAAGTAGAACATGCTGCATTTTTTTCTGCACAGAACTGTACTGGAATGTGGTAAAACACATGGTAAAACACATCAAAAACGCAGTGGAATGCACCAAAAACGCAGTAGAATGCACAAGTCCCTATTTAAATTGAAGGAAAAGAGAGGGGAAAAATGAACTGGAATGCATAAAAAAAACACCGGAATAAAAAAAAAATGTGTCAAAAATGCGCATGCAAAAACACATCCAGAACAGATCTGGACTGCATTTCTGTAGTGTGAACCGGCCCTAAAACAAATAGGAAATCAACACTCACAAGGCATTTGCTAAGATTCATTAAGCCCGGGTTCACATTTGTGTAGTGCGGAACATTACATGTGATTGGCACAGGAACCACACCGCATTCCTGAGCAAATCACATGCAAATTGTGTGTGGTTCTATTGGAGTCATACATTTTGTGAGGAGTTGTGCAGAAACCGCTGCGAATTCCACACCGCATCAGTGTGAACCCAGATAAAGCATGAATAAACACAATAAAATCATTATGGAAGCCTTTAAAAACACATCAAAAATGCACGTCGAAGTGCGAGGCTCTTTCATTTGTGTTCCAGGTAAAGCAAGTGTAAATGACCCCATAGAGTTGTTTTTACAAGCAGTGGAATCAGTGGCGTCCTGAGGCAGGTGCTAGGGGTGCGCGCCGCACCAGGTGACACCTACCACATGGGGTGACACCGGACCCTCTCCATGAAAAGGTTAGTTGTAAAGCAAGCTGACGATCCCTGCAGGATGGATTGTCGGCTTTCTTTACAACTTACCTTTTTGTGGAGTGGGTCTGGTGTCACCCTGTATAGGTTGCATGCCAACGATCCGCGCAGGATGGATCATCTGCTTTCTTTACAACTTACCTTTTTGTGGAGTGGGTCCGGTGTCACCCCCGTATAGGTTGCATGTTGACGATCCGCGCAGGATGGATCATCTGCTTTCTTTACAACTTACCTTTTCGTGGAGTGGGTCTGGTGTCACCCCCGTATAGGTTGCATGTTGACGATCCCCGCAGGATGGATTGTTGGCTTTCTTTACAACTTACCTTTTCGTGGAGTGGGTCTGGTGCAGGGGCGGACTGACCATTTGGAAACTTGGGCACTGCCCGAGGGCCCGGGGTCAGTAGGGGGCCCCATAAGATGCCCCTGGTACCTTTTTCATAGGCTTTTTTGAGTTTGGGCAAGGACACAGGGGCCCCATGTTCCCCTATTGCCCGGGGGCCCCATGAGTTGTCAGTCCGCCCCTGGTCCGGTGTCACCCCCGTATAGGTTGCATGCCGACGATCCCCGCAGGATGGATTGTCGGCTTTCTTTACAACTTACCTTTTCGTGGAGTGGGTCCGGTGTCACCCCCGTATAGGTTGCATGCTGACATTCCCCGCAGGATGGATCGGATCTGCGGATTAGGGAGCATAATGGATCGGAGTCTGATCCATTATGCTCAATCCGCAGATCTAATCCATTCTGGGGGGATCGTCGGAGGGGGTGTCACCAAGTGTTATCGCGCCGGGTGACACCAACCCTAGGGATGCCCCTGAGTGGAATACACCCAGGGGCGGACTGCCCATTTGGGTGCTCAGGCACTGCCTGAGGGCCCAGGATCAGTAGGGGGCCCCATGAGATGCCCCTTGTACCTTTTCATAGGCTTTTTTGTGTGTGTTTCGAGTGTGGGTGAGGACACAGGGGCCCCATAGTCCCCTATTGCCCGGGGGCCCCATGAGTTGTCAGTCTGCCCCTGAATACACCTTTACAATCCAAGTAAAGCCCACTTGAGAAACATTTCGTTTCCTCCTGCACTGTGTATAATAACCAATTGTCAGTAACATATACACAGGTAAGCAGCGTTCCGCTCTCCATCATAAGCCTGACACCGCCCCTTCTCCCAGCCAGCCTATTGTCTATGGGGCACGCAGCAAGGACTGTAGTAGGCGGAGCCACTCCATAGTGAATGACGTGCTAATAGCAGAGAGAGCCTTCTCATTGGACACTCGTCTGTGAGAGGCGGATTGCAGCGCCCCATGTGTAAGCCCCGCCCATTATTGTGTACGCCATGTAAGGAGTGCGTTCCATGCTGGCTCTATCGCGATCTATAAAGAAAGTCGGGAGCAGTGGGCACAGTGAGTGTTTCCTATTGGTGCAGCGGCTGCTTTGTGTCATGAAGGGTCCCCACATGTGTGATTGTTATAGTGACAGGCTCATGGATTGCTGAGTTCAGTGATATACTGACTGTATAGGAGATCGCAGTGACCGGGGCATGGAAATGCTGGATGTGGTCACTGATGACCGATGTCTTTGTAGATTCCAATTGGTAGTACATAGAGCGGAGTGCGGAGACTGCAGCGGGCTCAGGAAATATAGATGTATGGAGATCGGTGGAGGACGCACTGACATGGAGCTTTGTTGTTACTATAGTAATGGCAAACAGTCACGGCCTGCCGTGACGTATGTGGGCGGGTCCGATGAAAGTGTTCCAGGGACTGAGCTGTCAGCCAGACTCTGACTCTCTCTGGGACCCCTAGAAGGACTTGTGCACACAGGGAGTCTTGTTAGCCCCTCTGAACGCCTTTTGTCCGGGCAGGTGAAAAGCTGCTTAACCACTTCAATACCGGGCACTTTTACCCCCTTCCTGCGCAGGCCAATTAACAGCTTTCAGCGCTGGCACACTTTGAATGACAGTTGTGTGGTCATGCAACACTGTACTCAGACTCAGGGGCGGACTGACCATTTGGAAACTGGGGCACCGGGTTCAGTAGGGGGCCCCATGAGATGCCCCTGGTACCTCTTTCATAGGCTTTTTTGAGTTTGGGCAAGGACACAGGGGCCCCATGATCCCCTATTGCCCGGGGGCCCCATGAGTTGTCAGTCTGCCCCTGTTCAGACTAAGATTTTATCATTTTGTTCACGCAACTAGAGCTTTCTTTTGGTGGTATTTAAAGCGGAGCTCCACCCAAAAAGGGAAGTTCCGCTTTAAGGACTGCTCCCCCGCTCCCCATTAAGGATTGGCACCTTTGGAGAGCAGGGGGGGGAGGGGGAAGCGGGTACCCGAATTTGACAGGTACCCGCTCCCACTTCCGATCCGATCGCCTAGACCAGGAGTAGGCAACCTGCGGCTCTCTAGCTGTTGTGGAACTACATTTCCCATGAGGCATTGCAACATTACAAAACTGACAGTTACAGCTATGACTTACAGAGGCATGATTGAACTTGTAGTCCTGCAACAGCTGGAGAGCCACAGGTTGCCTACCCCTGGCATAGGTGATCGGAAACAGAAGGTGTCCTCCCTCCCCGTAGCCTTTTGGGAGACGTGACAGGTCCTAGAAGACTACAGGACCATTCACGAAGCGCAGCGCTACTCGTGCATGCACAGTGGGTACTCGGCTGTGAAGCCACAAGCTATCACAGCCGGGTGCCCACACTGAAGATACCGGCCTCCTGGAATACAGGATGGCCAGTGAAACGAGCTGTGGGGGGGACACCGCGGGACCAAGGGACAGGTAAGTGGCTGTTTTTTAAAAGTCAGCAGATACAGTTTTTGTAGCTGCTGACTTTCATTTTTTGATCGGTTGAGTGGAACTCCACTTTATTCACCACTGGGGTTTTTATTTTTTGCTAAATTAACAAAAAAAGACCAAAAATGTTTGAAAAAAAAAACACGTTTTTCTTTGTTTCTGTTATAAAAGTTTGCAAATAAATAATTGTTTCTCATAAATTCAGGCTGAGATGTATTCTGCTACATTTCTTTGGTGAAAAAAACCCAATTCAGTATTTATTTAGTTTGTAGGAAAGTTATAGAGTTCACAAACTATGGTATAGATCTGAAATTTGATCAATCCTGAAGTACTGATGGCCAATCTTGAGGTCCAAGAATGTCAGAACAGTACAGATACCCCCCAAATGACCCCTTTTTGCAAAGTCGACAGTCGGACGTATTTCATAAGAGGTATGGCGAGTTTTTTGAAGTTGTAATTTTTTTGTCATTTTTTGGAAAATGAAGAAATTAAAAAAATTATTTTCACAATTAAATTTTTACAGACTGTCACCAGTGCAGTACAGCGTCATCATATAACTGACATGGCGGTGATCAGGGACACTGACTGGTGACAGTACGAAAAAAAGTAATAGTTTTTTTAAATATTTTTTTTTTATATTACATTTTTCTCTTTTTTTACGATTTTTTTTTCATATTGCACTATGATCAAAGTAGTATAATGTTACCATAGTAACATTGTACTACTTTGGGGAAGTGATCAGTATTTATTTATTTTTTTTACACAATTTGATTAATTATAGCAAAAAATGTCTTTGCTATAAGCAAGCATTTAACTGAATGAAATCGATTCATTCAGGTTTTTCTTGTGATTAGCTCTGATTGGCCACTGCTAATCACATGACACAGATGGGCTGTGATTGGCCCAGCCTGTGCATGTGATCACTGTGACTAATCACAGCTAGACACACTTGTATACAATGGATGGCTTCCTTTCATGCATACAAGTGTGTCTAGCTGTGAATGGTCACAGTGATCACATGCACAGGCTGGGCCAATCACAGCCCATCTGATTGGTCACAGCAGGTCACATGATACTGGCAACGGGGCCGGTACACAGATCTGTCATCAACCGTGTACATGGCCTGTGACAGATCTTGCCACATTGCGGCCCTGCAGGCATGTGCAAAGCGAGATTCGGGAAAGACGTCATATGACACCCTCCCGGAGGGACGAAGTGTTTAAACCAAGTGGTTAAAAAATGCACCTAAAGCTGCGTATTGCATGCACATTCAGCCTGGGTTCACACTAATGCAGTGCGACACATCACATGTGATTCGCACAGGAACCGCACCACATCCCTGTGCATATCACATGTGATTTCTGTGTGGTGAAATTTGAGCCATACATTTTGGATATATAGACTGGACACCCTAATTCCTAAGGAGCTAAACCATTAACTACATTTCGGGGGAATTCCTTGAACAGTAAGATTATGATATTATTTATTATGGTTTGGTTCTCACTGGGGCTCCTTGGCCTTTATGGCTACTGAGGATCCTGGGATGGCTGGTCTATTTTTCCACGTCTGTGTCTTAGCCTTTATTATTATTTTCTAGATTTGATTACTAACTGTATATTTTAATATTTGGGACAGCATGGATTGTCTTGTTATTATGTTTATCTAACGTTGCTGACTGAAGCAGATAATTGGCACCACTTACTGCCTGAAATGTGTGTAATTAGCAAAATCAAGTTGGCGCCCCCTACTGGTCTTGAGGAAGCCTGTGTCTAAACAAGTGGGTGAAACGCGTTAACAGTAGCTTCCACAATCATGGGCTCCTTGGTTCTGTGACTTGATGTCTGGTGAATGGTGGTAAAGCAGTGCTGAGTACTGGAAAGTCCTTTCTGCGCATGTGCAGCTCCCATGCTGCAACGGAGGAAATGATGTGAGATGGGCATGGAGAGCGGTTCTCTGTTTTGCCATGGAAAGACGCTGCATCCACCTGGTGGTATCCAAACCCAGGATCACTGAGGCTATCTGCATGTGAGTTGAAGACACAGACCTTGTAATGCCAGAAGGCTACACTCGACTGGTAACAAGTACTGTTTAACCACTTCCTGACCACCCTATAGCAAATATGCTGCTACATGGCGGCACAGGTGTGCAAAATCACGTATATATACATGATTTTGCATTTCCGGGTAGGGGCGCATACGAGTCGCTTGTGTGCCCTACTCACACCGCCATTCACAGACGTGGCTGTCAATCACCGGGTCCCGGCCGGTGATTACTCACCGGCGAACGGTGATTGCCGACCATCTCCGATGGGGAGAAGAACTGTATGTAAACAATACAGTTCTCCTCCTGTCAGCTCGTGCACACTGCTTTGGATGGCTGTGTACAGCACAGCCATCCAAAGCAGTGTGATTACAGGGAATCACAGACACAAGTAAAACAGCTCACAATTAACCCTTTGATCGCCCCTCATGTTAACCCATTTCCTGCCTAGTGCCTTTAGTACAGTGTCAGTGCTTTTATTTAGCACTGATCACTGTATTGGTGTCACTGGGGATGTCAGTGACACCAAGTCAGTTCCCCCCAGTGTCAGAATGCCCACCACAGGTCCCGCAGCCCCGCTATAAGTCGCTGATCACCATTACTAGTAAAAAGAAAAATTCCAGTATCTATACCGCCATTTGTAAATGCTAAAACTTTCACGTAAACCATTTAATTGACACGAATTGGGGTTTTCTTTCAGCAAAGATATGTAGCAGAATACATTTTGGCCTACATTTATGGCGAAATTTGTTTTTTTGGAATTTTTTTTACTGGACATGTTTAATAGCAAAAAGGACGTAAATTTTATTTGGGTTTAGCATTGCATAAACACGCAATTGTCAGTTAAAGTAACGCAGCCCCGTAACGCAAACAATGGCCTGGTCAGGAAGGGGGGTAAATCCTCTGGAGGGCAAGTGGTTAAACTGTCTAGGAGTTGCTCCATGCTCACAGGGAGGCAGTATCAAGCCTCAGCTACCTTCAGTGTGTGGCTCTGAGTGAACTAGCAATCAGTATGCCATTGTGTGGATATTACCTTATCAAGTCTTTTCCATCTGGGTCCATATTGTTGAGAGTGTGACACCTCCAAATTATCAGAAGGACCATTTTGACCTAATACTTGATTTAAGAGACATCTTATGTATGGGCTCTATATCATTAAAGCCATCTACTGTGCTGTATACGGGTTGTTAACTGCCATAATATATGTGTTGGCTTGACACTTCCATCAGCAAACAGCTTTCTGCCAAGCCCATTTATCCAGCCTTTAATCCTACTCTGGCCATTCTCAAATTTTCCCTTTGCTTCATTATTACTGTTTGGATACATTATATCGGCTTTTTTGCATTTATGTGAGATAGGTTTATACAGTGTTGCAAATGAGCTGCTATCCTCAGCATTAGGTTTTATAATTTTCTTCCTTTCAAATTGATACATTATTTAATCTCTTTATGCTCAGTTTTGAGCAGAGGTCATGATATAAGAAATGATATTGCCGATAGTCAGACATCATCGTTAAGTCACTTTCAGTCTGGAATTTTTGGTTTTAATTGACAACGTTGTCAAACGTTTAATGGTGATGGGTGGAGGTGTATATTTTTGTACTGGTAATCTTTTTCATTTTGTTGATTTTTTTCATGGTTCTGTACTAAAATGTGCTACTAGTCAAACTACCTGGATCACAATAGTTACCTTCTTTCCTAGGGTTTCTTTCCCTTTATCTTGTTTTCTAGTCATTACTGTTCACCTTCACCATCACAGGAGTGAGTTCTCAGATGCTGAGCTCAGATCTACTACATCAGGGGAGAGAGAGAGAGCATGTGAGGGGCTTTGATTAAGAGAGAAAGCTCACTTCTGTTATGGTGAAGTGGGCAATAAAGACTAGGCCTCACATAGCAACAGCCTAGCAACATCCTGGGAGTACTCCAGTCAGGCTTCATGAGGTACATAAATGGCTTACACCTATAGCAAGGGCATTATTCAAATTTAGTCAGAGACACATATGTGATGCAACGTGTTTCCCAACCCAGTGGTGTATTTACCACAAGGCAAACAAGGCATTTGCTTAGGGCGGCATTTTTTAGGGGGGCAGCAGCATCAATCAGGGGGGCAGCTGCATTTTTCAGGTGGGGTAGGCAGCACAGCCCCCCCAAAGGGAAGGGATGGAAGAAGGGACACACACAGAATGGGGACAAGGTGGGATCAGAGAGAGGCAGCGGGCTGCTTGATGGTGTATGCAGAGCTTGAGTCGTTCCCTGGGATGTCTGTAGCTGTGAAGGTGAGTGTCTTCTCTCTTGCAGAGTTGGGGAAGGGCGTTGCCAGTGTATGGGGGTGGTTTTAGTGAAGGGCTCTCTCAGGTGGGGGAGCTGGGGTGTTGTTGGTCAATGTCAGACTCTCTTCATGGGGGAGGGGGGTGTTGGTCAGTTTCAGGGTCTCTCCGTGGGCAATTTTTGTGTTGCCTAGGGCAGCCCGAAACATATATACACCACTGGCCCAACCCCTGCCCTTCTCACCAACTCATGACAAAGGACCTGCCAATCTCACAGGGCGCTGTCACTTGCATAACAATGCCACTTTCAGCTGCACCCTCCACAAAGATTTTCCAGCAATGTGCCAGCAGCCTGAGAGCAATTGTCACTGGGTCAGGTTAATTACACAATTAACCCTTCAAACTGCCACTACCGCCTTTTTACAGAGAAGGAGGAAGCTCACAAATCATAGCAATAACACTATGATTTGAGCATAAATGTCTGCAACACACACTGTCACCACAGACAGGTATATTCAGAGAATTATAGCATACAGTAGCAGAGACAGGGATTCTTTAGTTTGCAATAAAAGCTTTAGAGACAGTTTCAACACTTTTCAAAATAGGGTTTATTACTAAAAAGGTCAAAATGGTGCAATTAAAATATTTACAGAAAAAGATGTTATAAAGAGATAAAGAGAACAATAATGCAACAGAGAGATAAAAGAAAGGAGTTAAGAAGGCAGAATACTTGCAAAGTCCTGGTTTTAGCAGAGTCCAATTGTCCGAACAAAAATGTGGCCTTGGCTCTCAAGTCAGTTAAGATGTTTCTTGGTTGATGTTAAACAAGAGCTCCCTTACTAAATCTGGTCAGTCCCTTTCTATGATATCAAAGGGGTGTCGCCTGAGAACGACTGACCAATCATCTGGTTTAGGGGATGGGTGCTAGGAGGTCACCAAATTTATGACCAAGTCCCAACTACAGTTTCATATTAATATTAATAACCTCTAATACGTGCAGGTGGTATTGTAGCAACTGGCAGATTATTATTCAGAATTATATTTAGAAACCAGGGATACCAAACACAGCATACCTTGTTACCCAGGTGGGAGGAGAAGATGCCTGACATGTACAGCTTCCACTTCTCTATTGCGCCCAATCATTACAACATAGTTTGCTATTATGCACAGACACCATTTATCTGCATAGGCAGGTTTCTGGTAAAGGTGAACCAGCACTGTAATTTTAAATTTCAAAGAGATTTTTTCAGGATACCAGCTGATTTGTAAAAAAAAAAGGCCTGCTAAACAACTGTATCTCTGGAAATTGCTTTTCAGAGGGTGGTATAGCAGTGACTGGCAGGCTTTTACCGTTGTTATTAAGAGTGAAACAGAATCCCACATTTTGGGTTGTCACCAGAACAGGAATAGAGGAATCTTCCAGTTACTATTATTATTCAGTATATTATACAGGATTTATATAGTGCCAGCAATTTGCACAGTGCTTTACACTATAAAGGGAGATAGTACAGTTACAACACAATTCATTGTGTTAGATGAGCCCTGCTTCTAAAAGATTACAATCTAATAGGGAGGGGCAAGTGGAATAAAACAAAGTAACTGTGAGGGATGAACTGATGGAAGAGCTAAAAGTTCAGTTGTTAGCTGAAGGCAGGATAGGCTTCCCTGAAGAGATGCATTTTCAGGGATTGCCTGAATGTGGACAGAGTAGGAGATAGCCAGACAGATTGGGATAGAGAGTTCCAGAAGATGGGAGAGGTTGGGAGAAGTCCTGAAGACAAGCATGAGCAGAGATGACAAGGCAGCAGGAGGTCTTAGGAGGAGTGGAGAGAATGGTTTGGGTGATACAGTTAGGTTCATATATATTTGGACACAGGCACAATTTTAGTTTTTTTTCAGGTATTTACAAAAAGCTATATTCATATATTCAAGCTATAGTTATATAATGGATATGGGATGAAAGTGCATACTTTGAGGTTTAATTTGAGGGCATGTACATCCAAATTGGAGGAAGGGTTTAGAAATTACAGCTCTTAAGAGTACCCCCCCCCTTTTTCAAGGGACCAAAAGTAATTGGACAATTGAATCAGAAGCTGTTTCATGACCATGTATGGGCTACTCCTTCATTATTTCTTCATCAATTAAGCAGGTAAAAGGTTTGGAGTTGATTCTAAGTATGGTATTTGCATTTGGAATCTATTGCTGTGAACCTACATCATGAGTTCAAAGGAGCTGTCCAAGCAAGTGATAGAGACCATTGTAAGGCTTCAAAAATGAAACAAATCCATCACAGAGATAGCAGCAACATTAGGAGTGGCTAAATCAACAGTTTGGTACATTCTGGGGAAAGAAGAATGCACTGGTCAACTCAGCAACATAAAAAGGTTAGGACGTCGTCGGAAGACAACAGTGGTGGATGACTGCAGGATCCTCTGTATGGTAAAGAAAAACCCATTCACAACATCCAGACAAGTGAAGGACACTCTGCAGGAGGTGGGCGTATCATTGTCAAAGTCTACAACGAAGAGAAGACTTCATGAGAGCAAATACAGAGAGTTCACCACAAGGTGCAAACTATTCATAAGTCTGAAGAATAGAAAAGCCAGATTAGAATTTGCCAAAAAACATCTAAAAATGCCAGACCAGTTCTGGAAAAGCATTCTTTGGACGGATGAAACTAAAATTAATTTGTACCAGAATGATGGGAAGAAAAAAGTGTGGAGAAGGCTTGGAACAGCTCATGATCCAAAGGCACAACATCATCTGTAAACCATGGTGGAGGAAGTGTGATGGCATGGGCATGCATGGCTTCTAGTGGCACAGAGTCATTGGTGTTTATTGATGATGTGACAGAAGACAGAAGCAGCCGGATGAATTCTGCAGTGTTTAGAGGTATACTGCCAGCTCAGATTCAGCCAAATAGAGCAAAGTTGATTGGACGGCGCTTCACAGTACACATGGACAATGATCCAAAACACACTGCAAAAGCAACCCAGGAGCCTTTAAATGAAAAGAAGTGAAATGTTCTGCAATGGCCGAGTCAATCACCTGATCTCAACCCAATTGAGCATGTCTTTCACTTGCTGAAGGCAAAACTGAAGGCAGAAAGACCCACAAAGAACAACTGAAGACAGCTGCATTTAGAGCCTGGCAAAGCATCAGAAAGGAGGAAACCCAGTCTTTGGTCATGTCCATGGGTTCCAGACTTCAGGCAGTCATTGCCAGTAATGGATTCTCAACAAAATATTAAAAATGAACATTTTTATGATTATATTCATTTGTCCAATTACATATGAGCCTCTGAAATGGAGGGGCTGTATATAAAAATGGTTGCAGTTCCTAAAATTTGTACTTGATATTTATGTTCAACCCCTTGAATTAAAACTGAATGTCTGCACTTCAAAGTCATTTGGATTGTTTTGTTTAAATTTATTTTGGTGGCATGCAGAGCAAAAGTCTGAAAATTGTGCCTGTGTCCAAATATATATGGACCTAACTGTATATTGAGATAGGATTGATGTAGCTGTTATTGTAAATGGTTTTGTATGGTGTTCTTAGTATATTGAGTTTTATTCGTTGGGGCAGTTGTAAGCCAGTGGAGCGATTTGCAGAAGGGTGTAGTAGACACTGGGCAGTTGGTAAGGTGGATGAGTCTGGCAGCAGCGTTTATCATAGACTGAAGAGGTGATAGCCTGCATAGTGGTAGGCCTATGAGGAGGGAGTTACATTAGTCAAAGTTAGAGATAACAAGGGGGTAATTGATTTGCTCGGTGGTTTCCTTGGTTGAAAAGGGATGGATTTAGAGATGTTATGAAAGCGAAGTCTACAAGATTTGGACAGTGATTGGATTTCGGGCTGAAAGTCCAGGATTACACCTAGCACCCTGGCATGAGGGGAGGGACTGATAGTTGTATAATTGATCTTGATGGAGAAGTCAGGGTATGGGGCACTGGTGGGGAGATATTATGAGCTCTGTTTTAGAGAGACTGAGTTTGAAGAAATGGTGTGACATCCATACTAATATGTCAGTTATTAAATTTATAATGCAAGAGGAGACTGAAAGGGTGAGATGGGGAGTAGAGTGATATATTTGGGTGTCACCAGCATAGACATGTTATTGGATGCTGTGACAGTTTATGAAGTGACCAAGGGAGGAGGTGTAGATGGATAAGTGGTTTAATTAAAGAACCTTGGAGGACCCCTGCAAAAAGTGGAAGTGGGGAGGAGGAGACAGAATTGTAGACAACACTGAAGTAACACTGTGATAGGTAGCAGGAGAACCAAGAAAGAGTAGAGTCTTGGAGGCCAATGGTGTGGACTATCTTGTGGAGAAGCAGGGTGGTCAATAGTGTCAAAGGTTGCAGAAAGGTCTAGTAGAGTATAGCATAGTGGACATTGGTTTTAGCGCTTACTAAATAGTGAGTTATAGTAGGGAAGTTTCTGTGCAGTGAGCAAAATCCAGACTGTGAGGAGTCAAGAAGGTTGTTGGTGAAGTTAGAGCTCAGGCAGCTGTAGATGAGGTGTTCTAGAAGTTTAGAGGTAAATGGGAGCAAGGAGATTGGTCTTAAATTGTTCAAGCTGGTTGGGGTCAGTGAGGGCTTTTTAAGTAGAAGGTACCAATAGAGATGGAGAGATTGAAGGTATGAGTGAAGAAGCATAGGATAGAGTAAGAAAATGAGGAAACAGGGTCCAAAGGACAGGTAGTAAGGTGGGCTTCTGAGAAAAGTTTGGTGACCTCTTATGTATAATGAGGTCAAAAAATGAGAGTATTGAATATGGTTTTAGACAGGTTATGTTAAGTGGGGTAAATATCTGTGTGGTGGAAATGTCCCCTGAAATGCATCAGTCTTGTTTTTTAACCACTTCCCGTCCGGCCGTTGTATATAAACGGCCGGACGGTGGCACTGCAGGGTCGGGTGGCCGTCTATAAACGGCCTCCCTGCACCCTGCTTGTGCGCGCTCCCTGGGAGCGCGCAGCACCGCGATCCGGTGCCCGCTGTGTCCTCCGGACACAGTGAAACACTGATCGTCGGACGGGACCTCTGTACGAGGTCCCGATCATGTGATCACTGATTGGCCAATCAGTGATCACATGCAAAGTAGTAAGCAAGATATCACTTGTGACATCATTGCTTACTACGTGTGAAATCTGTGAATGATCACAGAGGTCACATGGTACAAGGCTATTCACAAAAGCCTTGTACCATGTGACAAGCTGTGACCAATCACAGCTCACTCAGTACTTCTCAATGAGTGCAAGAATGCACACAGAGAGAAAGAGAAATGATTGCTTTTACATCCTATATGGGTGTAAAAGCAATCAGTGTAAAAAAAAAAAAAAATCTTCATCACCCCCCACAAGTAGTACAGTGTCACCATGGTGACACTGTACTGCTAGGGTGACCGTATGTAAAAAAAAAAAAAAAAAAAAAAAAAATAATAATATAAAAAAATAAAATAAAAATGTAAAAAAAAATGTTTAAAAATTATAATTTTTGCTTATAAACTAATTTGGATTTTTTTTTTTTACTAAAAAGATAACGGAATAAATTTTGGCTAAGATTTATGATGAAATATTATTTATTTGCAAAATTTTATAAAAAAAACACTTTTTTTCAAAATTTTTGGACATTTCATTTACATAGCAAAAAAAATACAAATCCCAGTGGTGAATAAATACCACCAAAATAAAGCTTTATCTGTCTCAAAAAAATGGTAAAAAATTCATTTGGGTACAGTGTTGCATGACCGCGCAATTGTCATTCAAAGTGTGATAGCGCTAAAAGCTGAAAATTGGCCTGGACAGGAAGGGGGTAAAAGTGTCCGGACAGGAAGTGGTTAAGTGATTTACAATCTACTAAGCAGTGAATGAGTTACTGGCTAGAGCATTAATGTTAGAGAAGAGAGAGTAACAAAATATGTTTCTTTGGCAGCTTGGAAACAGGAATTGTATTTTAGGAGGGCAGATTTGTATAGGGTGAAAGTTTTCAGGGATTTGGTTTTATGCCACAGTCTTTCAAGAGCTAGGCTGCACAGAGAACCACTGCACAGAGAAGTGGCCAGGTCAGGGCAGGACAGGATAAGACATTATCATAGGTGTGGTCAATAGCAGAATAAAGACGGGTTAAAGAGGCAAAGGTTTTTAAGCGTAATTATTTAATGTTTGGAGATATAGGTGGGGGCCCTGGTGACAGTCATAGATTCCCTCACTTATAAGGGATTTTCTCTCGTTTGCTGTTTTGGCTATGGACAAGAAAATATCCCTAATGGCACGCAATTGAAAAAACTGGCAGAAGTCACAGCCCGCCTTACTCTATGCAAAATATAAAAAAAAGAATGCTGTTTTCTGACAAAAAAAAAGTAACTTCTTTTTTTTTTGTTTTGACTAGTGTTTTAGCTTAAAAATTGTGTAGCTGTTGATAAAAAAGTATACATTTTATTCTATAACTTATCCTGTTTAATGATACTACAATTATGATTCTGGTAAAAAAAAAAACATTGCAAAGCTATTTACATACAAAAAAAATTTTTTTTTGCTAAAAAAACCACTAAAAAACGCAAACGTGGGAAAACGCAGCTAAATGCAGCATAACACTGCTAAATGCTAATGGAACAATGCTAAAAAAAAAAGCTGCAAAACTCACGTTAATGTGACTTTACACAGCTAATGTTACCAGCATTATCAAAATGCCCAGTGTGCATGGAGCCTGAGTTAAGTACTGATAGGCCTCCCATGTCCTTTTTCATATGTACTCTGATTCTGCTAATGTGTGGAACTTTACCATTTTAGATAAACAAAAAAGTAATGTGTGAATTGGTAAAAAAGTGCCTGTGTTTAATGTATGAAGGGGCTGAACATAGGACATACAAGAACTTTGGAAGGTAGATCATTTTAATTAGGTTATTACTGCCGCTCAGATTTAATCGAATTACCCCAGTTTACATTTGGCTGACATAGTTTTAACTAATAGGGTCAGAGTCAGTGTAATGTAACTTTGAGGGAATTTTGGATCATGATCTCTACCTAGGTACTTCAGTTTGTCAACCCATTAAAAGTGGGTGTCAGATGGGGAAATGTTGTGTTGTGTTGGTCCACTAGGAAAGAGAATATTTTTTTTTTCCAGGTTAATTTTTAGACCTGAGAAAGTATCAAATATTTAAATAATTTTTCACAATTAAGTAAATACAGTCAGAGGGACCAGCCCTGCCTTGTATCCCTTTAAAGCTGGAGAAAAGGAGAATTACAATTGTTTGGGAAGGCCATTACTACTTGGGGTTTTGAAAGACTGAATGGCAATTTTGAGTTCATCTTCTGTAAATGGGTTTTCTATGTGGAATCTTTACTCATGGTCTGGTGTTAGGAAATGGAATGTTATCTAAGAAATAATTCAGGTCCTGATGATTTTATGATATAGAATGTAGAATCCTATGTCAGGCAAGAATGGGACAACATTCTTCTCCCAAAACCCCAGCAACTGGTCTCCTCAGTTCCTAGACATTTGCAGGGTGTTGTTAAAAGAAGAGTGGATGCTACACAGTAGAAACATGGCCCTATCCCAACTTTTTTGAGATGTGTTGCTTCTATAATTTTCAAAATTCTCTTTTTGTTTTACAATGGTAAATTTTCTCTGTTTAAACATTTGATATGTTTTCCATTTTCTATTATGAATGAAAAAGGCTTTATGAGATTTTCAAATCATTTCATTCTGTTTTTCTGTACAGTATATTTAACACAGTGTCCCAACTTTTTTGAAATTGGGGTTGAATGTAAGGGTGCCTAGGCATTCCTGCACCTACAGCCACATAGCTGCCTATCTGCATCATGACATCTAGGGCACTGCTGCATTTGACAACTGACAAAAAGTAAAATTTGGTAGTATCAGTACTGTGATGCTCACTGTTCTCCTTGCTGGAGGCCCTAATATGATGTGGTAAAGCCCTGCCTATATCAAGATGGCTGCCTCCACACAGAGACACAGTGCAGAACAAGTCATAGGAAGTCAGCAATCAGCTGCAGGTAGAATGCAAACAATACTGTTGACTAGTCCTATACCCTCTGCCGGCTTTTTTTTTTTTTTTTAGGCACAGCCTTTAAAGTTCCAGGATCTATGCTGTTAGGAAGCAAAGTAATGAATATCCAAGAAATCAGAGTAGCAGAGTAGCCAAAGCCTACTTTTTATTCATGGCTTACCTATTTTTAATTTTTTTCTTATATAAATTTTTTTTTTATTCGGGTATTTATCTCTCAAGGCCCCTTTCACATAGGTGTTCCATCCATCCATTTTTCATCCGTCCATCGACAGATGAAAAATGGACAGCAGTGCATTCCTATTGGCAAAGAGATGTAAATGGATGTTACCACTTTTATATCAGTTTTTCATCCACTTCCATTCAGGTCCATTTTTTTTAAACAGAACAATTCTCTATTTTTGTTCCATTTAAAAAACAGAAGCAGTCCAAAAATCGGATATTAACGGAACAGAACAAAACGGAAGATAAATGTTAACTGCTGTGAACTAATGTAAACTGAATCTGTTTTTTTCTTAGCAAAAATGTGACTGAATGGATGATGTCCGTATGAAAGGGGTGTAAAGGGTCTTTCACATCTGCCATGTTATTTGATGAAATCCAAGTGGGGGATATTCTCTATGAACAGGGGCGGACTGACAACTCATGGGGCCCCCGGGCAATAGGGGATCATGGGGCCCCTGTGTCCTTGCCCAAACTCAAAAAAGCCTATGAAAAAGGTACCAGGGGCATCTCATGGGGGCCCCCCTACTGACCCCGGGCCCTCGGGCAGTGCCCGAGTTTCCAAATGGTCAGTCCGCCCCTGTCTATGAAATAACTTTACTTTCTTGCATTAACATGTAATATGTCCTATTCATAAAATAATGTGATGTTTGTTGTTTTAGGGGCTTTTGGGAAATTTGCAGCTGTCCACAATGGCTACTTTTTCAGTTGATGATGAAATCTCACTACAGACAATGGTTAGACAACTTCTGCAGAGCGTGAAAGAAAAACTGGCCACTGCACCGTCTGCTGAATGTGCTGAGGAGATCTTGCTACACCTTGAGGAGACAGATGAGCATTTTCACAAGTAATTCCATTGTGTCTGTATTTGTTCACAATATGAACTTTTTAAATACTAACATCCATGTAGATGTTGTTGATTGATGTACAGTATGATGTATGTCATGTGGCAATATCCTCACTCACTATCCAAACACTTTGTGCTCTGTTTGTAAAGTAGCAGTGTGATATTATAGCTGTCAATATGGGGTTTATTTACTAAACCTGGTTGACTCAGAATCTTGGGTACCTGTGCATGGTAGCCAATCAGCTTCTAACCTCAGCATGTTCAGTTAAGCTTCAGCAATAAAACCTGGAAGCTGATTGGTTTTTATGCAGAAGTGGACAAGATTCTGAGTCAACCAGGTTTAGTAAATAAACCCCTATATGTCTGTTTAGAGAAATGTTACATCAGTAAAAATCCTGCCCTTCTTTTCAGGCAGGTTAGCACTGGCTCAGCAACTACTGTATAAGTCTAGGATCACACCTATGCGTTTTCCGTTGCATTTTGCAGAAACGCACAGCAGTCCATTTATCATAAATTCCTATGGGATAGGTTCACATCTCCACGTTTTCACCCAGTGCATTTTTTGGAAAGGGTCAGGGACTTTTTTAAACGCAAAACGTTGCATTTTTGGTCCAATAGACTTTAACAGAGATGCTGCAGAAATGCATGTAGTGCATTTATCCCACTGATAAAGTGAAGAACATTGAGGAATTTTTGGAACCCCTAGAGGGGCACATCTAAAGGAACCATGAAGGTCTGAATGCAATCTATTGAGATCCTTATACTCACATCTTTGGACTTCAACACCATTACCTATGTATCAATGTTCTTCGCTTTATCAGTGGGATTTTTACAGATTTCCCTAATGATAAATTCACATTAATCATATATGCATTATACTCATGCACCACTTTATATATTTTTTTTTTCATTGTACTCTTTATTTATTTCACTTTTAGAACCATTTAATATAATGATTTATTTCCATCACTGCTGGTTACTCAAGAAAATAATTACCCACTATTTAGTTGATATGGCACACCTACAAAGGAGGTAATGAGATGTATACTCTAATCTAATTAACCTGCATATGTGCATCCTATTAGGTTGACATGAAGATGACAAGCCTTTTTTGATTCTCCTGAATTCATGATAATCCACCATTTATTCCTAAGAACCTATCCATACATATTTTAAAGTTCACTAAGGAACAGTTAAAGTAGAAAACGAATTTACTAGTCATCCAGTAAGGAAATTTCATCTGATGAATATAGAAGAATCCCTACAGCCTCGCATTGATCAATTCTGCCCATACAGCCATTTTGAAGACGACAAACGTTTTTTATTTTAATTATTTGATTTTAAACATTATTGTCACATGTTCACCATGTCCATGTCCACCTTTTTCATGATCCATGTGATCTAATAAATTCATTATTGCATTCACTTATGTAGTGATATATTACTCCGCATAGGATATTAATAACCATCTTTCAGGCGGGTTTGCATTAGTCAACTGCCACTTTGTTTTTCCTGGCCAGTGATTACCCGCTGGCGCCCGATGCTTACCGAGCATCTCCAATGGGGAGGAGGACTGTTTTGTTTACTAACAGTTCTCCCTGTCAGCTCAGGCACACTACTTTGGATGGCTGTGCACAGCACAGCTATCCAAAGCAGTGTGCTTACAGTGAAGAACACTGACATGGCCCCCCTAGTAAAACACTCCCTGCACACAGTTAATCCTTTGATCGCCCCTCATGTTAACCCTTTCCTGCCCAGTGCCATTAGTGCAGTTTTTTTGTTTTTTTTTAGCACTGATCACTGTATTGGTGTCACTGGGGATGTCAGTGACACCAAGATAGTTCCCCCCAGTGTCAGAATGTCAGTCCCACAGTCTCGCTATAAGTCTCTGATCGCCGCCATTACTAGTAAAAAAAAAAAAAAAATTCCAGTATCTATACCACCATTTGTAGATGCTATAACTTTTACGTAAACCAAATAATTTACACGTATTAGGATTTTTTTTAGCAAAGACATGTAGCAGAATACATTTTGGCCTAGATTTCCGACAAAATTTGATTTACTGGACATGTGAATAGCAAAAAGTAAAAAACATAGTTTTTTCTCAAAATTGTCAGTCTTTTTTTTTTTTATAGAGAAACAAATAAAACACGCATAGGCATTCAAATACCACCAAAAGAAAGCTCAATTCATCAAAAAACAAGGACGTAAATTTCATTTGGGTGCAGCGTTGCATGATTGCGCAATTGTCAGTTAAAGTAATGAAGCGCCGTAACTCAAAAAATGGCCTTGTCAGGAAGGGGCGTAAATCCTTAGGCATGCAAGTGGTTAAATATCGATTGTTTTAGTTTACTTTGTTTACTTTAGGACTCCAAGGTAAGTGGAGCACTATTCAAATGAATGACAGCCTGGTCATGTGACCTAAATCACATGACCAATTTTTAAACTATTAACCTTTTCCAGTCTGAGCCAATTCTGATATTCCGCTTTTACATGTAAAAACATATTTTTTTTGTGCTAGAAAAATACTTAGAACCCCCAAACATTTACATATTTTTTTAAGTGTTGCATATTTTTATGTCAAACAATTATTTTTTGGAAAACATACACTTTAATGAGATTTAATGCACAAAAACACAAACTGTTTTGTAAAATAATAAAGATAATGTTATGCCGAGTGAATTGATACCAAACATTTTACACTTTAAAATTTGCCTGCCCGTGGAACGATGGAACACTATGGTACCTAAAAATCTCTATAGGCTACGATTTAAAAGCCTTTAGATGTTATCAGTTTAGAGTTACAGAAGAGGTCTGGCGATAAAATAATTTCCCTCGTTATGGCGTTTGCTGCGATATCTCACCTGTGGTGAGATTGGTGTTTACATATGCGTGCAGGACCTACATGCATGTTCACATTTGCGTATGAGCAGAGGGGAAGGGGACTTTTTAAGAGGTTTTTAATTGTATTTATTTTTCTATTATTATTGTTTTTTTTTATTTATTTATGTTTTAATCTATTTTATTTCTGTCGGAAGGGATGAGCAATATTCCTTGTGATAACATTGGCCATGACAGGTCCTTTTTATGAAGAGACCTGGGGTCTGTTAGACCCCATATTTCTCCTCTGGCCTCCAAAGCATCTGATCAAATCAAGATCAGTTTGATCAGATGCTTGTTGAAGTCGGTAACAGCTTGTTTACAGGAGACCGAATCCGGAAGTGACAAAGTCCTAGTCGCTTCTAGTTTCTGACGTCACACAGTAGAAGGAACAACATCCATTCTCCCAATATTGTACCAAAAACGGGATACTGCTGGTCACACACTTACTGAGCTCCACGATCGCATGGGAGAGCCAGGTAAAGGCGGTAGCGAGATGGTGGTGGGACTCTCTTCCACTGTTGTAAAAGTAATCCAGTGGCTTCTTAGCCACCAGGGTTACTTTTACATTGAAGGGAATTGCTGCCACTAAAAAAGGATATCTCGATCAGTGCTGCAGCTGCAGTGATGGGCGAGATATATCATCCTCCCAATTCAGTGATGTACTGTTACATCGCTGGATGGGAAGTTGTTGAAGATGTTCTAGTTTTATCTGCAGGCTCCACTCCACAATCTGCATTTTATGAATGGAACCCAAAATGCAGGCGCAGTGTGGAATTGCTTTGCATTGTCTAGTGGATAGTCCTCCAAATTATCAAAGCTGATTTACAGGGACCTTGTCAGTCTACTGCTTGCACATGGAGAGCAAACTTTTTCTGCAGGACGTTAATAGAGGACAGGCTATTTTACTATGGCTTCTTTACCAGCTAAGTGAATGATAAGACTGTGATCACTTAGGGCCAATTCACACCTGCACTCCTGTGCATTCCTCTGCAGTGCCATTTTTCAGCCAACTAATTTGAATGGGATGCAAACTGCACTGGAATGCAGAAAAAGTAGCTCATGTACTACTTTTCAAAAACGTGCCAATATAGTACCTGCAAATGCACTGCATTGGTGATTTGCATTTGGGGTGCCATTAAGATTATATTAGCACCCACATCAGATTGAAAAGGCAGTGCTTTGTGAGCGCAGTGCGGGAAACGCACACAGAACACACCTTTCTTGCACCGTGTTCTGGTAGCCTTTAGTGTTCCTGCACCTGGAATCTATTCTCACCATTTTACAGGAGATTTCATTTGGGCAATATTGACTTTAGAGGTTTGTGTTGGCATCATGTGCTTACTAGCGCTGCATGGCATTATGCTCTGTGTGCTTTCTCTAGAATCTGGACTGGCTGAGTGACACCAGCTGACAGCAGACTTTAGCCCGCTGTTGGATGAATCTGGGTCACAGGAGTATAGAACGAAGAACTTTGGCCCTACTTCTCCTTTAAAATGGTCCTGTTATGTTGTCCTCACTGGTATGTTTTAGGCTTCATGTACACGGGACGTTTGGAAAACACTTCTGAACGATGGAAACTGACTGCTGGAAAATGTAGGTTAAAAACGTCTGTTTAGCCGCATTTGCATACCGCGTTTATGCGCAGTTATGAGCGTTTGCGTTTAGAAGAGTTTTTCAAAGGTAACCTCAGGAGACCTTCCAAAATGCCCAGAATGGACTGAAAAATAGTAAAAAATTAACCATTTCAGACATTTTGAGAGAAATAGAGAGAGCAGAAGCAGAGAGAGTAGTATGTGTTGAGATTACCTGTCTTTTCTGGTTGTAATTACTATGGATCCCATCATGAGCATATGCAGCATATTCTACCATTTTTTCCTTCACGCAAAACCTGCAACTGACTGCGCTGCTGTACTAGGTCCATTTGAATACATGGAAAACACTTTGCATGCATTTCTGATGATGAAAAAGGGCTCTGGACAGCATCTGGATATGGAACAGTTAAAAAAACGCTTCTAAACACAAACGCTTATAAATGCAGTTAGCCGTGTTTACAAGCATTTGGCGTTTGAAATGCTGATAAAATCTACTCCTGAACGCAATCTTTGGTGCGTTAAAAAAAACAACTATAAACTCAACTGCCTGTAAACAACTGTAAATGGCATAGTGTACATGGGCACATAGGAAAACATTAGGGAGAGTTCAGGGGCTACTAAAAAAACCTCCTGAACGTGAGTTTATCAGCTGCAGTTTACATGAACCCTTAATACTATAAAAATGTTTCAGGATCTTAAATGTTCACATGAAGACAAATACTAATATAATACAAATACTATTTGCTAGATATCAGCAGATGTACTTACCAAATGTACCAGAAGATGGCACTACAAGCTAAATCATAATCGTTTTCTTTTGTTCTGATTTGTTCATATTACTTGTTTCACCTGTAACCATGGAATTTTAATTCTTGTCAATGTGATTCCCATTATCATTAATGGAAGGTAAAATTGTCTGATTACTTTATTTAACAATTTCCTCCATTTGTTTCAGCTATGAACTGGTAAAGTACCTGAGACATTACATCAAGAGCTCTCTAGGATCTGTAATAGAAGATGAGACTGAGAGGTGCACCTTTGCACAGAGTCAAGGAGAGGGATCTGGCTATGACACGCTCGTACAACGTGTTACCAAGCGGACACGTGAATCCAAGGAGTGAGTTTTTGCACGTTGTAATAATCCTGAGGTCTCATTAGGCAGAGAATGCTTTCACATGTATTGCTTTGTTGCTGTCAATAACTTTACACAAGGGGTTGGCAACAAAAAGACATTTTATTGCCTTAAGGTATTAAATGGTGCTATCTAAATATTTAAATAGTTGCAATCCAAATGTCTGTATTTATTCAAAGGCATGGAGCAGTTCTGGAAAATGTTCAGATTGATTTGATATTGCAATACACAGCCCTTTAAATTGTATGTAAACTGAAGCAGTGAATGTCTCTTATTTGGTCCCCTTTGAGTGGAAAAATAAACAATTGAAAGTGTTTTGTTCTATCTGTTTAATAGGTGCAAAAATGCCTTTGGATCCTGCCAGAAATACTATCAGTTGATAGATTCCTGTGCTTTCTACTAGTGCTAATCTCTAGTTACATTGACTCCAGCTTTCTCCGAGGACTACAGAACCCCTACCCTCCTGGAGCAGAGGAGGGTTGGGGTGTTCTGTAGTTTTGTATTATGAGGACAGCATTGCTTCTCTATAGATAAAGTACAGTGAGCGTGCAGAGTCACTCTAGGACAGTAAATGTGTTGCTGGAAAGACGACCAGGTGAAAATAGAGGAATAAAGCCTAAGTGCTAATTTACATTTGCTTCAAAATGTGGCACTGGACATGCTTTTTTAAAGCACTCTGAATGCTAATCAAAGCACGTCACTAAATAAAATAATAGGCCTTCAGCCCTGTTGTGTTTTCTTTGCTTTGCTTCAAAAATTATACCCCATGTCACTCTCTTGGTGTTTCAAAGCTTCTCCAAAGCCTCCATAGAAGTCTATGCAGCTTTTGAGAGGCTTTTATTCAGAGTTAGCTTTGCTTTGTTTTGGAGGTATTGCTGGTCTGAGATATCCCAGGACACACTGGGAAACCAACAAGTGAACCAGAAAGATGTAATCAGCAGTCACTTCTGGTTCATGTGTATATATTTTGGAAGTGTCTGGTGCAGAAGTCACATCTGGTGTGCAGCGTGGAGCAGCAGGAAGGTGAGCAGGGTCCAGACCGGAGCAACTAGTAGATGGCACATGTGGTGTGCAACATGGGACGCTATAGCAGAAGGTGAGAGGGACTGGAAAGAGAGGACAGAGGATCAGCAAAGCTCGGGGGCCGGAGTAGGAGAAACAATGTCACACATGGTATGCAGCATGAAACAATATAGCGGAAGATGAGCTGGGACCGGAGAGAGAAGAGAATCCGCAAATCAGAGGATCAGCAGAGCTGGGGGTTACTACTGAGTGGGGAATCAGCCGAGCTGGGGGTTACTACTGAGTGAGGATGTCATGTACCTTAGTTGGAGGCCAAGTTGACCAGAGGACTTCCCTTGCAGCTCTGGTCCAAACACACCTGAATGTGGTGACAGAGGTACAAGACTCAAGGAAGCATGGGTGCTGGTAGCTTGATAGCAGATGACTGCCACGGTCAGGGACGTAGTCAAGATGATCCAGGATCATACATGGTGAGAAAGCAGCGTGGTCAGGAAGCAGGCCTAGGTCAGCACCAGGAGATCAGGCAGCAAATAGTCAGATTCAAGCTGAGGTCAGAATCTAGAATCCACAGAGCAAGCACAGGAACAAGTCAAGTTAGCAACAGAAAAGATCAGTAAGCAGGAACACGGATCATGGGGAGCTGAAGAACATGCAGCAATTAGCACACAGCAGGGTCTCTTTTAAATAGGCAGCTTGGCGCCAATGCGGGAGGGCAAGTGCGCTGATGCACACAAAAGCGTCTATGTGTCAGTGCACGTTGGATATTTAACCTGAGCTTGTCTGTGTTCTGGTACATGTGCATCAGTATTAGCTGCACGGGAATGAGCCTTAGCTGCACGAGAATTACCATTAGCTGCACTTGTTTCCTGACAGGGGGATCAACAGAGCTAGGGGTTATTACTGAGTGGGGGATCAGCAAAAATGGGGGTACTACTGGGCAGGGAATATGCTAAAGCTGGGATCTGGAATAAGCTGGGGATCTGATGAACAAGGACACCATTGAGCTGGGCATCTGCTGTACAAGGGTACTACTGAGCCCCCTTTAAAACAAATTAAAAATCAATACACGCAGGGAATTGCCAAGTTTCAAAAAAACATCATCATTGAAGCATCACAGAAGCATCCAAAACACATCAAAAAAGCATGTTGAAGTGGTAGGCGCTTTAATGTGTGTTAAAGTTGAAGCAAGTGTCAACGAGCCCTAAAAAAGCCACCACATCTAAGTACTGGTAATTATAGTAGCATCCCTAGGCAGGTGCGGGGGGTGCGTGCCGCACGGGGTGACACCTATCTCACGGGGTGACACCGGACCCTTTCTACAAGCTCCACAAAAAGGAAAGTTTTTATGTAAGCTGACGATCCCCACAAGATGGATCGGATCTGCGGATTGAGCATAATGGATCGGAGTCTGATCCATTATGCTCCCCAATCAGCAGATTTGATACATCTTGTGGGGATTGTCAGTTTGCTTTAAAACTTTCCTTTTCATGGAGCTCATGAAGAGATCAGTTAACCCTGTATAGGTTGCAAACCGATGATCCCCGCAGGATGGATCGGATCTGTGGATTGGGGAGCATAATGGATCTAATCCATTATGCTCAATCCACAGATCCGATCCATCCTGTGGGGATCGTTGGAGTGGTGAAACCAACTGTTACCGCACCGGTTGACACCAACCCTAGGAATGCCCCTGGGTATTTACAATATGTTACATACTTGTATTTGTTCTTGGGTCTAGTTTATATATCATTAACTAGCTAAGAACAAACAACAGTTTACTATAGCAGCCACTCAGATTTTACTTTCTATCTGTGTGGCGTAGTCAGAACAAAAAGAAAGGTGAGTTCTAACTGGTAGTGGTGGGGAAAGTTATCATTTTACAAATTTCTAAAACTGTACCAAATTGTCATTAGTTTTATTAAACGTTTTAAACCAAAACTAATTTAAAAAAAAAATACTTGCAGTGCCATTAATTAAATGATATATTGGTCAGCCACATTAACTGTATTGTTTTTCAATAAAGGCTGCCATTACTAGTCAATGCTTGGCTATAGTTTACTTCAGTACTTTTGGCGATAATTTAAATTGAAGCACCACACCTCTGCTAAAAGTTCTAGATATGACTTTACTCCAATAAAAGTCAAGGGTCAATTCAAAGATTAGCCAGAGCGTTTCAGGAGTTGACCCTTTCTTCAGGGCTTGATTGAAAACAATGTGAATAGACTAGAAGAGAACTGGACCTTTAATAGTATTTCTTCCATTGTGATTACAAGCATAGAATTGGTCAGCAGGAGATTTGGCAACAATGCTTATAATCACTCTGGAAGAAATGCCAATAAATGTGAAGTTTGCTTCAAGTTTGATCACATTGTTTTCAATCAGGCCGTGATCAAGGAGCTGTTTTTTTTATCCCAGAAGGCTTTGGTTACTTTTGAATCGTCCCCCTAACATTTATTGGAATAGGGTTGTATCTGGACTTTTTAGTAGTGGTGTGGTGCTTCAGTTTACATTTTTGTTATATTTCACTGCAAGCCAAAAAGACTGTGAAGATCCCCTGGGGTGTAGAAGCTGCCTGCCCAGGAACCAGATTTTTTACATCAATATCAGTACTTTAAGATAGTAATACAAATAAAATAATCTTACAGGTTCAAAGCTTTTATTCCACTTTCCTCAACTTCAGTACTTTAGAGTCACAGACCCTACCACAATGAGTGACAAAAAAAGTTTCAAAATTCCTTATCTCTGTACATGTTCCTAAAGCATCAGCTTGACAGTAAGGAAACTACAAGAGACTAATATGAAGAGAAACTGAGTAACAATTCAGCTGAACTCCAGAAATGATCTGTATTGTATACTTACAATGCTCCAGTTTGCCACAAGGTAAGTATGCATAACTGAAATACCTAATGGGCTGTGGGGAAACTGAAAAGTTCTGTAGTTACTACAGTGATCTTCTGGGTCCTGCTCGAGAGATTTTTTAAGGCTAAATACAATTTCTGCAAGTACAGAAAAATATCCATTTATCGTAATAGAAATCCAGACTCCTTGAACCTTCCTGTATACTGAATTGATATCTCAGATAATGTTAATAGCTTTGCAAGCAATCTTCTGTGAACTATAAACTGACCTCTATGTGATGGAGAGGAGGAAGAATTTGTAGTCCAAATCAAGAGAACAATGTAGGGTGGCAACACTACTCAGCTAATCTCTGTACAGTACAGTGACCAAGCATTGTCACAACGGGACGATATTTTTCTTCCTAATAAGATCACTAGGTGAAAACAAAAGGGAAGGAACGTGCGTACGCGCACACACACACCCCTACTTATCAGTCCTTAAATTTTGTGCCTGAATTAGTTTGCTTTTGTTTTATCAGCCTTTTTTATTTTCTTTTGATTTTCTCTAGTGATCCTGCCTCCTGCTACTAACTTTTGATTGTTTGCTCATTTTACATAATTTAGGGAGGAGTAGCGTTGTCACCCTAGGACAAAAAGGACCAGAAGGGTGTTTGGACTAAGGAGCAGAGCTGGTAAACTGCTTGAGATTTTAGTGTAGCACAGGGGTGGACTGACAACTCATGGGGCCCCCGGGCAATTGGGGATCATGGGGCCCCTGTGTCCTTGCCCACACTCAAAACACACCCAAAAAAGCCTATAAAATGTACCAGGGGAATTTTATGGGGCCCCCTACTGACCCCGGGCCCGAATGTTCAAATGGTCAGTCCGCCCCTGGTGTAGCATAGGCAGAGGACACTGCATGTCTGCCAGAATCAAATGTTTTGTTTTTTTTGCAATAATCAAACAGGTATAACAAAACATGTTCAATAGTATTTAACAGACCAAACGGAAGCAAATAACAGAAGATTATTGTTAGGGTTTACTTTACCTCTGTAAATTTAACCTTGGATGTAAAGGCTTCATTCACTTGGTTTAAAGTGCAGAACAGCAACTAATATGGTGTTTTGAAGCTCAGCATTTGAAGCTGAAGTTTATTTGTAAAACATTTTCTCTATCGGACTGTGTTGGTTTTGTACTGTCTCCATCTCTTCTGTAAAGTTCTGCATAAACTGTTGCCACTATTTAAACCCTGTATCACAGGGGTGCTCAATCAGTGCGAAAGCAGCCTTATAGGGGGTTCAGAACAGTACATTTGTGGTTGGGGGGGCAGTAAAACCCCATCGTTGAGATGTATTTTTACTACATTCAAAACCCATTCTTCCTTCTGCCGGCATTCAGTGGCTACGGGAGGCGAATGTTAATTATTCTATTCAAAATAAAAAATGTATAATTCTGAAATATTTCATTTCATTGTGGCCTGTGACTGGTTACCAAATCACTTAAGTGGCCCTCCCTTTTCAAAAGTATGGACACCCCTGTTGCATTAAAATGTAGCAAGAACAAATTCTTCAGCCCTGTTACACAGTATTTAGAACAGGGGTGTCCAACCTTTTGACCTTCCTGGGCCACATTGGAAGAAGAGGAATTTTCTTGGGCTGCAATTGCTTAGGCACGGCAGCCCGTTCATTTGAATGGGCTGCTGTGCCTGCGTTTCATGTAGGGAAAAATATCCTGCACCATTTTTGAACCGTAGCAGCTGGGAAATCGCATGTTGCTTTTCCACCATGCAATTTTCTATCTTTTTGAAAATGCTTTGCATTAGATACATAGGGGTGCCATTAGGAATGACTATCAGCCCTGTGTGTCGGTAAAGAGCAGCGTGTTTTGGTTGTGATTCTCGCACCTACAACCCTCCACAGTAGTGTGAACCTACCCTAAATTCATAGACAGTTTGTAAAATCCATAATTTTTACATCTGTCTGTGAATATCCACAGACTGCATGTCTGTAACAGACATTCATGGACAGATGTATGTAAAAATCATTCATTTTACAAACTGTTCTTGAATTTAATGGTGGTTGGCAACTGTGTGGAGAGGTGGAGGGGAGGTTGTCCACGGTGGACTTTGGGGGGAACAACTGATGCGTGTACCTCAACACCCCCCCCCCCATACAGCCAAGTGGCATTTACTTGCCTGGCGCTATGTAGAATCCCTGCTTTAGCCGTTTTGCAAAGACTGCACCCCCTGGCATCCATTTAGCTGTATTCATTTCTGCATTCTCTGTGTGCATTCTCTATGCAAATAGATATACACGGCATCCCCTGCAATCCTCCATACAAGCTAGTTGTTGTGGCTTTCTTGCACAGGGTTCATGCTCTGGGCCGCGTGTTGGACACACCTGATTTAGAATATGTATGTCATCCCTTACCCCAAGAGAGCCTATATTTTATTTTACTATTTTGTTATACCATCACAAGCTATTGGGCACTTTGGGTAAAAGACATTGAACCTTCATTTTTGGATTGCCGGAGGAGACGAGGAATTATTTAAACTTCACCAACCCAGCAAGCTTCCCATCTCCTTTTCTAGCCTCTTACAAAATAAGCAAAAGAACTCCAATGTACATTTACAGGGAAGGAATGCATGCATAATACCAAATCTTACTAGCAGGTAGACCTATAGTGAAATCCCCTATTGTGGGTTCTGTTAAGGTCTGGGAGTTGCAAGCAGCAATGAGTCCATTTAATTACAGCTGTACTCCAGGCAAAAACATGTAATACATACAATGGGGCTGTTTTAGCTGACAAAAGATTTGTCTCTCTCTCCATTATCCATCATCCAGTACAGAGATTTACACAGCCCAGCCTGGAAGGCTAGGAAACCTGATTTTTCTCTGTAGCAGTTAAGGTGTCACTAAATCCAATTAAAAAAGTATATGTCTTATTCAGCACGTTCATTTGAAGTACTCTGTGTCCCTTCGAAAGGCAGCATCAGACAGCAGATCATGAAAACTACATTTACAACCTTTTTTGCCTCTGCATTCTTTATGAGGGTGGCTACTTTTATCCATTGTCCCAATGTACATGTGGTAATGGATCCACCCTCCCTGGTGAGTTGAGAAAAATAGTATATGAAATGAATTTGCTGATTACATTCAACAACTGCAGTATAATATTGTGAACTGGATTGAGATGTTATGTTACTTTTAGAATGAGAGTTCAGTGACTTTAGCCCAACTCCAGGCAAAGAAAATGAACCCTTGCAGTAGGGTTTACCTACCTTTTTTTGGTCTAGGGGAACAAAAAAAAAAGAAATAAAAATGTATCTACCCAATCTTCCCCTCTAGACCCCCCACTTTCCAGCGGTCGGTCTGGAGTCCTGATGTCATCAAGATCAGAGCAGGGTCCATAGCCCTGGATTGGATGTGATAACCCAGAGGGGAAGTCTACTCCTGGAATGTGGGGGAGTGCCATTTGCCCACATTCTATGCATGAAGGTGAAAAACCTTCTGTGTGCAGCAGCCCCCCTAATACTTACCTGAGCCCCACTGCGATCCAGTGATGTGCACAAGAACCGAGGCTCTCTGGGGACCCTCCCTCCTCATTTTCAATCACAGCCAGTGAGCCAATGAGGAGAGGGGGCTGGGGCCAAGCCACGGCTCCGTGTGTGAATGGACACACAGAGCAGTGGCTCAGGAATGAGTCTGCTTGAGTGCACCCATGGCAGGTTGCTTGTTCTAGGGGCTAGAAGCCAAATACTCTGGTGAGGGACCCAAGAAGTGGAGAATCAGGGCTGCTTTGTGCAAAACCATTGCACAGAGCAGATAAGTATGACATGCTTGTTAATTTTTTAAAAATATTGCATTTATTATCACTTTAAACAGTATACCTAGAAGAGTTACTAAATTTGACTACAAAACAATTACATAAAAACCTGGTTTAGACTCAACCCTAGTGTGGAGTACTATAGAACCTATTTTATCAAAAGGCACCACAAAATACCTTCTTATTCAAAGCAGCCCATATAAATTCACCTGTGCAATTTAAAAACCAAATGTATGGTCAATAAAATGTATGATTTTTGAGTCGCAGAGTTTAGTTGAGCTGCTCTGAAAAAGAAGGCATCTGGTTGTGTTTTTTATTAAACAAATTTCTATAGTACTCCACACTACGGTTTAGTCTAAGCCAGGTTTGTATGTACTAATTGTTTTGTAGTAATTTTTGCTGTAATAAACTCCTAACTTTCAGTGGTGTCAAAATACATCCCTGTTAAAGTAACATCAACTGATATCCTTATTCTCTATAAATAATCCATACACATCCACTACTTAATGGTCCTGTAATCTATTTTTCATGGAATTGTGTATTACAGTGTTTTTCGGCCTTCCTAGGCCCTTTTCACAAGGATGGACTGATTGGGTCTACCTGTCAGTTTTTTAGGTAGACCTAATCGGACCCTCCATTCTCCTCTATGGAGCAGTGGGTGTAAATGGACGTGTCCGTTTAAACCCGCCAACATCCAATCTGATCCACTAAAAACAGATGGTGATCCATTCCCCTTCCATCTAGCAGACTGGATGGCAATCCGTTTACATCCAACCGCCAATAGAAGGGAGCGGGCGGTGTCATTGTCCACTCTGCATAGGCAGAGTGGACACGGACCAGCCATCTGCCTGCTCAGTGGGGATCAGTGGACATATTTCCCGTGTTGAAGGGGCCTTATAATATCCTCCATGAGCTCCCGAAGTTCTCCTTCTGTTTGTTTGGAATAAACAGTGCACATTAGTTATGGTCATATGCACTGCTGTATGCACACAGCAAATCCTATAGTCCGTCTCATGAAAGAGCAAGAAAGGGTAACTACATTCCTATATAAAGTGGGACCAGGGGCAGACTGACTATTTGGAAACTCGGGCACCGCCCAAGGGCCCGGGGTCAGTAGGGGGCCCCATGAGATGCCCCTGGTACCTTTTCCATAGGCTTTTTTGAGTTTGGGCAAGGACACAGGGGCCCCATGATCCCCTATTGCCCGGGGGCGCCATGAGTGGGACTATGGAGAACGCACAAAGCCACCCTCTAACAGGAAGTCAGATCACAGACTTTTTGCAGATTTGGAGGAGGCTGAGAGTAATAGGGGGTATTTTTGTTCCTTAAAAAGAAATACTTCAAAAGTATTTTTTTAAACCAGAGTTTAGTGTTGCTTTAATGTAGATGTAGAGTTGTTAATTGGATACAGAATATTTCTGTGCCTTATCATGCTGCTAACTATAGCTGTTGGATAGTCATAAATGACATTAAGCTGGATTGAGCTGTTTAAAATGCTCCAGAGCGGCCAGTTATGTTCAGCCTGTTATTCCCAGGTTCAGGTCTGATTGATTGTTGTGGCTTAATGCAAACAGTCCTTAATTATGACATTTTCATACATGGTGTCTTCTGCATTCAACCCACCAGTATCTGTTTACATCTGAATAATTTACTGAAATGCGTTGAAGGTGTCCATATATGATTCAGTGAGATCATTTTGATCAGTAGCTGTAAAAATCAAAGCATACAATGTTGGAAGCTATGATTCTTGTACCCTATTATTATTGTATCTTTTTCATTTTTCAAAATAAAAGATTTATGGTAAAAAAAAAATCTAAGCAAATATAGGTATTTAGTATATTTTGAATAAAATGTGATGAAAACAAAATAATTAGGCAGTGTACAGTATAATGTAATTGATATTTTTGGGTTCCGTCTTTATACAACATATAAAGGTCACCTTAGTGAACATGTTAATAAAGTAAAAGCTGATATATTTTCAATCGCCTTTCTGGTTGTAATCCAAACATGACATGTGTGTGGCATCACAGACTGAGAATGTTCGCCAACATGATTGGAATTTTTCAAGTGAATAAGCTATGCGTAATTGTGTGGCCTGCATTAGCCTTCATGGTTTGAGATGATAAATCATATACATAAGAGGCACTTATATAGACCTTGGAACCTTTCTGGAAAAAAGATGTCAATGTAGTAAGGGAAAGGAATGAGTATGAAAGAGTGTGTTTTATCATCTGATAAGGTGATGCAGCTAGAAAAAATACAATAGGTTGCACTTAGTCTTTTTTTAATGTGTTTAAAATTCTGCCTCCTTAATTAGAAATAGGTTCACAATATTGTAAAATTCAGTTAGCTCAAGTGATAATAGATTATGGCTTACAAGCTTATGTTATGAGAGAAGAAGGTTAAAAAGACTTACGCCGACCATAGATGGATTGAATCTTGGCCGGTTCAGCAGGGACCTGTTGAGATTCGATCTATCTATGGGCAGTGGTGTATTTAGGTTTTGTGCTGCCCTAGGCAACACAAAAATTGGACGCCCCACCCGAGAGAGCCTTCCACTAACAACTCCCCCCCGGCAAGTCTGGCCATCCCCAGGAATAACAGCTGGGCTCTGCATACACCATCAAGCAGCCCACAGCCTCTCTGGGATCTCAACTGGTCCCCATGCCGCTTATATCCCTTCTTCTGGGGAGCAGTGCTGCCCCCCTAAAAAAATGCCACCCTAGGCAAATGCCTGTTTGCCTTGTGGTAAATACACCCCTGTCTATGGGCAGGCTGGTTGTACTGAAGTCAATCTATTGATAGACTTCGTTACATCTAGCCTTTCTGATTTTTTTCATGTGACCAATGCTCCGTATACCTGCCATGGTTCTTGTAATGGACAATAGTGGGGTTGTAGAGGTTCTTGTGGGTTCTCACTAGGTGGGTGAAAGTCTATACCCTGCATGGACACTCCCGAATACTCCCATTTTGTTTGAGGTTGCTAGAAAGAGGAGACCAATTGTTAGGTGAACAAATGCATGTGTTAAAATATGCTGCAGGTTTTCAGTTTCTCCAATCGAAGTCTATGGGGTGATTCTTCCTGAAAAAGCTCATATTTTGTTGGGTGACAAGCGACAGCAGGACACTCAGGTGTACATGAGCACCAATAAATATAATGGGAATCTTCATGTTTAACTTTGCCGCACTTGCAGTCGCTCAGGTTTGAATGGGGACTTAGGCTTTAAAGAATATGTTACGACATCTGCACCCTCTTCCCTCGATCCCCCCTCCCTGTGACAGCAGGTGGGGGATCCGCTTCCTTCATCCGCTGTCACAGTTTGAAAACAGCACGGCCACACGTGGCTCCACCCACACAGCCGCGTAATTCATTCACAGTTTATTGTGAATGAATCGACTACAAGCACTGTCAGCCATTGCAGCTGATGGCTTGTAGTTCTCAATGACTGAGGATGCTGGTGAGCACTCTGCAAGTTCATTGATCTTTCTGCTCTCAAGTAACTGCCTGCCCGTATCTGAAGTATGGGCAGACAACTATCTGGAGAGTCTGCAGGAGCCTGACAATGCACCATCAATCTACTGGTTGTGGTTGCAATAATCTGCAGGCGCCTTAGAAGAAAAATAATAAATGCACTTTTTTTTTTAGCTGCAAAAAATGTGTACTTATTTATTTATTTTCAAAAGGTGAACTTAGCCTTTAACCACTTCAATACCAGGCACTTATACCCCCTTCCTGCCCGGGGCCAATTTTCAGCTTTCAGTGCTGTTGCACTTTAAATGACAATTACGTGGTCATGCAACACATGAAATTTTTATAATTTTTTTCACACAAATAGAGCTTTCTTTTGGTGTTCTTTAATCACCACTGAGTTTTTTATTTTTTACTAAATAAAACAAAAACACCTGAAAAACACCTGAAACTTTTGAAAACAAACGCACTTTTCTTCGTTTCTGTTATAAAATTTGCAATTAAAAAACATTTCTTCATAAATTTAGGTCAAAATGTATTCTGCTACATTTCTTTGGTGAAAATAATAGAAACATTTGAAAAAAAAATACAAATTCAAATTATTATTATTTTTTTTTTTACATTTTTTCTTTTTTTACTATTTTATTTGTCAGCACACTGTGACCAAAACAATACAATGTTACCATAGAAACATTGAACTATTCTGGGCAAGTGATCAGGATTTTATTTTTTTTAAACACATTATGATTGCTAATACCAATGTATTTCATTGATATTTGCAATCATTGTTACTGAATTAAACTGATTCATTCAGTATTTTGTTGTGATTAGCTGTGATTGAGCAAAGCTGATCACATGATACAGATGGGCTCTGATTGGTCCTGTCTGTATCATGTGACTGCCTAGACCAGTCACAGCTAACAACATAATTGTATACAATGGATGGCATGACATGAAGCCATCCATTGTATACAATTGACATGTGATCTGCTGTGATTGGTCAAATGACACTGGCAACGGGCCAGTATGTGATATGTCATCGGCTGTGTCCCGTGGACAAAGCCAGTGACAGATCGCGCCGCTGCCGCGTGATCAACCCTTTTTGACAGGATGTCATATGACGCCTAGTCACAACGGCGAGTGTCCTGCCCAGCCATCAATCTGCTATAGGCCGGGTGGAAAGGTGTTAAAGAGTATATGCACCTAACATTTCAGATTCCTGATATATGCCTGCTGTACCATGTATCCCATTCTCTTTGTATTATATTGCTCCCTTTGTATGAAATCCCAGGTGATCCTGCCAGTCCCGCTGCTTTCCTATTAAAAACTGACTACACTAGGCTTGAGAGCACAGCATGGGCAGTTGAGAACTGTGCTGAAAACTCAGCCTGCTCTCTTCCAATGATCAGACTTCTACTGACATGCCCCCTGGACAGCCATTCACTGGGAAGATCAGTGTCCTGCTGTTTCTCCTCCCCAATCTCTCAGAGCTCCTTGGGCGGCTGAGAACAAAGGGTATGTGATCGCTTATATAAAAGGTGAAAATAGAGTATTTATAATGTGATATATATATATATACAGTGGGGATCGAAAGTTTGAGCACCCCAGCTAAAAATTTGTATTAATGTGCATAAAGAAGCCAAGGAAAGATGGAAAAATCTCCAAAAGGCATCAAATTACAGATTAGACATTCTTATAATATGTCAACAAAAGTTAGATTTTATTTCCATCATTTACACTTTCAAAATAACCGAAAACAAAAAAATGATGTCTGCAAAAGTTTGGGCACCCTGCAGAGTTAATATCTTGTACTGCCCCCTTTGGCAAGTATCACAGCTTGTAAACGCTTTTTGTAGCCAGCCAAGAGTCTTTCAATTCTTGTTTGAGGTATCTTTGCCCATTCTTCCTTACAAAAGTCTTCCAGTTCTTTGAGATTTCTGGGCTGTCTGTCACGCATTGCTCTTTTAAGGTCTATCCATAGATTTTCAATTATGTTGAGGTCAGGAGATTGTGAAGGCCATGGCAAAACCTTCAGTTTACGCCTCTTGATGTAATCCCCCATGGATTTCGAGGTGTGTTTAGGATCATTATCCATTTGTAGAAGCTATCCTCTCTTTAACTTCAGTTTTTCACAGATGGCATCAAGTTACCATCCAAAATTTGCTGAAATTTTATTGAATCCATTTTTCCTTCTACTCGTGAGATGTTCCCTGTGCCACTGGCTCCAACACAACCCCAAAGCATGATTGATCCAACCCCATGCTTAACAGTTGGACAGAGGTTCTTTTCATTAAATTCTGTGCCCTTTCTTCTCCAAACGTACCTTTGCACATTCCGACTAAAAAGTTCAATTTTAACCTCATCGGTCCACAGAACTTGTTCCCAAAATGCATCAGGCTTGTCTATATGTTCATTTGCAAAGTTCAAACAATGATTTTTGTGGTGAGGACGTAGAAGAGGTTTTCTTCTGATGACTCTTCCATGAAGACCATATTTGTACAAGTATCTCTTTATAGTGGAATAGTGTACCACAACTCCAGTGTCTGCCAGATCTTTCTGGAGGGATCGTGCAGTCAAACGTGGGTTTTGAATTGTTTTTCTCACAATCCTGCGAGCTGTTCTGTCTGATATTTTTCTTGGTCTTCCAGATCTTGCTTTAACTTCCACTGTTCCTGATGACTGCCATTTCTTAATTACATTCCGAACAGAGGATATTGACATCTGAAAACGCTTTGCTATCTTCTTATAGCCTTCTCCAGCTTTGTGAGCGTCAACTATTTTCAGTTTCAGTTTTCTAGACAACTGCTTAGAAGAACCCATGGTGCTGATTGTTGGGGTAAGGTCAGATGAGTCTGGGCATTTAAAACCTTTGAGACTGACATCACCTGGTCTTTCCAGACGATGATTGAGAACAATCCATGACACTGGCAGGTCTCAGCTTTGCAAAGGGGCAGTGCATGCTATAAATTCTGCAGGTGCCCAAACTTTTGCAGATGCCATTTTTTTGTTTTCTGTTATTTTGAAAGTGTAAATGATGGAAATAAAATCTAACTTTTGTTGACATATTATAAGAATGTCTAACCTGTAATTTGATGCCTTTTGGAGATTTTTCCATCTTTCCTTGGCTTCTTTATGCACATTAATACAAATTTTTAGCCGGGGTGCCCAAACTTTCGATCCCCACTGTGTATATATATATATATATATATATATATATACACAAATGTTTTGCCTTTCATTTTCCTGAAAATAGATTATTTATAATGTGATATATATATATATATATATATATATATATATACAAATGTTTTGCCTTTCATTTTAAACTGAATGGGTTGTTTTACAAGGTGGGGGTTCACCTACAGTATACCTGTACTTTAAATGTAACAATATGTGATCATTGTGAAAAGCGATTGGGAATGGGTGCTAGAAGTGGGAGCTCCCCTGATAACTAGAAGTCACTTTTTACACAACAATATACGGCTATTTGTACGCTACCTTCTACAAGACAGTCGGCTTGCTATTTTTTACAGTTTTGCAGAATGGTTTAGTTAAATTTTAAACACCTGTCTGCAATGAATGTAAACATCCAATTAGTAGAAGAGACAGAGGAAACTGGAAAAGGAACACAGCAGGTTGAGTGATTTCACAAAACATATGCTGTGTGCTTTAGAAAGTGCACTTCAAATAGCATGCAAATAGTTATATTTAGGCATTTCACTGTCATTGTAATACTTTTCTTTTTTGGCTGCAGATATTTCTAGATTAAAAAAACGGAGAAATCGCAAGAGATTGAAACCTAACTAGTGTGAGACCTTGAGGCTTTTCATCTTTAATAAACAGAAGGCATCTAGCTGAATTGGTTCCAGTAATAATTTATTACCTTGAGATTTTTAGAAGTGCTAACGAGTCGTTCTGAGAAACTAATGAAGCTTGCTTTGGATTTCACTCTCCTGGCTTGGTGTTGTTAATATTCTGCAAATGGTATCACTTTTTTAGTGTAACCAATTCTAAATTATTGGCCTTACTTTAAAATTAGAAGAGCTGTTCTTTTTCCGCTCATTGATTTGTTCAAGAAATCTTCCTGCCTTAACAGTTTTGTTTACACATGAGAGGTATATTATTTTACCTGTAAAGTTAATCTGATAATGAAAAAAATACTTAAAGGTGAACATACAGGATACAGCTATAAAGGACACAAATTAAAGTATCATTACAGTGTTACTAAACTCACAACAGTAAAATAAGTCAGCATATGCAGTAAAGCATGCTTGTTATACTCGCTGTGGAACCTAAGGGGTTAGTCCTCTGCATTGTGTAAAAATGCCGTTTGATCCTGTCTTCTCTGATCCTCCCCTTCTTCCAGTGCCCCCCTCTTATCTCCTGATAAGACATATTCTGTGGAAATACTCTGCTCATGCTCATTTTGATGTGTACAGAGAGAGAGGTTTTTTTTTTTCCAGGGAGAATGCATGTAACCAGCACAGGGTCAATCAGCCCTGTCCAGACAGAGGCCAGAGGTTCTGTATCCTCCTAGAGCAGAAAGAAAACTCCTCCTACAAGCTTTAACCAGTGCTCTGATGAACACTGATAGAAGTCACAAGACTGCTCTAACTGCTGAAGGGAAAAGGTATTTAGCAGTTTATATTTACTAAATTAATTGCACTTCCATGTTCTGTGTACTGGGGGAGATCAGATATAGTGAATGCAGGGTCCTGGGTTTAGTAACACTTTAAACCCGAAAGCAAACTTTTATTATATTGCAACCAAGTCTTAGATATGGTGGCTGTATTAGTTTTCTTTTTTCTTTCTTACCTTTATTTTCATCTGGTGATCTGGCCAGTAAGTCTGTTGTTATTCAACAGAACACACTGTTCTGCAGATATAGCAGTTAGAGGGTTTGGACAAACCGATTACCACAGACAGGAGTGCTGCTTATAAGTTCAGCTTATATTTATTTTATGTAAAACCTTTGTCCCAAAAGGAAAAATAATCTGATTAAACTACTTTAACCACTTCCCGACCGGCCGTTGTATATAAACGGCCGGACGGTGGCACTGCAGGGTCGGGTGGCCATCTATAAACGGCCTCCCCGCACCCTGCTTGTGCGCGCTCCCTGGGAGCGCGCAGCACCGCGATCCGATGCCCGCTGTATCCTCCGGACACAGTGAAACACCGATCGTCGGACGGGACCTCTGTACGAGGTCCCGATCATGTGATCACTGATTGGCCAATCAGTGATCACATGCAAAGTAGTAAGCAAGATGTCACTTCTGACATCATTGCTTACTATGTGTGAAATCTGTGAATGATCACAGAGGTCACATGGTACAAGGCTATTCACAAAAGCCTTGTACCATGTGACAAGCTGTGACCAATCACAGCTCACTCTGTATTTCTCAATGAATGCAGGAATGCACACAGAGAGAAAGAGAAATGATTGCTTTTACATCCTATATGGGTGTAAAAGCAATCAGTGTAAAAAAAAAAAAAAAAAATCTTTATCACCCCTCACAAGTAGTACAGTGTCACCATGGTGACACTGTACTGCTAGGGTGACAGTATGTAAAAAAAATAAAAATAAAAAATAATAATATAAAAAAATAAAATAAAAATGTAAAAAAAAATGTTTAAAAATTATAATTTTTGCTTATAAACTAATTTGGATTTTTTTTTTTTTTTACTAAAAAGATAACGGAATAAATTTTGGCTAAGATTTATGATGAAATATTATTTATTTGCAAAATTTTATTAAAAAAACACTTTTTTTAAAAATTTTTGGACATTTCATTTACATAGCAAAAAAAAATACAAATCCCAGTGGTGAATAAATACCACCAAAATAAAGCTTTATCTATCTAAAAAAAATTGTAAAAAATTCATTTGGGTACAGTGTTGCATGACCGCGCAATTGTCATTCAAAGTGTGATAGCGCTAAAAGCTGAAAATTGCCCTGGTCAGGAAGGGGGTAAAAGTGTCCGGTCTGGAAGTGGTTAAAAGAGTGAGCTGGAGTTTGGCATCAACTTGTTTGTTTGTAAATCCAGTGTTGACACTCTGACTTTGCAGACACAGCCATATTCATGTGCCTGGCTCTATGTCAGGGTCTGGGTCTGAACCTGCAACCTCTCCTGTGTCCAGTGATGTCTTTTCTTGCTGAGCCACCTGGAATGCTGGACTGCTCTCTGGACAATTCCTTGAATGATCCTGCCTTATCTTCCCGTTTAAGCCATGCATTTGCACTTCCTGTTTGCCAGATTATTGTGCTCTCTCCAGCCAATATCTTGCTCTTGTCTCCCCTGCTGCTGTCCATATCTTTGCTACCGTTTGTTACTGACCTTTGGCTTGTTCCTGGACTACACTTCTGCTAGATCCCAACCTGCAACACATTGTTACCGACCTTTGGCTTGTTCCTGGACTACACTTCTGCTAGATCCCAACCTGCAACACATTGTTACCGACCTTTGGCTTGTTCTTCGACTACGCTTCTGTTTGATCTAAAACCTTCAACCACTCGTTAATGACCTTTGGCTTGTTCCTCGACTACGTTTCTGCTCTATGCCTACCTGATATATCTGCTACTGGACCCCAGTTTACTCACTTCCTGGTGGGGTGAACCTGAGCACCGTGACCTGGTACTTATACACAGCAAAACCTCCACCCCATCAGAATCTCTGGTGAATACCGGTTAGTACTTCGACTCTGCACCTTGGGTGAGCCCGCATCATCTTCCAAGTTGACCTGCTTGTATACCTATCCTGCTGGTTGGTGGGAGTCCCTCTATTGCTATAGCTATGGGTCTCTCAGCCTGACCATGATACTCTGACAGGTACATGAATTTGTTGCAAGCACCAACACTTTTGATGCTGCTCAGCAAAAGAATTCTAAAGGGTGTCTGTGACACCCTTTATGAATTCCTTTGATAGTATTGCAAATTGTTGCAGGTAGTAGAGCCAGATAAAGAGACAATCGTAGTTCTGTAATATACTATATTTATCTATGTCTTAATGATATTATTAAGTGCCATCAACTCAAGTCTGAGTCCCAGCAACTTGAAGAACAAGAGCTCTAAAAAGAAGTCGGCTTTGTGCTAGTCAGATAAGATCCTCCAGTGTCATCCCCACAGCTGTAGTTGTTAATATGTACAACCACCTAGTAGTCAGTCTCCCTCTTCACCTGGTTCTTTCGATCTTCCCAAACATTATTTCCTTCTCCAGTGATCTCTCTTCTGACAGTGTAACCAAAATTTGACAGTTGCAACTTCGTCATTTGGAATTCTAGTGATATTACCTTCCAAAATCAATCTGCTAGTTCTATGGGGTGTCTATGACACAAATAAAATCCTTCTCCAGCATCTAAACTCAGATTATGTACATAATTTAATGCAATTGACAATCCCTTCATGCAAGCAAATACATTGAAGCAAGCACTAATTGCAATTTATGTTTTAGTTTTATGTTAAATATTGTTTTTGCATCTCTGGGTTCTTATGGTCAAAATAACTAAGGGATAAATAAGGTGTTTGCATTTATTCTAGATAATATGACCCTAGGTTTGTAAATTAACATTTTACTACATGATGAGTGCTTGTACCTTCTTTTCCAGCCTGTTTGAGAGCAGAGTCAAAGAGCAAACAATCAGGCAATTAATGCAATCATATCCGTCATCTTCCATAAAAGCTAATAACAGAGTGGAAAAAGTATTTGAATCCCATGACTGCATTATTCAGTAAAACCTAAGAGAATATATGAAAGTTAACCAGAGTTCTCTGACAGCTGCTGATCTTTGACCACATTATTACAGCAGCCAGACATCATAAAGTCGCCTTGATGAGAAGTACTGTAACATCATGAACATGTAGCTGACTTTGGCATTGAAACTTTATGGCCACATTCCCTTCACTGAAAAATGCAAGAAAATAAGCAGTTATTTGTTAGTTGTAGGTTCAATTATATCAATTGGTGAAAAAAACATATTTGCAGGAAGATAATGACATAAAGATATACAATTCAAGTGCTATTTCTTCAGTGAAGTTTTTCTAGCCTGGGCAGTATTCACCAGAGTAGAAGAAAATCAGTAGCAAACTCATTTGTGCCAGGGTTCTTGCAGGAACTAACAGAGCTGAAGTGCTTCTCGTGGAATTGACTGTGCAGCACAGTGACAGGTGAATAAAATTAAACTGCTACTTAGCCACCAAGAAGCAGTGAGAACCAGGGGCTGCTACAATGTTGTCTCCATTCTCTTCATCTAGTGGCATATATGTGTGCTGTCTGAAAATGACACCACAATGGTGTCCTGTATTAATGGTTAGTGAAAAAAAAATGTGTATTGGTTTATTGGAAATAGGTTATCTATACAGTTCTCTGCTGTGTGCAAGATACCAAGATGAGTTCATGTGTGTTATGAATCAGGGGACTGAAACTATTTGTGCAATGTTTTATGACTGTTTAAATTAAATATTCAACTAAAATTACAAAAGAGATGCCAGGATTAAAGAGTAACTCCATTTTTGTTGTGAAAGAAAAAAAAACCCTTCTGGGTGCTCACTGTACATTGTAGGGATTTTAACAAACATTTGCTGCATTCCTACCTGTTTCTGCACTGATTGAATAGCTCTTTTTTTTTTTTACCATGTTCCGTTCAGACTGTTTCTAATGGGAAGGTTTGCTTTATTAATATCACCCGGGGCACTTTCAGTGTTCTGATGAGAAAAGTTGCAGTGTCTGCATCCCTTTAGAAGTAATTAGCCATTAGTCCTCATGCACACTGGACGTTTTTACAGCGGCTGTTTTTGGCTTTTGATGTTTTTTTCTACAGCCAGTAAACCCCCCCAGCATGTTATCCTACGTGTCCATGCACACAGACTGTAATCAACATTTTTGTTGGCAGGTACGTTTTTTCGCTTTGAAAAAATCCCAGGACTAGTGGGATTCTAAAGGAGTTTTTTAGCTGTAGAAAACACTCTAACGTTGCAAAACGTGGTAAAATGCAGCAAACCAGCGTTTTTGGACCTTTTTTTGAGTAAAAAAAATATTTTTTGCCCAAAAACAATTCTAAAAATGCAAACGCGAAAAAACACGAACAAACGTGGCAAAGTGCCACTAACAGCTAATACAAAAGCGCTAAAAAACACTCAAAAACTCACATTTTTAAAGTAACTTTACATAGCGTTATTAAAATGCCCAGTGTGCATGGAGCCTCTGGGAGTATCTCACCAAAAATGACATTTTTTATGGCAGAGGATGCCTAAATTGTATGTTCGTACAGAGTTCTTCACACGCGCAGGACATTTTTTTTGGAGGCCTTCTGTATACCAACTGAGTACAGAAAGCCTCCACGTTGCCAGATTGCAGTGCATTTTACAGAAAATTACAGTGGCAGAAGATTAAAATGGAAAGGTAATTTTTAATGACATTAAATTACAAGATATCTTGTGTACCAATTGTATGTCTCATATTAATCTTTTGTTTTAGTTGCTACATTTTTTTTCACAAAGTGGAGTTACCCTTTAAGCATGTCATTTTAAATGTCTGAAAGGCACCACACATTCTACTTTTTTATACTGTATATTTTATGAAACTATTTGTACAATTTTTCCAGTATGAGGCTTTTAGAGCTGTTTAAAGGAACCTGTGCCAAAAAAATTCAACTGAAGTTAAAATAGAATTTTTTTTTTCTTTGTGCAAATGGCTGTCAGGGCCAGGCATGCCAGTCTATATCTGACAGATTACACCAAAGGCCTTTGCCAGTAAAGTGTTTTTTGTTACACAAATTCTACTTTTTTTATATTTTAGGTCAGGGGTGTCAAACTGGCGGCCCTCCAGCTGTTGCGAAACTACAAGTCCCGTCATGCCTCTGCCTTTGGGAGTCATGCTTGTAACTGTCAATCTTGCAGTGCCTCTTGGGACTTGTAGTTTGGCAACAGCTGGAGGGCCACCAGTTTGACACCTGTGTTTTATTGAAAGGGATTTGCAACAGTTCCAGTGGTAATGGAGTTTATTACAACACTTTTTTCATGCTTGTGCTGTTCTCTGGAAGCCATATCCTATTGTAAAGAAACAATCTCACTGTATAGACCTGAAATTTTATTTCATGCATTTCCCTTATGATGCCATTGGCTCCTGCTGCTGTCAGTCACAGCCTGTGAGGAGGGAACCGGTGGAGTTGCTGAGCTGCGCTCTGTGTATCAGTGGACACACAGAGCCCGGCTCGGGATTGAGCCCACATGAGTGCAAAGGGGGTAGGGTGCAGTGGGGGACTCCAAAAGAGGAAGTTTGCATTGCACAGAGCAAGTAAGCATGACATGTTTATTTTAAAAATTACAAAATGTTTCCTTTACAATCACTTGAAGCCTTTGAATTAGCATGGCAGATAAACAACTAGTATACTCAGAACACTGTATACTAACTAAGTGAGAATTTTATTTAACAGAATAAATGTGGGCCATTTGTAAAAATTATTCTTAGGGCTTGTGTCAACAGGCTTTTGTTCATTTTAAGCAAGTTTTGCATTTCCACACTAGTCTATGGAAGTTTGCCTGAAGCTGAGGTTCAAGAAGGATGTTCAATTTACCTGTCAATCAATTCTTGATTATCTGAAAAGAATTTCAAACCTATGTCATTGACACAATGGCCGTTCCCATATACTGTACATTCCCAAGTAATTAACTTTTGGTATCCTGTTTGACATATTGTAAATCCAACAGTTTCATATCATTTAGCTCTATCTATTTCCCCTACATAGTGGGGTGAAGGGCATACTGGCTACTGAAAGAAACCCATTTACCTTCTGGCAGGAACATATGAGTTCCTCTGTGTGCCCATTATTCATCATTTTTCTTTCTTGCTTTTACCAAATGGCAATTTAACCCAACTAATACAGCACAACATTCCATTACTTAAGAGATTTTTATGACCACATAACCTACAGTATGCCTTCATCTTACATTCAATGTAACCTATCTATTACAAATCACATGGCTCTTCTGACCATCAAATTAGCAAATTAAGAAAAATATTATGTCACAGACCTCTGTTATGATACAGTTTCACCTTTTTCACCTTAAGATGTGAAAAAAATCAGGTATACAGTAGGTCCCAAGTAACACAGTTGTCAGTATGCTTTTTGTCTAGCTGGGTATTGACCTGCACTATGTACAGTATCTTAGGTTTGTATCCATGTCCCCGTAGACTTCATTAGAACTGACTGGTATAAAAATGATGTCTGATATGTATGTCTTTTGAGAATATCTTCTCTGCAGCAAAGTACAGTGATACAGATTATCATTTATGATGGAACTCAACAGTGGTCAGCAGGAAAAATAAAGAAATCTATTGATGTCAGGTTACCAATAAAATAGAGTATTATTGCAATATTATATATGTTATATAACAAGTATGCAATACGATTTTTTTTTCAGATACACAGAGATGATGCTTTCACTTAAAAATGTTATGATGGCTGTTGTAGAGACATTACTCAATAAATTTGAAGAGGACCAAGCCAAAAATCGAGAAATGCAGAAAAAGGCACTACATGAACAGTCCAGCTGTAGATACACTGATAATTGTTCCGACAGTGATTCATCTTTCAATCAGGTATGTGTGTATTACATTGCTACCTGCATTACAATGTAGTTTCAAATACATATTTAAGGGAGCATATTTTTTCAGCTCCAGGTTCTCTGTTTGTCCTGCCTACGGGCTCTTGCAAGAGCTGTACTGGACCTCATTTCATCATCTCTAGGTAGATTAGGCAGATTTTCTCTATGCTCTAGAGAGCTTGGGGTATTATTAGTATGATTTATAGACATCTTTTTCTGGTCTGATAGAGGTGAAATATACATTGTGAGATCCCTGCTCCGTCTAGGGTAATTTTGGATATACCTTTGGATTGATGGCTTTTTAAGATGATTTAAATATTATTTACACGATATGCAATTTTGTATTCAAAATTCTGTAGTTGTGATTCTATTTCTGACACTGTAGCATTGTTAAGTGCAGATTCACATATGTGCGGTGTGAAATGAAGCTCTGTTTTCACAGCTAATTGGCACAGTAAGTGTTTAACAGTACAAGTCGGGTGTGGATCAGGATTGGGTCAGGTTTATATCAGGATCAAGAGAGAGAAAACCATCTAGAAATCATGACATGTGCAACCACAAACTCATGACGTGCAATTCAGAAGTGGTTCCCATAGAAGTCAATGAGCCTGTAATCCACATCAGAACCGGACTGCACTGCTCAGAAATCGGACAGGACTCTTTTTCAATTCGCACTGAATCCACACTGCCAGTGCACCAGACATATGTGAACAGACACTATAGGATGCAATGTTGTTTCACGTCATGTGGATTTGATGTGGTTCAAACCGCATCCAATCCACATACATGTGAACCAGCTCTAAAAGCATTTTTTGGGGTTTTTGTTTTTATGCTGGTGTTTGGGGATGTGGTGCAATTCATACCAAAATAAATCCTGGTGAGAATACATTGAATTAATGTTTTTATTTATTTATTGTTGCAGAGTTATACATTTATGAACCAGGAACAACTGCAGCTTATTGCTGAACAGTTAGATCCAAGTCAGCCTGAGGAGGTATGTATAATATAATAACTTGCTGTTTAAAAGTGGGTGTCACTTGGCCGCTGCCATTATTCAGGAAGCATTTTCAGACAGAAACAATGATTGGCTGGTTCTGTGTTGCCAGCTTTAAGGAGCCAGAATACCTCATGTGGGATTTTTCAGTGGTCTGTATATAGCATGTATTTCATGATCGTAGAGGGGCAATATTCTTCTACATGCATTTGAGTAACTTTGATCTAAACTGAATAATAAACTGCAGTAAACCTTTCTTCAGACCTTCCCAAAAAGAAATGACTATAATACAACATAAATTGAATTTAACTGCAATAAAATGATTTTACAGACACAAATTTCCCAAAATTATCTTCCAGGACACCCCATGAGATAGACTCCTCTTCCAACAGGAATAGGAAATGCAACATCAAATACACTTTAAAAGGAAGTCCCTCTGTTGAACTGGTCAGTTTTGTGTTTCCTCTGGACAGAGGAGATGCATCACTTACAACCTGGGTGAGGGAGGCCAGTGTTTCTCTGGCTATCCTTTTCTTCCAACCACTACTTTACCTACCTTGCGCCACTGGAAGTAGCTAGTAGGATTTTCTGCAAGATGGCCCTCTAGGACCTCTCCTCAGTATGGGAAGGAGGTAGCTTGTTCCCCTTTTCTCTTTCCGTGCCTGGAGAAGGCCATGTCTGGAAGGGACACACCGCATTGACAGGGACCAGCATGGGCAGCGTGGGTTCCCAGTCCGGGTTTCTGGGTTCATGCACTGTCTGCACTATAGGACACTTTGGTGGGGATGCATGCTGGATCTGCATTGGTTTATGGCCTGGCTGTGTTCCTGCTTGACCAGATGATGCAGGGGCATTAATCCTGGGTGAGTTGAAGTCCTTTCCAGGCACCGGAGGCTCCAATTCCAAGCCTCATTTTTGGCGAAGAGGAAGGGCTGGCTGATGCCTTAATGGTGGTTTCCTCCAGCAGAGGCTTTCAGGACGCTAAAGGTGGAGTAGCTAATACTGCATTTTGGATTCATCAATGCAGACTACAGCTCAGGCAGATACAGGCACTCTTGGCACCAGCAGGAAACAGGTAAGCTGGAGCTTGCTGTACCTACCTACTTTCACTTGTGTTTTGCTCCTAGGTTTTCACTTAGCCTGTATCGGTCACTTGAGGTCCCTGGGTGTTGGGCTTAATGTGACAGGGCACTGTTGGGCTCTCTATTTACTGCAGTGAAGGCCATGCCTGAAGCAGCTTGGCATGAGAACGTTCCCCTCCCCCCCCCTGTACTCAGGCTGATCCAGACATGGGATGGACACCCACTCCCCACCTGCAAGGGCAAGGGAGTTGGGGGGATCCTGACTGATTTCTTCTCTTAAATACATTTTTTTAGGATATAGCTTCTGAGAGAGAAGGAGGAATCCTCAGTGCTTGTAGCATCCTTCTCTACAGTGAAAACGTGAGCTGACATCCACCTTACACTCTTTTGGCTAGATGTGAGACCCCTGCCCAACCTGACCAGTGCCAAGATCGTCTACTCCGCTGCTGTTGGCTGTAGGGGTTCCTCAGAAGGTGGATCTAGGTGGTGATTTACTGGCCCCACTACTCCTTCTCAGCTAGATTAATGTAGCAGGACTAGCAAAAGAAAATTTTCATCTTCTTTAAGGGGAGAAGATGATGATTCTTTCTGTGAGTATAGTTGTTAATGCCTTGGCAGTAAGGGAATACAGTAGATTAAATCTTCAAGGCTTATTATCTCTAGAAGATGTGGATGTTCTTTTTAGGGCTATCTAGTAGGCTTGACATTCAGGGGAAAGTGTCTGTTTTTGCATACTAGTTATACTAATTATCAGTCTATTTGCATACTAGCATGCATTAAAACCCAAGAGAAAGGGGGTGGGGGAATTTTTCCAATCCACTGTAGGCTCACAGCTCACATTAATTAACTTTAATTGTTTCTATTATCTGTTACCTGGGTATGGCTGCCTCACTAGTGTTTGACTTGTTTTCCTACACATGGTACAGTCTGCAGTCTGTTAACACAACTCTGCTGGCAGAACTTTAATCTCTACCTGTTTCACAAAGCCTTCTATTCTCACTAATGCCGAGCTTAAGAGGATTGATTGTAAACTTTACAGCTCTTGATGGAGGACTTGTTACCTGGTATACTATGACCTCCACTGACTTGGGATTTACCTATATAAACCTCAGTGGTTATTTGGGGCTTATCTTTGCGATACACATTCTCTGTGATAGAGTTCTGTCTCAGGGTCAATTTACAGCCTTAGCACAAGTCTGTCTTTTGGACTTAAGGCTTTACGTTGTACTTTGTATCTTGGGCCTGATGTGTAGTAACCATTTTGTGCTACTGGTTTTGCATGTGGCGTTGCTTTATGTTTGCATGGGACTCTTATACTTAGACTATGGCTAGAACCTTAAGTTGTTCAGGTCCAGGGTTTATACATCCTGCTGATGTATTCCAACTTTTCTTACTGCCACCTGCAACCTCTAGAGCACGGGTGTCAAACTGGTGGCCCTCCAGCTGTTGTGAAACTACAAGTCCCATCATACTTCTGCCTTTGAGAGTCATACATGTAACTGTCAATCTTGCAGTGCCCTTTTGGACTTTGGGGTAGTTTGGCAACAGCTGCCACCAGTTTGACACTCGTTCTCTAGAGGTACTCCAAAGGTTGGATGTTTCTCTGGATAATCTGTTATAGCTAAGGCCTCCCATGGGTTTTTTTTCTTTCATGGCCTCCAAGTTGGAGAATTCACATTCCTTGTCCACTCATAGAGACCTCTGCTACTGTCACAATGAAGACAAAAGCCTCCTCTGCTGCATTACCACACCTTAAGGCCATGAAGAGAACTGTACAGTTAATTATTTGTATTGTTATTTATAAAGAAACAATACATAAGGTTCCTGACATGTCTCATGACATGTGAAATCCAATGTTAGTCAATGAGAGCTGTCTTAATTAGCACTATTGAAGTCACTCCAACTTTAGAAAAGGTTCCTGTACTACTTCAAGGCAACTTCTATCCAGCTTGTTCCCATAGACTTTAATAGAAGTCGCCTCCAAGTTGTATTCTCATCTATAATGATGTGATTTGGTCCTGACATTACAGGAAGATTAGTCAGGCAAAATTGCATGGCGTGAAAGTCGCATCTCAAGTTTCATCAAATTACATGCAAATTGCCAGGAAGTCGCCCGGCAAAGTCTCACCTTAAGTTGCGCAACTTTCAGATCACAGTAGTGTGAACCGAGCATAACTGCTAGTTGGTTATGTATCTATTATTTGTTTATGGTTGGCAGTTACCTTGATGACGTTATACACCACTATACTCCCTCCACAGAAAAAGGGTCCATTTGGAGGCTTGTTCTAGTGGATTTTTGGCATCCCCTAATATTCCTGAAGTACTGTAGTTAAGTTAGCATTTTAGGCCAACACCCTACTGTTTAGTCTTTTCAAGTGGCAGTAGGTGCACAGTAGCTTGGGGTAACAGCGTTGTCTCCATATAACACATTTGTTGTGTAATAGCTTGCTATTCTTACACAGTGGAGATTAACATGGGTCTCCAAATGATAATGTATTTCTCAAGGCACTGGGCTTTTTCACATTCACATACAACGATGTAAGTGGTGGAAAGTCACTAGACGTGTGCTTTTGTAGCATATTCTTATATGCTTATATTTTATATAGGGTGGTGTTTTTATATCATCACCATAGTTCAGACCTAGTCATTCCATGTAAGATCTGTTGGGTCTAGTTTTTTTTTCCTTTGCTGTCAAGTCTTCATCTACAGTGTTCTTCAATTACCTTGTTTCTTTGGCCACATAAGCTTTAAGGGCAATTATCTGTCCTTAGTTGACCAGAGCCTCACTAGAGCTGACTTTTTTTATTACGCATATTGATTTTTTGGAATCAGTCCTGTGTAACTTTGAGCTCTTATTGCCTGACATGGCTTAGAGTTTTCACTGCAACCAGGTCCCCTTCCTTGGTTTTTCTCTCTGTTGAGAATTTTAATATAACTGGGCCCACCAAATCTATGCTATTAATGGTAATCCCAAAGGTGGTAAAGGTCTTTGGGCTTTGAATGACCTTCCCTAGTCTAGTAAGGTCTTGCTAATCATCTCATGGGATGTCTTGGAAGATGATTTGGGAAAAACTGAGTTAGACTTAGCAGTAACTCTTTTTCCAGGAGTCTTCCAGGACAGCCGGCTTCACGTCCTTGTGTTATGTTGTTTTTCTCTTTGTATATGTTTTATTCAGGTTTCATCCTTCAGTTCTTGTTTAAAACTGACCAGTTCAGCAGAGGGACTTCCTTTTAAAGTGTATTTGGTGAGGTGTTTACTGTTCCTGTTGGAGGAGGTACCTATATCTCATGGGTTGTCCTGGAAGACTCCTGGAAATAGAGTTACCGATAAGTCTAACTATGGTTTTTTATCTGAGTATGGAAAAATCGCTATTCTTTGTCTGTTTGTCTTCTTTGGTGCTTTGGATTAATTATTTTGGCAATCCTGCAAGTTTTCATTTGGTTCCGCTGGATTTTAATGCAGCATATCACAATGCACACCGAAGAAGTTAGAGTACAATTATCCCCAAAATTGGTGTCTATGGATGCAATAATCCCAATATTGATGTCAGTGGATGCAATAATAACCCCAACATTTCTGTGAGTGGATGCAATAATAACCCCCAACATTGACATCAGTGGGTGCTGTGTTAACCCCCAGTCTTGGTGTTGGTGAACCCAATGATATCTCTCAGGATTGGTTTCAGCAAATGCAATAATATCCCCCAGAACTGGTGTCAGTGGATGCAATAATAGCCTTCAGCATTGTTTGTCAATGATTACAATAATAGCCCCCAGCACTAGTGTAGTTGATGCAATAATAGCCCCCAGCACTAGTGTTAGCGGACACAATAATAGCCCCCAGCACCAGTGTCATTGAATGCAATAATAACTCTGAACATTGGTTTCAGTGAATGCAGTAATACCCCCCTATTACATTTGGTAGTCACTGGCAGTGGCATTTAATTTGCCCCCCCCTTACCACCACCACATTGATTGTCCGTATCAGTGAAATGTAACTTCCCCCACATTGGTGATCAGTGGCAGTAAAAGTTAACCCCCCCCCACCCCCACATTAGTGGGTGTGACAGTGAAAGTGGAACTTAACCCATACATTTCACATTAATAATTATGCTACCAAATTTAGCATGTGGTATTAATGTCTTCCAGCATTGTGCCTGTTTCTTGCTGCTGGAGGCTGCCATTTTGATAAACCCCAGAGCCCTGAGCAGCATTAAATCTTTAGGCTGTCAGCAGATTAGCATTAGTAGTCACTGGGAGTGAGAGTTAACTCCCCCCCTGGCTTTACTGGTCAAGGCAGTGAAAGTGAACCCTTCCCCCTCCTGGGCATTGGTGGGCATGGGGATGAAATTTAACCTTGCATATCCCATCCCAGTTTGATTAGATGTTTGGAATAACTAACATTCCTTGATAAATATACTCTGTTGCTCCCCCACTGTCCTGGTATGAAATGACTGGGAACCAGAAAAGGTAAAAATCTTTTCTCATGTTGACTTTACAAGGTACCACTATAGGACACATGCATATGGGTGATGAATCCCCAGCAGATTAATTCAGCTCACTGTTCATCATTTCCTCGTGGATTAATGTATGTGTGATATGTTTTATTCATCTCTCTGAGGAATGGATATTTCATTCTCACACACTTCAGGTAGTCACTCTTGAAATCACTGGAAGTCCAAAGATTGACAGCAAGGTTTCTGTGTAATTGCAAATGACAGGTAAAACACTATCATGCTGTATGTGTAAATTACTATTCTTGTCCTGATAGATATTCAAGAAGCCTGTCAAACATTGTGCTGCTGTATAAATGCAGAGGTGGTTCATCGCTCAATGCCTCCATAACACCTTTGGCACTTGGAATTAGACGTCCCTTAAATGGGTGCTTAGATCTCTAAATTCCCAACCGTCAATTATTTTCCATATTTGACAGCTGACATTGCTTCTCAGTAGACCTCCATTAATCTCTTTGTTCAACAAAGGTACCTGCAGTCAGCAAGTCAGGAAGAGTCTTTATAATGGTAATCAAATAGGAATGGACCTCTGTACATTTCTGTGATAATCAGAGGTTTCTGTGCAACCCAACATGCATCATCCTAGGAATCCATATAATGACAAGCACATAATGTAGACAGCTGTATCTGGAGTCCAGCAATGTGCAAACCTGCCTTGAAGTACAAGGTGTACCAATTTTATTTCCAGAATGGACTCGTAATAATCCTATCAAACACCTCTGAATTCTTCAAAAGATCAGATGAAATTTGAAGACAACATTCTTTCTGATCTTCTGTCAAGATTTGAGGCACCATCTTTGCGGAAATATTTCTCATTCCCAAATCTGTTGTTAGAATCTACTGCACTGTTTCCATGTTCATGTTCAATTCTTCTGCCAGAATTTGCACACTCTATCTTCTATCTGATCAAACAAGGGTTTGCACTCTGTCCAAATTTGCATCTATCCTTTGCGGTTTTGGGTGGCCACATCTTGAATTATTGTGGATATCTTCCTGCCCCTGTTTAACCACTTCAAGTCTGGACAATTTCACCCCCTTCCAGTCCAGGCCAATTTTCAGCTTTCAGTGCTATCACACTTTGAATGACAATTGCGCGGTCATGCAACACTGTACCCATATGAATTTTTTAGCATTTGTTTGAGACAGACAAACCTTTATTTTGGTGGTACGTGTTCACCACTGGGATTTTTATTTTTTGCTATATAAATGAAAAAGTCCACACTTTTTTTTAAAAAGTGTTTTTCTTATAAAATTTTGCAAATAAATATCTTTCTTCATAAATCTTGGCCAAAATGTATTCATCTATCTTTTTAATGAAACAAAAATAACCCAAATTAGTTTATAACGTCAATGCACAGGCTCTTTCAATGACGCATTTTGTGCGCACGCATGTTTTCAAAGGGATATGCCTGCTAATTGATGTCTATGCAAACTTATTTATAGTCCAGAGCATGTGTTCGTCAGCGGATGCTATTTTCCCGGAGCCCACGTGTGTGTATGGGTGCCATTTTCCTGGGACCAACATACCAGCTTGGGAAAATGCATGTGATCTGCACAGGACCAATCAGCGCTATCCAAACAGAGGGTCAGGGGTGATGCAGCCACATAGGACAATCAGGGGAGAATGAAAAGTCCTCCTACAAGCTTTAACTAATGCTCTGCTGGACACTGATAGAAGTCACAAGACTGCTCTAATTGCTGATGAGAAAAAGTATTTAGCAGTTTATGTTTACTAATATAATTGTATTTCCATGTTCTGTGTACTATGGGAGACCAGCTATATTGAATGTAGGGTCCTGGGTTTAGTAAAACTTTGATTTAAAAAACAAGTTACTTTAATATTAATTTCAAAATGTTTACTGATCAGAATATATATTTTCTATCTTTAAAGGTGCGGAAAGAAGCAATGCAAACCTTATGTTCTGCTCCTCCTTCTGATGTTCTGAACTGTGAATCCTGGAGTGTCCTGCATAAAAACCTCACCTTGTCACTGGCGGACCCTGACTCCACATTTACTGTAAATGCATCTATTATTATTTTTTGCATTCCACAAAAGTATTCCCTTTATTTGTCAGCATAACTGAAATATCTATATTTTGAATTCATTAAAACCTAATCAGCCACCATGTTCTTTTATGATCAATTTTTGTATTTCAATTGAACATAGCAGGACATATGCTTTTATGTAGAAGTCATATTTTTGTAAATGACTCCTACAGTATTTCATACTGTTGTTCTTGAAGAATTCATTAGCGCAACTGAGTGTGTAGTGATTATGTCATGATGGATCCCAGACCCAGTGAAAGACTGTAGTGGTACTCCACATCCAAAGACTTTTGAATCTTTTGTTGTACACAGCTGTAGCCTCATTATGGTTTGTCTTAACCAAAAAATGTTCAGTGAAGACAATGGCCTGTGGTGACTTTGAATTTCAGACATTTTCAATCATTTTGTATTTCAAGCTACTGTTTTATTGGGATGATGTGTTCATGTTAATGTTTTAATAATGTTTATATGGCTATATAATGACAGGCTCCTGTGGGACTTAGCATCTTTAAACATTTGACAAGTGTCTGATAAGTGCTTCTAAATTTATCCCAGCATTCCCTGTAAGCCATGAAAGATAATATACATAGATAAACAGCTTTCTGCTAATCACAATTTTCTATCAGGAGGAGGCGGAAGTGTAGTAGATGCTGAATTTGCATATTCACTGTGTGATAGAGGCATCTGAAAAGATTTCTAAACAATATGCAAAAGCTGAGGAAATAACTTGCTGAATGTCTAGAGAACTTTATAGTTGATTATTATTATTATTATTATTATACAGGATTTATATAGTGCCAACAGTTTGCTCAGTGCTTTACAATATAAAGGGAGACAATACAGCAACAATACAGTTCAATACAAGAGGGTTAGGAGGGCCCTGCTCCTTGGAGCTTACAATCTAAGAGGTAGAGGCTGGTGGTACAAAAGGTAGTAACTGTGGGGGATGGACTGGTAGGAGGAGTAGAAGATTCCATTATTAGCTGAGGGCAGGAAAGGCTTCCCTGAAGAGATTGGTTTTCAGAGATCGCCTAAAAGGGAGCAGAGTAGGTGATAGGCTGATAAATTGGGGTAAAGAGTTCCAAAGGATGGGGGAGGCTCTGGAGAAGTCCTAGAGACAAGCATGGGAGGAAGAGACAAGGGAGCTAGAGAGTAGGAGGTCTTGCGAGGAGCGGAGAGTACGGTTTCGGTGATATTTAGAGACAAGATCGGTGATGTAATTTGGGGCAGAGTTATAAATGGCTTTATATGTTATTGTTAATGTTTTGAATTTTATCTGTGAGGCAATGGGAAGCCAGTGGAGGGATTGGCAGAGAGGGGTGGCAGATACAGAATGGTTAGTAAGGTGGATGAATCTGGCAGCTGCATTCATGATAGACTGAAGAGGGGATAGCCTGCGATTTGGTAGGCCAATGAGGAGGGAGTTACAATAGTCAAGGTGAGAGATAACAAGGGAGTGAATAAATTGCTTAGTGGTTTCCGAGGTTAGGAACAGCCGTATCTTGGAGATGTTGCGGAGGTGAAGTCTACAAGATTTGGACAGCGATTGGAGTTGGGACTGAAAGGACAGATGGGAGTCCAGGATTACACCTAGTACCCTGGCATGAGATGAGGAACTGATGATTGGGTTATTGATCTTGATGAAGAAGTCAGGGGAGGGGGCACGGGCTGGGGGGAATACAAAGAGCTCAGTTTTAGAAAGATTGAGTTTGAGGAAGTGGAGTGACATCCATGCCAATATGTCGCTTAGTAGGTTAGTAATGCGAGAGGAGACTGAAGGGGTGAGGTGAGGGGTAGAAAGATAGATTTGTGTGTCATCAGCATAGAGATGGTACTTAAAGCCATGGGAGTTTATCAAGTGACCAAGGGAGGAGGTGTAGATGGAGAAGAGTATTGATAAACAAGCATTTGATAGGACTTGGAATATAAGGGTGTAGGGCTGTGCCTAAAATACTTAAATAATGCTGACACCTCACCAAAGTGTGTGTAAACCTGCAGTGCACTATGGAATGGATTTCGATCCCTAGATCGTAAACGCCATATCATACTACAGAACACCATCCCCTTTCTAAAAATGATCAGATTGAGGTATGAATGGGATGAAAGGAAGGTAATCCTAGGAAGTCCTGCAGGGCACTCTAACATGATGTGAGTGGACCAGGTGTGTAGGCGGAACCAACAAGAAGCAAAACAAAAAAAAACGTCCCCAACTCATGCAGGCCATATATGGTTCTAATTCCGAACGATTTTTCGTCATAAAATTGAAGACGTTTGCTTCGTAATCCGGTGATGCCATCAATGATTTTGAAAATTGGCCGACCAAGTCATAAAGTTCACCCCATATAACAGGCAAAACTTCTGTTCCTTCCAGGTCACGGCTCATGCACATATTCTTTTTGGAAAAATGATCGTACGATTTGACCATCATTGAGTCGAAAATCGGTCATTTTTCACAAATTTTACAAAATGCCAGATCACCGAAAAGGGGAGGAACCACAAACATCGGCTGGTGCCATTGACCCACTAACAGAGAAAAAATCGGCCGATTATTCTTAGGTCCAATTTTCGGATGAAAAATCGGTCGAATTTCGACCCATGTATGGCTGGCCTAAGTGAAAGAGCAATTAGTCCTCCCAAGGATGGCGCACCCGGACACAAAACTAGGCACACCCTCGCCAAGGTGAACACCACACAAAAATACACACTGTGAAATAAATAAATGACAAAAACCAATACAAAAACAAATAGTGTGTGGTGCTATAATACACCTCTCCCCTAAAAGAGAGATGTTATGCAACGATACCAATGCTATAAATCGTGTAATATGCAATAAACTGGGTATCAATTACCTAAAAATTAATATTCAAACCCAATAGTAAATGGTGCTTTAATGCAACTCCCACAACAGAAAAAAAAATGCTGCATATGAATACAAATGATCACATTACAATATACAATAATAATATAATTAGTGCTTTAAATATACAGTTGCAAGAAAAAGTATGTGAACCCCTTGGGATTACATGGAGTTTTGCATGAATTGGGCATAAAATGTGCTCTGAACGTCATCTAAGTCACAACAATAGAAGAACACAGTCTGCTGAACATAATACTACACAAACATTAGATGATGCCATGGTTTAATTGCACATAACATGTAAACATTCACAGTTCAGGGAGGAAAAAGTATGTGAGGCCCTAGCTTAATGACTTCTCCCAGAGCTAATTGGAGCCAGGAGTGAGCCAACCTTGACTCCAATCAGTGTGATGATATTGGATGTGTTGCTGACAGCTGTCCTGCCCTTAAAAAACACACACCTGTTTTGGGTTTACTGGTTTCAAGAAGCACTGTCTGATGTGAACCATGCCTTGCAGAAAAGAGCTCTCAGAAGACCTACGATCAAAAATTGTTGACTTGCATGAAGCTGGAAAGGGTTACAAAAGTATCTCCAAAAGCCTTGATGTTCAATGCGTCCACGGTAAGACAGACTGTCTACAAATGGAGAACGTTTAGCACTGTTGCTACTCTCCCTAGGCGTGGTCGTCCTGTAAAAATGACTGCAAGAGCACAGCGCAGAATGCTGCATGAGGTAAAGAAGAATCCCAGAGTGCCAGCTAAAGACCTACAGAAATCTCTGGCACATGCTAACATTTATGTTGACACATCTACAATAAGGAAAACATTAAACAAGAATGGAGTACATGGGAGGACACCACGGAGGAAGCCATTGCTGTCCAAAAAGAATATTGCAGCACGTTTGAAGTTTGCAAAAGAGCACCTGGATATTCCACAGCACTACTGGCAAAATATACTGTGGACAGATGAAACCAAGATTGAGTTGTTTGGGAAAAACACACAACACTATGTGTGGAGAAAAAAAGGCACAGCACACCAACATCAAAACCTCATCCCCATTGTAAAACATGGCGGAGGGAGCATCATGGTTTGGGGCTGCTTTGCTGCCTCAGGGCCTGGACGGATTGTTGTCATTGATGGGAAAATGAATTCCAGAGTTTATCAAGACATTTTGCAGGAAAACGTACGACCATCTGTCCGCCAACTGAAGCTCCGCAGAGGATGGGTGATGCAACAGGACAATGACCCAAAGCATACAAGTAATTCAACAAAACAATGGCTGCAACAGCACAGAATACGCCTTCTGGAGTGGCCCAGTCAGAGTCCTGACCTCAACCCGATTAAAAAGCTGTGGCATGACCTTAAGAGAGCGATTCACACCAGACATCCCAAGAATATTGCTACACTGAAACACTTTTGCGAAGAGGAGTGGTCCAAAATTACTCCAGATCGTTGTGCAGGTCTGATCTGCAACTACAGGAAAGGTTTGGTTGAGGTTATTGCTGCCAAAGGAGGGTCAACCAGTTATTAAGTCCAAAGGTTCACATACTTTTTCCTCCCTGCACTGTGAATGTTTACATGTTATGTGCAATTAAACCATGGCAACATCTAATGTTTGTGTAGTATTATGTTCAGCAGACTGTGTTCTTCTATTGTTGTGACTTAGATGACGTTCAGAGCACATTTTATGCCCAATTCATGCAAAACTCCACGTAATCCCAAGGGGTTCACATACTTTTTCTTGCAACTGTAGTTCATAATCTTGTTACTTAAGTTTCAGGGCACCGTGTACAAACAATGGATAAGTGCTTCCACATGTGCTCCCCCTTTTTCACCACAAAGGAAAAAGAGAAAGGGAAGCTTCTTTGGCATATTTACTTATGGTCTGGTATAAGTACAAAGCTCTGGTACTATCTTCATGGTCTGGCATGTGGAAGATTGGTGAGCCAGCAAACGGGGAAACTTCTCATCCTACATGTTGGAGAGTGGAGAACTAACCAAAGCGTGTTGGACGCACTGGAAACAGGGGTCTACCTTTGCGGTGAGTGCAGTGAAAAAGGGGGAGCACATGTGGAAGCTCCCCCTTTTTCACCACTGGACAAACTGAAACTGTATCAAATCAGAAATTGTTGTACAAACTGGAACTGTTACAAATCAGAAATTCTTGTAGAAACTGGAACTGTTACAAATCAGAAATTGTTGTACAAACTGGAGCTGTATCAAATCAGAAATTGTTGTACAAACTGGAACTGTATCAAATCAGAAATTGTTGTACAAACTGGAGCTGTATCAAATCAGAAATTGTTATACAAACTGGAACTGTAACAAATCAGAAATTGTTGTACAAACTGGAACTGTTACAAATCAGAAATTGTTGTACAAACTGGAGCTGTATCAAATCAGAAATTCTTGTACAAACTGGAACTGTTACAAATCAGAAATTCCTGTACAAACTGGAGCTGTATCAAATCAGAAATTGTTATACAAACTGGAACTGTTACAAATCAGAAATTGTTGTAGAAACTGGAACTGTAACAAATCAGAAATTGTTGTAGAAACTGGAACTGTATCAAATCAGAAATTGTTGTACAAACTGGAACTGTATCAAATCAGAAATTCTTGTACAAACTAGAACTGTATCAAATCAGAAATTCTTGTACAATGTGGAACTGTAACAAATCAGAAATTCTTGTACAAACTGGAACTGTTACAAATCAGAAATTCTTGTACAAACTGGAACTGTATCAAATCACAAATTCTTGTACAAACTGGAACTGTTACAAATCACAAATTCTTGTACAAACTGGAACTGTATCAAATCAGATGCAGCTGCTGTTAGGATATTCAGACAGCCACTGGTGCCAGCTGTCTGAATATAATAGCCACAGTGGGAGATTCATCATTCAGCAGGCTGAAAAAAGAAAAACCACAATACAACAATGTATGTATGACCAGCTAAAAGGGATTCTAAAGAGAAGCCCGGATCCTTCTCTTCTCAGGTCCCCTGCAGGCTGTCCTGGCCCCTCCTTCCTGTGGGGTTCCCCCACAGTAAGCAGCTTGCTATGGGGGCACTCGCTGCTCTGTGTGTCCATTCACACACGGAGCCGCAGCTTCAACCCCCCTCTCTTCTCATGGACTCACTGGTTGCAATTGACAGCAGTGGGAGCCATGGCTGAGAAGAGGGAATAGCCGAGACTCCAGTGCACATTACTGAATCGAGAGGGGGCTTAGGTGAGTATTAGGGGGGCTGGGGGGGAATGCTGCACACAGAAGGTTTTTTACTTTCATGCATAGAATGCATGAAAGTAAAAAACTTTGAGCCTTTTTAACCACTTTAAGTTGCAGAATACAACAGCAAAAGAGTTAATGCAGTATTTTTCATGCTTTTATATCACAGTACAGCCTGGAAAAGTTTTCATACCTACATAATAAGCTGAAATAAATTCAGTGACATTAGCCAAATTGATTTTATTTATATGTCTAGTAAGTCCTAAATAGGCTTGTGGGTGTTGATTAAAGTACAGAGGTACATGAGACATTAAGTGGAATTAGAACATGAGCATGGAGTGAATTGCTTTTTCCACTGTAGTTAACTGTAGTACAGAATAAGTGGAAAGACAATTTCAGTCTTATGTATGATTGGTGCATCTTGGAAAAGTAATTTACAAGCCAAGTAAGTAGAGAATTGACTTCTTTTTTGCCTGTTTGTTGCAGCTATCATAGAATTGAGTATAAAGCGGATCTTTGATTTTATTGTATCTACTCCAATACTTCCCATCTTTTATTCACAGAAATGAAAACCTGTCTAATTTTCCCATACTTAGAAATTACCATTTTCTTTCATTTTTGTTTGTTTCACTTGACAAATACTCATAAAGAGGCTGATTTACTAAACGAACTGAGAATGTTCACACAATAAATTGTTTGAATATTCATTTCAATTACCCAGTCATGTGCAGATGAAATAAGTAAACAAGGATTTTCGTTTCACACAATTAGATAATGATGTGAATCTTCATACAATTTATTGGTAAATTGGCCTCAAACTACCAGTCCAGTTAAATCGAATATGTTTGATTGTTACAGTTCTCTATCTACTGGAAGAATTCTGTCTCTAGCAGTCTCTTCTCACATCTGACCAACCACAAAAAATATCTCTGCGACATATGCACTATTACACTGTAACACGGGGGCGGACTGACAACTCATGGGGCCCCCGGGCAATAGGGGATCATGGGGCCCCTGTGTCCTTGTTCACACTCAAAGCACACCCAAAAAAGCCTATAAAAGGTACCAAGGGCATTTCATAGGGCCCCCTATTGACCCCGGGCCCTCGGGCAGTGCCCGAGTGCGCGAATGGTCAGTCCGCCCCTGCTGTAACATAATAGTTAAGGTGGGACTAAACTGTATCTGAGCACCACAAACCAAAAACGGTACCCAATTCATTTTTAATGTTAAAAGAAAACTCATTCATCTAAACAGGACTCCGTGCTTTATTTTGTTGGTAAATCTCTTTGAAAAATGAAATACTACATGAATCATCCCTTACTCAAGATGACTATGGTTAGAAATGTGAGTTGGCCATTTGTAATTCTTTTTTTTTTTTTCAAAAACAGCGGCAACATTTGTAGCCACAGCCTTCTTGAGTAAGGGCAGATGATTCATGAAGCATTTAGCTCCTGGAATCCATCTGCCCATAGCTCAGGCATGCAGGCAGGAGGGTGTGCTCAGCTGAAAAAAACATTTCCTCCCCTCATTGTCCATGAAGATTCCAGAGATGTAAGACATCATTTTGGCCTAGCCCAGAATCCGGGAAACAACTGAAGAAATATTGAAAACAAGTTAAAATGGCAGCTTACATATTTCTGTCCTGGCAGGCTATGGACCGTCTGAGCAATTTGCCATTTAGAATTTTAACTTTAAACCTGTCCAGACTTTTCCAAAAACATATATTGCTGTGGAAATAGAAATAAAAAAGTTTGTTACTGAATCATACTTGACTTGGCTTGTAGTTGTATAGGTTTTCCTTACATACATGGTAACTTGGCTTAAAGTGATTGTAGATCAGATTTTTTTTTCAAATAACAAACATGACATACTTACCTGTTCTGTGTAGTGTTTTTGCAATCGTTGGCAATCACAGAGGTCAGACGTTTCCTGTAGTTGGCCACCAGGTTTGCACACATCTCAGGAGGGATTTTGGCCCACTCCTCTTGGCAGATCCTCTCCAAGTCATTAAAGTTTGGTGGTTGACATTTGGCAACTCGAACTGTCAGTTCCCTCCACAGATTGTCAATCGGATTAAGGTCTGGAGACTGGCTAGGCCACTCAAGGACCTTAATGTGCTTCTTCTTGAGCCACTCTTTTGTTGCCTTGGCCGTGTGTTTTATGTCATTGTCATGCTGGAACACCCATCCACGACCCATTTTCAATACCCTGGATGAGGGAAGAAGGTTCTCACCTACAATTTGACGGTACATTGCCCCGTCCATCGTCCCTTTGATGTGGTGCAGTTGTCCTGTCCCCTTAGCAAAAAAAAAAACCCCAAAGCAGAATGTTTCCACCACCATGTTTGACAGTTGGGATGGTGTTCTTGGGGTCTTAGGCAGCATTCCACCTCCAAAAACAGCGAGTTGAGTTGATGCCAAAGAACTCGATTTTGGCCTCATCTGACCACAACACTTTCAACCAGTCGTCCTCTGCATCATTCAGATTATCAGTGGTAAACTTCAGATGGGCCTGGACATGTGCTCTCTTGAGCAGAGGGACCTTGCGGGTACTGCAGGATTTCAATCCTTGTCGGCATAGTGTGTTACCAATTGTTTTCTTGGTGACTATGGTCCCAGCTGCCTGGAGATCATTGACAAGATCCTCACGTGTAGTTCTGGGTTGATTCTTCACTGTTCTCATGATCATTGACACTCTTCGAGGTGAGATCTTGCATGGTGCACCAGACCTAGAGAGACTGACAGTTGTTTTGTGTTTCTTCCATTTGCGAATGATTTCAGCAACTGTTGTCACCTTCTCACCAAGCTGCTTGGTGATAGTTTGGTAGCCTAATCCAACTTGTGTAGGTCTACAATCTTGTCTCTGACATCCTTGGACAGAGTTTGGAATCTGATTGTTTGATTGCTCCTGTGGACAGGTGTCTTTTATACAGGTAACAAAATGAGATTAGCAGCACTCCCTTTTAAGAAACTGTGTCTAATCTCAGCTTGTTACCTGTATGAAAGGCACCTGGTAGCCATAACTCCTGCTGAATGATTGGGGATCAAATACTTATTTCCCTCATGAACATGCAAATCAGTGCATAATGTGTTAGACATGCATTCATTTTGATTTTTTTGTTTCTATTCTGTCTCTCAGTGTTACAATACACCTACCATTCGATTTTTAGACTGATCATTACTTTGTGAGTGGGCAAACATTCAAAATCAGCAGGGGATCAAATACTTATTTCCTTCACTGTATAGATCCAAAACTTATTTTACTGCATCGTTGAATTGGCCATTTGTGAGTAATTCATTTTTTTCCCCAAACCTCAACAATGATGGGATCCAATGTATCTCCAGCACTATGAATACTAATAATGTCTACTCAAGTCCAACATATAGGCTTCAAAGACAGCATCACATTTAAAGTGGTATTAAATTCAAACATTTATTATATTGCAGCTTAACAATTCTTCGATGTGATGGCTGCATTAGTTTTCACCAGAACAAGCTGCTCCAGAAAATGTATTAGTTAATTTCAAGAAAACCATTTACCACTGACAAGGGTGCCTAAAATGATTAGCTTTTATTTACTAATTAGTAGCATTTGTATCCCAAAAGAAACAAAACTGGTGCTGTAACTGCCTGTGTAACTGTATTGTGGGCTGGAGTTTGGCTTCAATTTGTTAGTGTATCTAAATCTGCTAGTACATCTACACCCCCCCTTACTGAAAATACTGCTATCCAAAAGTGCCCCTGTGCTCCTTCATCCACAGTGTAGGCACTCTAATACAAGAGGTGTGTTACTGACCAGATCACCAAGTGAAAACAGAAGGAAAAAAGCCTTAAAAAAGAAGACTAATGTAGCCTCAACATGCAATGATTGCTAATCTGCAAAATATTACATTTTGGTTTTGGGTTGAATACCAATTTAACTTTGCCTTAAGACAGCACATTTACATAAGAATTCCAAGTATGGCATTGGAAAGCTTTCTCTGATTGGACAGGGTGGAGAGTGTAACATCAACACTCCACCTCTCCTCCTCGTTCAATCAGAAATTAATTTGCATTGATTAACAAAATGAGAAGCATTCTCTGAATTGCACACATGCTGAGCAATCATTGTCACATTTTCAAAATGCAGCACGACAGGTGCTCAATACAGGACCCAGAAGCTAGTAGATATCCCTGGAGTAGCGGTCTACTACAATGATTTCCAGCTTCTAGAGCTGGAAGAATTACAAGAATCCAGCCTAGAATGCACCTGACATCTATGTTACTTCAAAATTTTTTTAACACAATGCTTATTCCTATAGCTAGTTAAAGAAGAATTCCAGGTTCTGCATTTTACATAGTGACATTGGTCCAGCTTGGATATACTGTACCTGTGTGATCCCTCTAGAACAGGGGTTTGGCAACAGCTGGAGGACCGTCAGTTTGACACCCTTGTTCTAAAGCACGGGTGTCAAACTGGTGGCCCTCCAGCTGTTGCAAAACTACAAGTCCCATCATGCTTCTGCCCTTGGGAGTCATGCTTGTAACTGTCAATCTTGCAATGTCTCATGGGACTTGTAGTTTGGCAACAGCTGGAGGGACGTCAGTTTGACACCCTTGTTCTAGAGCACGGGTGTCAAACTGGTGGCCCTCCAGCTGTTGCCAAACCACAAGTCCCATGAGGAATTGCAAGATTGACAGTTACAAGCATGACTCCCAAGGGCAGAGGCATGATGGGAATTGCTGAGTCATGCTTGTAACTGTCAATCTTGCAATGTCTCATGGGACTTGTAGTTTTGCAACAGCTGGAGGGCCACCAGTTTGACACCCCTGCTTTAGAACAAGGGTGTCAAACTGACGGTCCTCCAGCTGTTGCCAAACCCCTGTTCTAGAGGGATCACACAGATACAGTATATCCAAGCTGGACCAATGTCACTATGTAAAATGCCATACCTGGAATTCTTCTTTAACTAGCTATAGGAATAAGCTTTGTGTTAAAAAAAATTTGAAGTAACATAGAAGTCAGGTGCATTGTAGGCTGGATTCTTGTAATTAAATATCAGCCTGCATGTTTAGTGAACAAATACTTAGATGTGCAGTGGAAAAGATTCTGTCCATTTTACATTTACGTCCATTAAATAGCAAGACAAATAAAAAGGGTGGCTCTTCCCAGTGACAACAGTCATAGACAACGATTAAACCCAACTCCTCCCTACTTTAACCAAAACTAAAGTAGAATTCCAGACAGATTGTAAATTAGGCAAAACCCACTCCCGCCCCCATGCTAAGACTGTTCTATCTACCCTGTAAAAGGGAAAATGAGTATGCTTTCCTTTTCTGAAGTCACTATGGTCCTGCCACATGATCGGGTCCTAGCATCGGCTTCAGTGTAGAGTAGAGGCAGCAACAATGGCTGCAGAGGCTGGGCAATCACATCACCCCTAGGCTTACTATAAGGCAGCCTTGTCAACATTCCCCCTCTACACTGAAGCTGGCACTGGAAGGCGGTCATATTACTGGACCAAAGAGGCTTCAGAATAAGTAAGTATAGACATCTTTACTTTTGCAGGGTAGATAACATAATCTTAGAATGGGGATGGGAGTAGGTTTAGCCTTAGAATTTGGCTGGAAGTACACTTTGCTAAAACCAAATAGCCTTGACTTTAAGTAAGGAACTATGAGTTTTATGTACTAACCATGATGTTACTGCTCCTCAACCACCAATCAGCATCAGACCTGTGCTGAAAAATTAAATCTGATTGGTGAATGCAGGGAAATAATTTCATTCTTATAAAGAACATGTTGATACAGAAGACTGGTTGGATAATTGTGTTGTACCTGCTTCCTTTCAAATCCATTCCATCTACTAAACATGCAGTCACGGTTTGTTTGATAAAGGTTACAATGAAGTTTGGCCTGGAGTACATTCCGAGATCCAAGTGCACATTCCAAAGTGCTTCTCCTAATTATATGATTTTTTTTTTTCCTGTTTCATTTGTATTGGTGTTATTTTATTTTTGATTGATAGTAATTTGTTGAAAATCAAGAAACAAAAAGTAAAGGATGGCTACCAAACTTTTTTCATTGTAAATGTTGAATCACAAAATGTGACAGCCATGGTGGCAAGTCTACTATGAATCACTGTGTTTGATGTTGATGCAGATAATTAGTTCTCCGTTAATTGAATTAGAATTTTTTTTATAAATGTTTCCATGTATCATTATTCATTAATCAAGTTCAACGAAGTAATGGCTTACCATTTTTAAAGGCACTTTGGCTCACAACAAATTAATCAGGACTGACCCCTGTTTTTTGGCTGGCATTGCTTCTTTCTGTGCCAGCTTTCCATCGTATATGGCTGGGAGTTATGTCTTAAAACTCAAGTGTTTTGTGCTAAACTTGAGCATCTGTGTACATCGATGCCATCTGTGTGCTTGATCAATATTTAGATCTTATCTGATCATATAATGTACTCCATAACAGGGGCGGACTGACAACTCATGGGGCCTCCGGGCAATAGGGGATCATGGGGCCCCTGTGTCCTTGCCCAAACTCAAAAAAGCCTATGAAAAAGGTACCAGGGGCATCTCATGGACCCCGGGCCCTCGGGTAGTGCCCGAGTTTCCAAATGGTCAGTCCGCCCCTGCTCCATAACATCACACTGCTTTGAGGGTTCAGGAACCTGTAGCTTAGAACCCCCCTTTCACCTATCTACATACATGCCCTCCTTAGCTGTCATTCAATACCAGTGACAAACTCTTTATGCATTCTGTGTCTTCTTGTGTCATGAAGGAAACCTTTCTGCATAAACTTGTACTGTAGAACAATGTTCTTTACATATGTAGGGCAGCAAACCACATCTGCGCAGGTTTAGGTTTTTTTTTAATTGACTTAACTTTCTCTTTAGTAAAACAATTTTGTCTATGGTACACAGCGGAGAAGATATAAGCCATATAACTATAAGGGGGAATTCTTTACAGTTCTAATTCTGCTTCTAAAATGCAGCACAGGTTATCACAAGCATTGCTCAGTTTTATTATGGTGCTTCTGGTAATGTTCTTATACTGCACCGTCCTCAGCAGGATCAGATCAGTGTTGGTATGGATCCAGACGCTATCCTGACAGCTATAGGACTCTATAATAAGTGCAACCGACTAGAAGTCAGAATCTTTGCTAAGAGTATGAAACTGTGGAAAGGAAATCATAACGGCAGGTACACGCAAAGACCTAGCACAATGGTACAGTGTGTGCTAAGCTTAGACCAAATGTAAAGTGACTTTTCGGTCTCTCTCGTGAATTTCCCTCTGCATTTGTCAAGAACTTCTCTGTGCCAATTAATACATGTCAACTGCGTTTGCACTAGCCAGGGACTTGATTTTTCATGTGAAGACCTCTCATATATAAACATTTCTTAAGTCTGAATAGACTGGAAATAGACTTGAGTAAATACAGTGCTTATGTCAAGTTTTTTTTTTTTTTTTTGCTGTCCTTGATTTGTGCTGTTTTGATCCTGAAAATACCTCCCATATGTGATTAATGTTTTTATTTAAGTTATCCTTAGAGTTGCCTAGTTAGCTCCAGCCCAAACTTTTTTTCTTGGATAGACTGGGAATAGACTTGAATAAATACAGTATGTATGTCGATTTTTTTTTTTTTTTTGCTTTCCTTAATTTTTGCTGCTGTGTTCCTGTATATATCTCCCATATGTGATTATTATGTAAGTTATTCATATAAAAACAAGAGTAGTCTAGTTAGCTCCAGACCAAACTTTTTTTTTTTTTTGATTGACAAGATATGGTTAAATACATTTACTTATTTCAATGTATTTAGTTTAGTTTTTTTTTGCTTTCCTCAGTTTGTGCTGCTTTGTTCCTGTATATATCTCCCGTATGTGATTATTATTTAAGTTATTCCTATAATAACAATATAGTCTAGTTAGCTCCAGACCAAACTTTTTTTTTTTTTCTTGATCAACAAAATATGGTTAAATACATTATTTATTTCAATGTGTTTTGTTTTTGTTTTTTTTTTTGCTGTCCTTAATTTTTGCTGCTGTGTTCCTGTATATATCTACCATATGTGATTATTATTTAAGTTATTCCTATAAAAACAAAAGTAGTCTAGTTAGCTCCTGACCAGACTTTTTTTGATAGAAAAGATATGGTTAAATACATTACTTATTTCAATGTTGTTGTTTTTTTTTTCTGTCCTCAATTTGTGCTGCTTTGTTTCTGTAAATATGTGTAAATATGTGATTTATGTTATCCCTATAATGCAGAATTTTCTACTTAGCTCCAGCCCAGACTTTTTTTTTTGGATAATGATAGTCTTGGGTAAATACCTTTTGTTTTTGGGATTTTTTTTTTGGGGGGGGGTTGCTTTCCTTGATTTGTGTTGCTTTGTTCCTGTAAATACCTCCCATATGTGTTTTTTTTTTTTGTGGCTAGACTACAGATTAACTTGAGTAAATAAAGTACTTATGTTAAGTTTTTTGCTGTCTGTGACCCAGTCAAGTAGATTTCACCTCAATTCCTGTCCCTGTCTCAGCAGGGCAAGCAATGAAGGGAGCAATTGTCACCAGTACTAGAAGACACCGACAGTACTAATAACCTGACAAAACTTTTAACTCTTGTCCAGTGTCCCTACGGCAGAGATTTCCCTTCCCTTACTTTTAGGACAAGAAGTAATAGAAAAGCTGGCCATAGATAGTTCAAAATTTGGCTGATTCAGCAGGTACCAGCTGAATTTCAATGCATGCATGGCCATTCTTTTTCATGAGAAGTTGATGTAATGCTTGACTTCTCATGAACTGGCTTGTTGGAAAAAATTCCTGCAATCAGCGCTGCAGTCAATCAGGTGGAGAAGTACCTGCTGTCAGAATATGGTATCACAATGGGGAAGATTCTTCTATTCACTCGCTGGTTGATCGAAAAATCTGATCCATGTATGTCCAGCTTAAAGTGACACCGGGTTGCCTAGGCAAGGAGTCACAGCTAGCTTCCCACAGTTTGCATGGTGATGTTGGAGACCCATAGACTGGCGAAGAAAAGAACTGCCCTGGGTGAGGACAACGCTGGATCCTTGGACAGGCAAGTGTCCTATTATTAAAAGTCAGCAGCTACAGCATTTGCTTTTTAATTTTTTGGGGGGAGAAACTGAAGAACTGTTTTAAGTCTATCCGGTGGAATCATAGAATGCAGTAAAAACCTGACATAGTGTAGGTTATATCCCATGCACAAAAAAAAACAAAAATAAATGTTTTGGCTGAAGTTAGGCTTTAGGCACGGCAATAATGGCAAGCACCACGTTAGAGTCTGTTAATGTGTGTTCCTCTTCAGATTTAGCAAGTAAATAGAATATAGATAAATTATGTCTGTCTTAGGGAACAAGCCAGGTAGGGTCACATGCTGCTTATTTGACAATAGGTGGACACCACTAATATAAGTTGTTAATTTTAGGAAAGGATTCTACGTTTTTATGCCAAAACATTTTCTTCATCGCCCCTGAATATGGCAAGAGAAGTCTATACAAGTTTGGGTATGTACTTTTCTTTTTCATTACCTAATTATATTTATCACTATCTAATATGAGTAGGATGAATTCAATATGAAATGACAATGGTATACCACTTGACTATAGCTTACCAAGTTTGCAGTTGAAGAATATGAGTATCTTTGACCTTTTCGAAATAGCCTATATCTTTGCATAGAAAGATTCAGTTCTAAAAGGCACTTTACAGAGGCAGATGATGGACTAGAAATGGGACAATGCAGAGCATGTTTTCATTTTTCGCTATTCCTGTCAGATCATCCAGTTATGTAATTGCTTTTTCTGCATTGAATCAACATCTCACTATTGAGATAAATGTTCTTCATATGAGTATGCATTTCTCCTTCATTCATCTGTCAAATAAGGGAACAAAGGTTAGATTGAAGCGAAAGCATAACATATAGATAGACAGCATCAAGTCCTAATGCATTTTCCATATCTTTTTAAATTAGATAAATAATATGAAGTGCTCTAGAGATACAAAGTGATATGTTCAATGAAAATTAAAAATGTCCATATACTGCCTGTTATAGTGTTTATCTAAGCTGATTCTGTTATCAGCTAAAATGGTTAACACACTTTTATTTATTTTATTTATTTATTTTACACTGGTATATCAAAAGCACCTTCAGTGTGTATATTGGCTTTGCAGTTCATCCATTCAGATTGATTGACACCATGCTGGGTCTAATAGGAAATATACTTGCTGCCTAGGGTCTCTAATGTGATTTAGCACTGTGCGATGCATACAGTGACATTGGTAGATCTTCTATTTCTGTGCAAGGGCTGCTGTCAACCACTCAATATCTTGGGTGTGCCAAGACTAGAGTCTAGGCTAGATTTCTGCATAGGCTATGTAGACTATGGCCTAAAGTAGCAGGGCTGCCAGGGATGGCAAAAGTTACCAACACATCACCGATAATAATAAGACTAGCCAGTTGACTGGGGTAGAAGGGGAAGTATGAGCTGGGGAAGGCGGGGATGACAAGAAATATAAATCCAGCCCCATCTAGAATACAAAGTGATCTCCCTGCTCTTGTGTTGGTTTCCTTTGGGTACTCCGGTTTCCTCCCACACTCCAAAGACATGCTGGTTGGTCAGTTGGCTCCTGTCTAAATTGGCCCTAGTATGTGTATGTATGAATGTGAGTTAGTGTAGATTACAAGCTCCTTGAGGGTTAGGGACTGATGTGAATGTACAATATATATGTAAAGCGCTGTGTAAAATTGTTGGCGCTATACAAGTACCTGTAGTAGTACTAATATTAATAATATTATTAGTAAACCTTCATGTTTTTTTTAAATAACAAACATGTCATATTTACCAATGGTTTCGCGCAGTGCAGCCCCTAAGCTCCTCTTCCTGGGTCCACCTCCAGTGCTACTGGCTCCTCCCCCGCTGCTGAGTACCCCCCCTAGCAAGCTACTTGTAAAGCCTAGGTTCACACTATGAATCGCCTCTGAAATGCACAGAAATACGCACCACATTCCTGTGCAATTTACATGCGATTCACTGTGTTGCGATTTGAACCCCTTTAATTTTGAATGAACTCAAATATCACCCCATCACAACAAATCACATTTGGAAATGCACTGCAACCAGACTGCATAGTAGTTTTATACCATCTGATCCCGTGCAGGAAAATGCAGTGCGTTTGCGACCTGTGTTTGGGATGTCATTAACATTGCACTGACACCCACTGCAGAACCCAAGGGCAGTGTGTTTTGAATGCGGTGCAGGAAGCATGCATGGGTTGCATGTTTCCCGAACTGCGTTTTAGTGTGAAGGGAGGTAGGGGCACTCTTGCGGGTTTGCTCCCAAGCCCTGCTGTCTCCGTCCATAGTACACAGACAGCTGTGCTTTTCCCACCTTTCCCGCTCCCTCATCATAGGATTTGATTGACAGCGGCAGAAGCCAATGGCTCTTGCTGCTATCAATCTGCCCTGTGAGCAGGGAAAGAGCAGAGAGAGCTGTACTCTTGTCCACAGCGCTGAATTGAGATTGGGCTCAGGTAATAAGGTATAAAAAGGGGGCTTGTAAAAGCACATAACAAGGCAAAATAATAATAATAGAGTACATCTCTGCATCACATCCACATTTCCCCATATTTCCTCTTTAAACACAGCAAGTACAAATAACTGTTGATGTGCCAGAAATATAGTGTGCTCCTTTCTTCCTGCTTGAGCTGACATTACAGTGCCTGTGGAGAACAGAAATCCCAAGAACATGGAAGAATCCTTCTGGCAGAATCAAAAACTATTGTTGCTCTTATTGAACAGATATAACAAAAACTCCCAACTGTATATTTAGCAGACCAAAAGGGAACATATAAAGAGAACTTTATCGTTAGGGATTACATGCACTTTATCTAAAAGCATTACTCCGGGTAGTGAAGTAAGGGAGGAAAGAGAGTGGGACAGAAGAAAGGGGTGGAGGACAAAGAGGGAAAAGAGGACCTGAGAGTGAGCACAGAAAAAAGAAAGGAGGAAAAGAAAAGTGTCCCATCCACTGTCTACAACTTTTTTTTCTGTAGGATCCCAACAGTACCCTTGGATCCAAGTTTATTAGATTATTAATATTGCATATTAGTGATAGATCTGAATGCATATTGACGGGTTGCATCAGATCTGTATTGAGGGTATTAAAACTAACTCAAAGGAAAAATGTAATCTATTGTAGCTTCACGAATCCTTAAGTGTGATGGTTGCATTCACTTTTTTTCCTAAGGTTTTTTTCCTTCATTTTCATCCGGTGATCCAGCCAGTACTATACATTTTGCCTCAGGGTGGCCAGTGTCAGCATCGGACAGTAGCACTGTTTGGAGACTACTATATTTAGATGGACCTTACATACGTGACTAACAAATTAAAGCCTAATTCCAGCTAACATTTTTAAGCAGTTACAGCAACCGTTTTTTTCCTTTATATGCAAAATATAGTGTGGTGCTTCCCAAATACTTCACCAATCTTACAATCCTGTATATATAATATTAATCCCCAAAACTACAGTATATGCAAATAATAATGTCTCTAAAAAGTCTCTCCAGTGTCTTTTGTATTGCTAATACTCTATTACTCATCACCAATATGTGATCCCAAAACCATCCACTGTTTTGTGCAACCACCACCAGATGTGCTCTCACCTGGAGACCAGGACCTTACATATTATGCAGGGTGATAGAAAACTCGTGTGCCACTCTGTGGACTGTTAATAACTCTGTGATGTTACTAATTATCTCTTCTGATGGCTTCCATTTCTGCTCCAAATTCTCCTTCCACTGCAAGCAATACTCTTCCCTTAAGGTGCTCTCCAATTCTCTCCTATTCTCAGCACCACATAATAAAAGAAAATGCTAAATAGTGCTTTAATAATATTATCTTATTAAAATGTATTTCCTTTCCCAAATGCAGAAACACACTCACTTTAACAAAGTGCAACATTGCACCAAACATTGCCAGCATGAGTGAACGCTTGCAGTTAGCTTTATCCAACAATCCACACCGAGCACTCAGGAAAGCTTTTATGAGTGTGAAGTCCCTGTACACTGTTATGTGTAAATTCATAAGTCATTTGTTGTAAAATGATCATTCAGTAAACTTCAAGTGCGCATAATAAAAGATCTGCATAGTTTAGAAACAAACTAAGCCCATTTGTAGGCATAGGATATCTAAACCTATTGTGCCCTGGTATACATAACAGTGTCCGGGTGACTTCACACTCATAAGAGCTTTCTCGAGTTCTCAATGTGGATTGTTGGATAAAGGTTGTTTTACACTACTCCTGGTGTTGTTCCCTGTAGAGCTGCTCAGTTGCCATAAAGCACAAAGAATCTAACCATACAGGACGCACCAATTCCCCAGTGGAGCTGCTGGGTGGACATATGGACTAGAGACTATTTACTTATGATATAGCGTATTGCTATATTTTAGCGCCTGAACTACATAGTTTGTTATATATACAGTTAATTGTATACAATAGCAGTCTCCATATCTTCCCTGCACTTCCGTACTCTCCCAAGCATTGTGACATCATCCAAAAAGCACTACCCTACGCGTTTTGTCACAGCACCAACTATTGCCAGCTGAAGGTACATATACAGGGGATACCATAATGAAGTCACGTGCCCCTGTGATGAAACGTGTAGGATGGGGCTTGTTGGATAATGCTTGGGAGAGTGTGGAAGTGTGGTGAAGATACAGAGACCGCAATTATATACTAACTAACCGTATATGTACAGTACATTCATACTGGCATTACTTGTTGCAATATTGCAGCTTGTTAAAGTGATTACGTTTCAGCATTTGGGAAAGGAAATATATATTTTAATAAAGATAAAGCACAATTTAGCATTTTCTTTTATTACAGTATGTGGTGCTGAGCAGAGGAGAAAACTAGAGAGTACCTTAAAGGGAGAGTATTGTTTGGAGTGGAAGGAGAATTTGGAGCAGAAGTGGAAGCCATCAGCGAAAATTCTCAGTAATATTACAGTGTTATTAACAGTCCATAATATGTAAGGTCATGGTCTCCAAGTGAGAGCACATCTGGTGATGGCTGCACGAAACAGTGGATGGTTTTGGAAGCACTTATTGATGATAAGTAGTAGAGAAGCAATACATAAGACACTGGAGAGACTTTATAAGGACATTATTATTTGTATATAGTTTTGGTGATTATTATTACATGTACAGGATTGTAAGATTGAGGAAGTATTTGGAACACGCGACACTATATTTGGCACATAAGATCAGCTATACATACACATATGAGAGTGTGGAAGGTGCAAGTTGCTTTCATTAGAATTTTTTTATTGCGTTTGATAATAGATCATTATTGTGTCTTAGCACCTCATAAGGAAATAATGTAATCTGTATTTTTTTTTTTCCCTTTTGGTATAAAGGTTTAACATAAATAAATAAAAGATGTCCATTGTAAGCATTATAAGGAAAGGGGGCACATCCAGGGATGTGCCTGTTACACAGCTCAGAGCTATCAGTTAGTAAATATAAGAAATTAGGTTTAGGGTACTATTTGAACGCAGCAAAAAGCCTGATCCCCAAGTATTGGAAGAAAAAAGAAATACCGAAAGAGGAGGAGTGGATAGAAAGAGTAAATTGGACTAGTAAGATGGAGAAGACATATTATATACAGGAAGATAAGTTGGAGGTATATCTCGCGAAATGGGAAAAATGGGAAAACTTTGTAATAAACGTGAGAAAGTGAAAAGTAGAACGTCATAGAGAATAGATAGATGGGTAGGATATGTTTGCTTTGGATAAAAGATAAGGAAAATGCAGAGTAGGGGGGGGGGAGGGGTTAATGTTTTAAGAGGGGGGTAAATGAAGTAATAAGAAATAATTGTATATTTATGATGATTGAGATGAAAATGTTTTTTTTCTTTCTTTCTATTGTTATTACTGTGAAAAACTAATACATATTTAAATATAAGGAAAGGGGGGCTCCTAGGGGATTCTTTGGTGTCAGCAATAGACTGTCAGGAATGACTCATGCACATAGAAAAGGGAAAGGGAGGATAGGAACCACACTTAGTGCTTTGCATTGGGGCTAGTACACATTATAGAGGGATATGCTTTGTTCATTTTTCCTTTTTGATATTTACAACCACTTTAATACTACCTCTTTCAAGTCAGTGACATACTAGCCAGTGCAGTTATTATCATGATGTTACTTCTGTTGCCTGTACTATTTAATAACATGCCAGCTAGAACAGTTTCCATATTTCTATCTTGTGTGATTGGATGAGGGTGGATCATGACATCACCATTTCACCACTTTACCTCATCCAATCAGGGAACACCGAGTATTCAATTGAAAGAAATACAAGGCGTTCAATTAAATGGCAGCAGTGCAGAGTGAGTGACCCACTGTTGTCAAGGTGCAGAGGAGGAACTGTTCGCATAGAACCCGGAAGATCTCAACTATCACCGTGGTTTACCAGCTATACTTTTGAAACATAATTTTAGCTAACAGTCACGGTGACTTATTATAGGAAAACTTTATCTCACAATTCATAGCTCACCTAGCAGTTTCTGTCTTTACACTGCATGCTAGGTAGTCAGATTTAATTGAATTTTACAGTGCGTAATAAGTCATTCTGCGCACAGCTGAAGTATCTGACCCTTGAGGCTGCAGGGAAACCAGAATGTTGAATAATTCACATGTGCAGAACTGCAGTTGTGCATATTGTGTGTTTTAACTCCAAAAAGTGCTTTTGAGTTTGTTATTGTGTTGACCATGAGCCCTGAATTTACGATTTGTTTTTGTTTGTTTTTCAGCCAAGCATTTGGAATTGTCATTTGTCTCCAGGGAAAGTCGCAAACCGATATTGTTAACTGGAATAGACATTAACAACCATGAAGTAGTGCGTACTTTAAAGAAGGTATATAAAGTTCTGATTACCTTACCTTTTATATGTGATTCAAGAAAAAAATGCCAATTATTTATAAAATTTACATGTTCATTTGTTTTCTTGTTCCTTCAGATTCGACTGTTAAATGACTACCAGAAGGAGGTTCCATCTTTTTGGATCCGACATCCAGAAAAGTACTGCATCTGTGTATCTTATATTTTTGTAAATAATCTATTTAGACATAATTAAAGGATAAGACCACTTTTGGGAACATGTTACATGTTCTAACCGTTTTTAGGGTGGAACACGTGACATGTTCCTGATCCTGCAGCCCGATTCTCCTCCCCGTACATGAGTAGTTCCTATACTAGCTGTCGCTTTTTAAAAGCAACGCGACTGTGCGGAGCTCCGCCCACGTAGCCACGTCATTCATTCACAGTTTTCTGTGAATAAATGGACTACAAGTCCCTAAAACCTTAGTGGTTGTCAGCTTGTAGTTCTCAATTAACTACCACGGCACTGTAAGCGCCGTGGTAGTTCATTGAGTCTTCTTGTCAAGTACTGGCTTGCCCATAAGGGATGTACGAGCAAACAGATAAACTGACAAGTCTGCAGGATACCTGCATGACATCAGCAATCTGCTGATCACTGGGGCAATGCTTTACATGCTTCTACTACAAAAAAGAAAAAAAGCACATTTATTTACCTGCAAAAAAATGTGCATTTATTATTTTTTGTAGAAAGGTGAACTTCTCCTTTAATGCTATACTCCAGACAGATATAAAAAAAAAGTCAATTCAGTTATATTTTAATTACAAAGTAATGAAAATTATTTTAAAATTAAACTAGATTCTGTTTTAATACCAATCCCTGTGATTCCCTGCACAGCAGCAGGTAGAGGAAAGGCCAGGATTAGAGGTCATGCAAGCTTTGCTGCATGGACATGTGCTGAGATGACAGCCATTTGCCTTTCTGTTTCTGGTCCAAATTCGTTCTAAATCACTGACCTGGAGTAAGTCAGAGTGATAAGTCAAATATAAAAAAAAGTACCAGTCAATTCAGTTATGTTTTAATTACAAAGTAATGAAAGTTAGTATAAAATGAAACTAGAATCTGTTTTTTAATACCAATCCCTGTGATTCCCTGCACAGCAGCAGGTAGAGGAAGGGCCAGGATTAGAGGTCATGCAAGCTTTGCTGCATGGACATGTGCTGAGATGACAACCATTTGCCTTGCTGTTTCTGGTCAAAACTGTTCTAAATCACTGACCTGGAGTAAGTCAGAGTGAAGTCAGATCTCCTGATCTGCGTGCACGTTCAAAGCATTAAAGTCATGGGATAATCTAGTCAACTCGGCAACTATGAATATGAGACATCAGCATTGGCAGCCCCCATTTTTCTCTAATGACAGGTTTACCGTACAAAAGCTAAGTTCACCTTTCTAAAAAAATATTAAATGCACATTATGTGCAGGTAAAAAAAATGTGTATTTATGATTTGTTTAGGAGCCTTATAAAGCTTTGCACCCGTGACCAGCAGATCACCGTTGCAATGCAGGGCTCCTGCAGACTCAGTGGGGTTTATTTACTAAAGCTGGAGAGTCCAAAATCAGACTCCCTTCTGCATAGAAACGAATCAGCTTCTAACCTCAGCTTGTTCAATGAAGCTTTGGCAATGAAACCTGGAAGCTGATTGGTTTCTATGCAGAAGTGAGTCTGATTTTGGACTCTCCAGCGTTAGTAAATAAACCCCAGTGTATCTGTCTGCTTTTACCTCGTATGGGCAGGCAGTTACTCAGTGACAGGAAGCCTCAATGAACTACCTAGAATGCTTACCAGGGCCCTGGTGGTTCATTGAGAACTTCAAGCTGTCAGATGCAACGGCTGTCAGTACTTGTTGTTCAGTCACAAAACTCTGTGAATGAATAATGCGGCTGTGTGGGCGGAGCCCCACATAGCCACGTTCTTTTTAAATTGTGACAGTGGGTGCTGGGAAAAGATCTCCAGCCTGCTGCCGCAATTAGAAGCGGGATTGGGGAGGCTGCAGGAGGAAGAACATGTTAGACGTTTGCCCTAAAAACAGGTTGAACCTTTAAAGTGGAATAACAGCCTAAGACTAACTGTTCTTAAAAAAAAAAAAAAAAAAAAAGCCCCCTTCCCACCTATTCTGCCTAACCCATATAAAAAATGTGTGTACTTGCCTGTTTTTAATCCTCTTTGGTCCTGTAATGTGATCCTGCATCTCTGGGTCCACTGTGAGTGAGCTGTTGCTGCAGGGGAGAGAAAGGAGTGCCAACAATGGCTGGGCTATGGGAGCCTATGGGTGATGTCATGGCTGCCGAAATTCCTAGTCGTTGAGCTCTCTATGAGCTGCAGCTGCAGGGTCACATGGCTGGACTGGATCGGCTGAAAAATAGGTAAGTACACACATTTTTTTTTTGTTACAGAATAGGTAGGTGGAGGGGGAGGGAACATTTCGAGGAATAGTTAGAGATAGGGTTTTCTTCCATTTTAACAACAGACCTATCATTAAAAATATGGTTCCTTGCCCACCTTGCTCCGTTACACGTAGCTGGCAAACCTTGAAGTACTTAGCTTGTTTAGAGAAAATACAAGCACCTGTGAGTGTACATGGGAGTTTTCAATCAGCCTTAGACAAAAGTTAATAGAAAGCTGCTTTTTTGTCTGGTACTGGTTTTATTTTCCAGTTCCCCTGCAAGTTGACAGGTGGGTTCCCTACTGGATTCCATAATCTTTATTTGCAGTACCCAGTAAAACATCCATATATGAATGTATATGGTTTCGCCTGCATCCTCTCTGCCACATGCCGCTTCCGTGGTTTTAGGTTTATAGTGCATGTGTCCGGGGAAGACACCAGATTGGGAGGGTTCCACTTTTTAAGTGAAATTATGACAACCCCCTTCATATTTGCAACATGTCTTATGCTATAAGGGCCCATTCACCCTATGTGCCTTGACTAGCATTTTTCTGCATTTGATCCATGCCAATCACTGCAAGAGCAAAGTTGTTTTCTATATGCCCCATTCAAACTACAAGGCTAGAGTGATGTACAGTGTTGAAAATTGGCAGATATGGTGCAATCGTATTAAACACTGCAGCTAACCACACTACAGTGCAACACAGCACGCTGCAGTTCAGAGACTTGAATGGAGTGCAACTTTGTAAACTCTCAGTAATGCAGGGGAAAAATAAAAGAAAACAAACTGTAAACAGTGTGATGCTGAAAGTTTTAGCATGTGGCTAGTGCGAACGAGCTCTAATTCTGCTTATAAAAACGATTTACAGTATCTGGCCACTGCCTTTGGAATGAGAAAACTAAGGATGCATTTATAGCATCTAGGCAGGGGCCTAACAAATAAATCTGCCTTAATTATGTTTATTTAAAAGAACTAAAAAAAAAAAAAACTAATATGCTAATTTACTTTTAGTGGCAATTATTTTCTCATTTACTTGATTAGTAACATTTTTCTCTCCAATTAGGTACATGGAAGAGATTGTAGAGAGCACATTATCCCTATTAACTGTAACTCAGGATGCAAGTTCTCAAATGCTACTGGAACCCGTCTTTTATTTGTCTGTGATTGATACAAAGGCTGTGTGGTTCAAGAAATGGATGGTAATTGGAAAAAAAAAATGTTTCAGTTTATGGAGTTGCTTGTTACTGAGGGGAAGGGGGGCTTAATACTATACAAATGGTAATATCACTTTTATTTAATAAACAACAAACAAATGCTTTATATTACTCTGCACCACTTTAGTTTGACGAATAATGCATATTCTTTCTTTAACATTTTTGAAAATATACAGCAGGACCACATACCATATGTGATATTGCATAAGCAAACCAAAAATATGAAAACACCCCTAGCAGATTCATGCTCCTCTAACACGGTTGTATTTTACTTGTTTTTTTTTGCTAGTTTGCTATTGTAATTTATTAATGTTAATATCAGGGATTTTTTTCCTCAGAGAATAGGTGCAGGGATTTGTCCCCTCTCCTGGATCGCTTTTCTCTCTGACCCTACCCATCTCCCAGCACCGCTCCTTTTTAAAGATTACAGAATCAAGTATCATTTTGTGATAATATATAAGTAATTTCTAAAGAATTTGTTAATAATAAAAAGAAAAGCAATAAAATGTACAAAACATAAAAAATATACAGCACTTACAAAAGTAAGGCACTTCAAAACCTCAAATCTGCTACAATGCATGCATGCACTGCAGATCTCAGAGCAGCCTCAATGCAGGCATGCATTTCATATCCCAGACCAGCCTCAATGCATGCATGCAATTCAGACTTCAAACTAGCCACAATGCACAACACAACAAATGATGATCATGAAATACACATGTTCACCCAGCACAATATACAGATATTTACAGCATGATCATTCCCCTACTGTGCTGTCTCTGTAGTAAGTCCAAGCTGGACACAATGCAATATACAGTGAAGGAAATAAGTATTTGATCCCCTGCTAATTTTGAATGTTTGCCCACTGACAAACAAATGATCAGTCTAAAAATCAAATGGTAGGTGTATAGTAACACTGAGAGACAGAATAGCAACAACAAATTCAAAAGAAATGCATGTCTAACAAATTATGCACTGATTTTCATGTTCATAAGGGGAATAAGTATTTGATCCCCTATCATTCAGCAGGATTTCTGGCTACCAGGTGTCTTTCATACAGGTAACAAGCTGAGATTAGAAGCAGTCTCTTAAAGGAAGTGCTGCTAATCTCATTGTGTTACCTGTATAAAAGACACCTGTCCACAGGAGCAATAAAAAAATCAGATTACAAACTCTTCACCATGGCAAAGACCAAAGAGCTGTCCAAGGATGTCAGGGACAAGATTGTAGACCTGCACAAGGCTGGACTAGGCTACCAAACTATCACCAAGCAGCTTGTTGAGAAGGTGACAACAGTTGGTGCAATCATTCGCAAATGGAAAAAACACAAAACAACTGTCAGTCTCCTTAGGTCTGGTGCACCATGAAAATCTCACCTTGTGCAGTGTCAATGATCATGAGAACAGTGAGGAATCATCCCAGAACTACACGTGAGGATCTTATCAATGATCTCCAGGCAGCTGGGACCACAGTCACCAAGAAAACAATTGGTAACACACTACGCCGACAAGGATTGCAAAACTGCAGTGCCTGCAAGGTCCCTCTGCTCAAGAAAGCACACGTGCAGGCCTGTCTGAAGTTTGCCACTGAACATCTGAATGATGCAGAGGAGGACTGGTTGAAAGTGTTGTGGTTAGATGAGACCAAAATCGAGCTCTTTGGCATCAACTCAACTCGCCGTGTTTGGTGGAGGAGGAATGCTGCCTATGACTCCAAGAACACCATCCCAGCTGTCAGACATGGTGGTGGAAACATTCTGCTTTGGGGGTGTTTTTCTGCTAAGGGCAACTGCACCGCTTCAAAGGGACGATGGACAGGGCAATGTACCGTCAAATCTTGAATGAGAACCTTCTTCCCTCAGCCAGGGCATTGCAAATGGGTCATGGATGGGTGTTCCAGCATGACAATGACCCAAATACACGGCCAAGGCAACTAAGGAGTGGCTCAAGAAGAAGCACATTAAAGTGCTGGAGTGGCCTAGCCAGTCCCCAGACTTTAATCTGGTTGAAAATCTGTGGAGGGAGCTGAAAGTTTGAATTGCCAAACATCAGACACCAAACCTTAATGACTTGGAGAGGATCTGCCAAGAGGAGTGGGATAAAATCTCTCCTGAGATGTGTGCAAACCTTGTGGCCAACTACAGGAAACGTCTGACCTCTGTGATTGCCAACAAGGGATTTGCCACCACGTACTAAATCATGTTTTGTGAAGGGGATCAAATACTTATTTCCCTCATGAACATGCAAATCAGTGCATCATTTGTTAGACATGCATTTCTTTTGAATTTTGTGTTGCTATTCTGTCTCTCAGTGTTACAATACACCTACCATTCGATTTTTAAACTGATCATTTCTTTGCGAGTGGGCAAACATTCAAAATCAGCAGGGGATCAAATACTTATTTCCTTCACTGTACTGTATCTTCTTCCTTTATAGAGATGCAAGTCCCAGTACGCTATACTTGAATATTGTTTTATATATTTGTAGCATTACTAGTCCCAGTACACTCTATGCACATTACTCCTCCTCCGCATTAGTGAGTTTAACCACTTGCCTACCCGGCACATATACCCCCTTCCTGCCCAGGCCAATTTTCAGCTTTCAGCACTGTTGCACTTTGAATGACAACTGCGCGGTCATACAACACTGCACCCATATGGATCTTTTTTTTAATTTTTTTCACACAGATAGAGCTTTCTTTTGGTGGTATGTTCCCACCGCTGGGGGTTTTAGTTTTGCGATATAAACAATAAAAAAACAAAAATTAAAAAAAAAATGTTTTCTTTGTTTCTATTATAAAATTTTGCAACCAGGTAATTTTTCTCCTTCACTGATGTGCGTTTATGAGGCTGCACTGATAGGTGGCACTGATGGGTGGCACTGATGAGCTGGCACTCATATGCAACAATGATGGGCACTGATAGGCGGCTCTGATAGGCAGCACTGATATGCAACAATGATGGGCACTGATAGGCAGCACTGATGGGTGGCACTGACTGCTGGGCACTGATGGGTGGCACTGCTAGGCAGCACTGATGGGTTGCAATGATGGGCAGCACTGATGGGTAGCACTGCTGGGCACATGTGGGTGGCACTGCTGGGCACAGGTGGGCAGCACTGCTGGGAACAGATGGGCGGCACTGGTGGGTGGCACTACTGGGCACAGATCATCAGTGCCCTGATGATCGGTGCCGATCCCTCCTCTGGCAATTGCCAGTTGTCGGCAGTACTGTCACAGCGTGAGGAAAGTGCAGCCGATAATCGGCAAATGCATTTATCGGTGATCTGCTGTGTCATTGGACATGGCTGATCACGTGGTAAAAGGCCGCTGTGATTGGCCTTTTACCACCTCACGTGATCAGCTGTGTCCGTAGGACACAGCGATCATGGAGATCGCCTGGTGCACACCCCCGGAGGCATGTGGGATGGCGCATTGTGGGAGGACATTATATGACCCCCTCCCAGAACTGGCCAGCCACAGTGAAGCCATCATTCGGCTATCTGCTGTCGGCAAGTGGTTAATATGTGGCCTAATGCTTTCAGTATACTAACTGCATTGCCTTGTTTTTGCCTTTTATAGCATGCCCATTATAGCAGAACTGTCGTTTTAAGGCTTCTGGAAAAAAAGTACAAATCCTTGGTAAGCAGTTTCTTTTTATTCAATAAAATATAATGCATGTTTTATGTGTAAACCAAATGTATGCTGTCTGCTCTAACCTTTCTCTCATTTGTATGCCACCATTTTGTAAGACAGATACCTATTTAGTTACTGTTTCTTTTTGATATGTTGAATGTCCTAGAATGACAAAATATTTTTTAAATGATCTTAGTCTTAAGTTTGGTTCACATTGCTGCAACCCCATTTTTCTACAGTTTCCATTGCAAAAAGGGTCATTTGAACCTGTATGTACAATTCCAGTGTAAAATAAACAGCAAAAGTCATTTATGGATGGTGTGAATTTAAAAAAATGCTGAAGACTCTTGCAAAATGGCTGCTGGAGACCATGTTTGCAATTTCTTCCCGTGATTTCCAGTTTGGTCACAGCAATTGTTTATAGTTGTTAACTCTGGTGGCTATTTTTTCCTGAATGGATATAGACCTCTCAGTAGCTATCTGCATATCTGTATATTTACACATATGATGTTGCCTGTGCTGGTTCTGAATACACCTGCATACATGAAAATGTATGGTTATCCACTGCACATATTTAATTTCTGAACAGATTTTGGTTTTCGTCAAGTAATTTTCCTTGTACACAATCAAACTTCCATAGTATGAGAAGGAGCACATTAGGTGGCCTAGAACAACCCAAATTTCCAAGATGGATCAGACCAGTGCTGGGAACTTCGACAAGTGGAAAGGCTAAAAATGACTTCAAGTGATACCAAACTCATATTTTTTCAAATAAAAAAAAAGGTTATATTTACTTACTCTGTGCCATGATATTGCACAAAAAGATCACTTTCCTCCTCTTTTGTCAGTCCCCACCAGTGCTGTTGGCTCCTCCCACCCAAAGTGCCTTCTGTAGCAAGTTGAGTGCTAAAGAGGCACCCATGCGTGCATGCTTCTGTTAGGTCCCGAGGTGGGCTGTGTGCATCCATAGACGCACACAGTGTCAGTAAGCCATTTCCCTGCTCCCTCATAGGAGCTTGACTGACAGCCTCAGCAGCAGCAGCCTATGGCTCCACTGCCCTTCGTTTCTCCTGTGGAAGCTGGAAGTGAGAGCAATGCTGAGACAGAGGCTACGCTGGAATGATGACATGGAGCCAGGTGGGTGTTTATGTACAGTGGACGTTACTACAGGTAGTGGGACATTTTTTAACTTAATGCAGAAATACCAGATTTCACCTGTAGCTGAGAAAACATATATGAGTGAACTATCTCTTACAGTTACATATATTTCTAAAATGTGTTATGGAATAATGAAGTCTAACTCCAAGGAGTTCCAAAATCATTAATTCCCCACCTCCCCCTTCCTAGAAGGGATTTATTGCTCATTTAGTCTAAGACATGGGTCTCCAAACCTAAATAAAGGGCCAGTTTACTGTCCTTCAGATTTTAGGGGGCTGGACTGTAGCCAGCGGAAGTAGAAAATGTCCTGGTGTCCAGGGGAGTAAACACTGCCCTATCTTTGGTGTCATTGAACAGAATTCTGCCCCATTGTTGGCATCAATGGAAGGAATTGTGCCTCATTGTTGGTGTCAGTAAGAGATATTGTGCCCCATTGTTGGTGTCAGTGACAGAAATGATGTCCCATTGTCGGTGTCAGTGGGTGAAATAGGGCCTCAAGGGCTGGATAAAGGCAAGCAAAGGGCTGCATATGGCCCCTGGGCAGCATTTTGGATAACTCTAGTCTAGGGGGTAAGATAACAAAGAGTAGTACCATAGCCTGCAGTCCATCAACTTTGATTGGTCTTTTTCTGCCCAGTGCTGGAATGTGGGCAGGCACTCTTAAATGATCACCCTTTAGATTGTTAGCTCCAGGAGCAGGGCTCTCCTATTCGTTCTGCAATGAACTGTGTTGTAATTGTAGTGTCCCCCCTCTATATTGTTAAATGGCGCTAAATAAATTCTGTATAATAATTACGTACAATGCGGGGTCAGCATTGTACATGATGTTGACGAGAGGAATAGTGACAAGACGTCAGCAGAGACTGGTAAGAAGAGTGGCTTTGGGAGCACTGGTCACAACTGGAACTGATAGGGAAGAAGACTATGGGATCATAGATTGAGAGGAGTATTACTCTGTCTTATAAAATCTCTAGAAAAACCAGCAGTAGCTTCTTTACCACCCAGTCGGGGGAGGAATTTTAATGAACCTGAAACTGAGGCATTAATTACGTTGCGTTTACAACTCCGTGTTCTTGATCTGTTAAATGATATTACCGGTATAGATTTTATAGTTTTAATGCATACAAAAGCAAAACAGAGGAAAAAACACTGTCAAGAGAGGAGAGTTTAGAAAAGAAGAAAAAGAAGAGATGGATTTAATTAACTAAATCTGTTAGCTCAATAAAATGTTCTCTGTGAGTCTTAAGAGGACCATTTTGGTCATTGGTATTGTTCTGCTGTCTTCCAGATTATTGCAGCTATTGAGCAGTGTTTCTATTATTATGAATCATCACAGTCAGGAGTCGATGAAAACACTAAAACAACCGCATCCACACAGCTGTATCCTGGTGAGTCTAATGGGGATTTGTTTGTGGTTTTGCACTGGAAACAGATATCTTTTGCATGTTTATTCAGAAGTCTTTCTATTTAACTAACTTGCAAACCGTTTTCAATCTTCCATTTTCAATCAAGATGTCACTTTAACTATGTTTAGAGAGAATGTAAAAGTAAACATGTAAAAGTATTGTACTGCATGATGTGCTTATTTTATTTCACCGTGCCAAGCCCTTTACCTTAACCTCCCTAGCGGTCTGATTATGTCCATATTTCTGTGCTCAAAGCGGTACATTTTTTTGCATGGAAATATGTTGTTTTTTTATTGTAGGCCTGTAATTTGTAGGAATAACTCACTGAAATCTGTCTGAACAAGAGTCTAGTAAACATCCCAGGTATGTTAAAATTTGAAACACGAAATCATAAGTTATAATTTATTAAATAATCATAAAAAATAATAATAAAATTAATTCAATAATATAATCAAACCAAAAACACTGAAATTTGAAGTAGAGCGCCAAGTTTGCACATCGCTGAGCTCCGTCGCAAAATCATTTTCAGTGTCTAATGACAAATTTCCCCACAAATCATCACTCAATTCTGCAAGTGGTTCTAATTTACTATCGCTGTTCTCTAGCTGGTCTAAAACCGCTTTTGACCTAAAGGGACGCTTTTTGGACGCCATGGACGTTTCTCAGTTTCCAGGCAGAAAGAACAGTAAAAATGCAGGCAGGGCACAGGACAAAGCACTAGGGATAAAATGTATGTGAAATAGTTTGATACAGTAATGTTATACTGTGTGATTTTAGTGTATTTAGCGAATGTCACTTTTTGACATTTTTTAATTTCCCGCCGATTCCGTCCCCGTATGTCTTGATGTCGCAGGGAACGGAACACAGAAGACAGATGCCGGCATCAGCCAGAGGAGATGGCCGGGGACGCTGCAGGGGGGACATCGCGGGAGTGAAGGACAAGGTAAGTGTAGAAGAGATCCCGGAGCAACGCTGCAGGGTATTCCCGAGTGTAACTCGGGGTTACCGCATTTGGTGCTGAAACTTTACCCCGAGCTACACTCGGGAATACCTCCAGGGAGGTTAAAGTGCTTTTAAAGGTTGTAATTTAACCACTTTACCGCTGCCCCATAGCAGAAATACTGCTACAGGGTGGCAGGGGTGCTCAAAATCACATATATATATATATATGTAATTGTGCATTTCCAGTTAGGGGGTGCGCATGAGCCACGTATGTGCCCTGCTTACGCCGCCAATCGCGGTCTCAGCTGTCAATCACCGGGTCTCGCAATCCAGCTCCAGCACACTGCTTTGTATGGCTCTGCATAGCAAAATTTGACAGGGTTCATTTGGTGTGGCTTTGATACACCAAATAGAAGAAAAGAAATATTATATATTGTCATTAGTAGAGCCATTTATATAAAAAAGAAAAGTGATTTGTATTAAGTATAGTTTGTACCCTATCAAACAAGTTTTCTAAAGCCTATAACAAATAACAGTTCTTTACTCCTTTGCTTCTAATGATGGCTGCTCCATGTGTAGATGCTACTGTGTTAAGTAAAAATGTTTGTTTACAAACATAAAACAGTCCGCTGCCCCTTTTAAGTAAAAAAAAAAGTGTCATTGCACAACACATATAAACACTATCAAATAAGGTGCAAATATAAGTAAAAATCCCAATGTGAAATTGATTGAGCAGTCTTCTTATACAGTCATGGCCAAAAATATTGGCACCCGTGCATCTCTGTCAAATAATGCACCTCTTCGCCCAGAAAAATGTTGCAGTTACAAATGTTTCGACATTCTCATGTTTATTTTGTTTGTTTGTATTTGTATGACACAAAAAGAAGAAACAAAAAGCCAAATCTGACACATTCCATGCAAAACCCCAAAAATGGACTGGACAAAATTGTTCGCACCTTCTCAAAATTGTAAGAAATAATAGCATTCCAAGTTTGTGATGCTCCTGTAATCTGTAAGTAAACTGAACTGTATCAATTAATACATGCTGCCAATATAGAAATCACTCCAGCAACCAGTTAAAATGTTGAAAAAGTGACTCAACCTTTCTGTTGTGTGTCTCTGTATGCCACATGGAGCATGGAGAAGAGAAAGAGCAGCAAAGAATTGTCTGAGGATTTGAGAACAAAAATTGTGGAAAAGCATTCCCAATCTCAAGGTTACAAGTCCATCTCCAGAGATCTTAATGTTCCTGTGTCCACTCTGCGCAGCATTGTCAAGAAGTTTACAGCCCATGGCACTGTAGGCAATCTCCCTGGACATGGACAAAAGAGAAAAATTGATCATATATTTCAACAAAGGATTGTTCGAATGGTGGATAAAAAACCTCGGTCAACGTCGAGACAACTTCAAGCTGACCTTTAGGCACAGGGTAGAACTGTGTCAGCTTGCACTATATGTCACCATCTGAATGAAAAGGACACTATGGTAGGAGACCTAAGAGGACCCCACTGCTGACACAAAAATATAAAAAAGCCAGATTGGAGTTTGCAAAAACTTACCTGAGGAAGCCAAAATCCCTTTGGGAGAATGTGCTGTGGACAGAAGAAGGAAAATGACAACTTTATGGTGAAGCCCATCATTCTGCTGTTTTCAGAAAAAGCAATGAGGCCTTTAAAGAAAAGAATACAGTGCCCTTAGTCAAACATGGTGGAGGTTCGCTAATGTTTTGGGGTTGCTTTGCTGCTTCAGGCACTGGATGTCTTGACCGTGTGCATGGCATTATGAAATCTGAAGACTACCAAAGAATTCTGGGGTACAATGTAGGGCTCAGTTTCAGAAAGTTGGGTTTAAAGTGACTGTAAAGGCTTTTTTTTTTTTTTTTAGAAAAATAATAAACATGTCTATACTTACCTGCTGTGTGCAGTGGTTTTGCACAGAGCAGCCCAGATCCTCCTCTTCTCGGGTCCTCCACAGGCTCTCCTGGACCCCCCTCCAGTTGGGTGCCCCCACACCAAGCAGCTTACATTCACACATGGAGCCGTGGCACGGCCCCGCCCTATCTCTCTTCCCATTGGCTCACTGGCTGTGATTGCCAGTAGTGGGAGCCAATGGCTCCCGATTCTGATTCAGTCAATGAGGCAAGGGAGTCCCGGGCTAGCCGAGACTCCAGTGCACATCGCTGGATCGAGAAAGGGCTTAGGGGTGAGTATTAGGGGGACTGGGGGGCTGCTGCGCATAGAAGGTTTTTTACCTTCATGCATAGAATAGGAAAAGGAACCTTTCCAATCTGGGAGACCTGGAGCAGTTGGCAAAAGAAGAGAGGGCTACAATTGCAGTAGAGAGGTGTAAGAAACTCATTGATGGTCACAGGATGTGATCGATTTCAGTTATTTTTTCCAAAGGGTGTGCTATCAAATAAATTAAGGATGCCAATAATTTTGTCCAGTCCATTTTTGGGGTTTTGTGTGGAATGTGTCAGATTTGGCTTTTTGTTTCTCCACTTTTTTGTGTCATACCAATACAAACAAAAGAAATAAACCTGAGAATGCCTAAACATTAATTGCAACAATGTTCTGGGTGAAGTGGTGCATTATATGACAGAAATGCAGGTGTGCCTATATTTTTGGCCACTACTGTCGGTAATCAAGTGATAAATGCTACCCCTTTAAAGTGATTCTAAAGGCAGAAGATTTTTTACCTTCATGCATTCTATGCATGAAAGTAAAAAACCTTCTGTGTGCTGCTTACCCCACAGCCCCCCCCCCCCCCCCAATACTCACCTCCCTTCTCGGTCCAGTGATGTGCACGAGAAACTCGGCTGACCCAGATCTCTCTCTCCTCATTGGCTAAGACAGCAGAGGGAGCCATTGGTTCCTACTGCTGTCAGACACAGCCAGTGAGTCAATGAGGAGAGAGAGGGGGCAGAGCCAAGCCTCAGCTCTGTGTTTTTATATGGACACATAAAGCTGGGCTTGAGAATGAGAACGCACTAGTGCTCCCATAGCAAGGGGCTTGCTATTGGGGGCACTGGTCAAGGAGGAGGAGCAGGAACGCCAGCGGGGACCCAAAAAAGAAGAGAATTGGGGCTGCTCTTTACTGCACAGAGCCAGTATGTATAACATGTGCCATGCCGCAACACATATAATCAATATCAAATAAGGTGCAAATAAATATAAGTGAACGTCCCAACATGAAAATGGATCCAGCAATCTTCTTATGAATATTCAGGTGACAAATGGAAAAAAATGCCATCAATGTGCTCCAAACTCGTCTGTGTTGGCTTCAGAAGCTAATAAGGTTAACCAGTGCACCTTATGATGAGCATGTGACACCAGCAATTTGTAGCAGCTCCACAGCTAGCTCCAAAACTCCAGAGAGAATAGTCAAAGCTGTAGCTGCTACAGTTTGTACTACAACATTGCTAGTGTGACATGACCATTCATACTAATGGTTTAGAGGCTGTAAAATCTCACAGTTGAACTGCTCTTTTACTGACACCCCCCAACTGCTACTCCATTTAGCTGCAGAGGCACCAGCTGGGGTTGTACACATGCTGCGACCATGATGCATTGCTTAGCAGTCACAGCAGGAATTATACCCCGGTCACTTTTTGCGAGCATAGCGCCTGCCCAATATAACCAATTCAAGTGAATGGGGCCACTTTGCAAGCACCCTGCACTAGTGCAACAATCAAAGGGTTAAAGCAGGCGGCGAGGAAGTGATACAATGTCTCCTCGCTGTCTGTCAAATGCTCTATGAAGATCGATCTGATAACTGATCATTCTTCAGAGACCAAAGTTCATGTTAATGATGCTGTAAGATGCTCTTACACATTCCGACATTTGAACCTGTCCAAACCATATAATTTCCAGTCCAGCCATGTTACCTCTAATCCAATCTCCCTCTGTTCAGTTGTTTTGTTGCTTGGAGATATCATGGACATTGAAAATAAATAACTTCTGTTATAGCTACAGTTTAAGCTGTCCTGCATAGGTAAAAAGGACACGTATTAGTTACATTCTTGTACCCTTTCAAAAGGCTTGTCTGCAGAAAAGGTTGGAGGAAACAATGTTCAACCTGTCCCATAGCAATGTACCTAAAAGTATTTTTGGTTGTTAAAAATGTTACTTCATGAAATATGTGTTATTATAGATGTAGACCTCTTTCTTCTGAAGACTTTTATTTTGGCCCAGTTTAGGGATCACCAACACATCTAATAAATGTCAGGTTGATAAGACCAGCCTGCATGTTTATTTGTCATCTATATCTAACCTATTGTATATGACATATGACAGAAAGAAAAGCAAAACACTTAATTACGTGACATTATCAGCTGCTCAGTGACTCTGACATTTTGCTTGAAAACTGCAAGTTTCCGACTACAGAAGCACACAAAGGAAATGCCAAGTTATGTTTTAAATTGTTGCTGTCTTAAATCAGAATGCCTTGAGTTGGCTATATGAGTCATTTTGTTTTTTTTGTAAAAAACAACCATTAAAGAATTCAATGTATCTCTAACACAATGGCATTTTGCATATTCTATTTAGCCCTGATACATGGGCTTCAGAGACAGCATCACATTTAACAATACATAAATATAACCACAAATATAGCCTTTAGATTGTAAGCTCCACGAGCAGGGCCCTCACATTCCTTCTGTACTGAAATGTATTGTAATTGTATTGTCTCCCTTATATTGTAAAGCGCTGCGCAAATTGTTGGCGCTATACAAATCCTGTATAATAATAATAATACCCAATATAACAGTGCCTCCCTATTCCTATATGAAGTAAAAAACTATAAAACTGTAATTGATTTGAAAATGTGAAAAAATATGTTAACAATATAAAATATGCAGTTGCCCCTTTTTAAGTGCAAATCCACTGATAGTAAAAAAATATAATATAAATAAAGGCAAGGTACTTGCTTATTCCATTAATTTATCTAAAATGACAAGCAACAATCAATTGACATGTTTAACTTAAAATGTCTAATAATGCTCAATTTCCCCACACAACACTGTGACATAAGGATCCGTCAGTTAATACTTGACATCAAAACAAACTTCCAATTTCTTCACCACTTGCTCTAGTAGAAGGATTGCACATTCACTGGAGGATTGTGACCCCTTTTTACAGGTAGGTCATACAACTCTACATCTCCCAAGGATTCTTTCTCTTTGAGGTGATCCCTAGATCCTCCTTCATTAAGCTGGCTCACTCAGACATACTCAGTGATAAAGCAGGAGATATCCATTTAAAAGCATCTTAGTGTAGTATTTATTGAAGATAAATAAATCAGATAAAAAACAGAGTAATTACACTACATGTCACAGTGCCTAAAATACTGGCACCAGTGTATACAGCCTGTGTGTGACCCACCTCACCATACCATCCCTATTGGCCAGCGTGCATTCCAAGCCTTAAGAAGGAGCCCCGCACGCCATGACGTCACGCAGCTGGATCATGGAGGTCCGACAGTCATCTTGAAAACCAGCTGGTTAGTGCACCTAGCAGCTTTCAGGCTGCATGCTATCTGTTTGCAGATTTTATTACTTCATACTGCTACCCTTTACTGACCCATGGGTACCTTTTAAACGTGTGTTCATTTATCTTTTTACACTACTTAATAAACTAAAGTATATGTGAAATACTACACTATGGGCACCATTTTTTGCTCTGTACCGAGCACTTAATCCCCCAGGAACCCATGGTGACCATCTCAGGGCCCAGAGGAGAGACACCTGTAGCAGACCCTCACCGCAGCTCTAAAGGGGACCTCTAGAAGTCATAACCCACCGTCTTTATCCTTAAGAAGAGGTTGTCCATTCCAAGCTGCATCCTTCCCAGAACAGAGGGGACCTCGGGCTTATTTGACCCAAATGTGCATTTATATTGCGCCTCTGGTGGGTGTGCAATCTTATTATTTTTCCCGCACATCACCGGACTACAGTTATCACTGGGAGTAGAGAAGTCACCTATTGATACACCTGTCAAATTTAATATTGGAATATTTTTCACAGTTGTGGGGACATTTATCACCTTTCCTTATATATGGTTACGCGGACGTTATCCATATCCATATGTCATAATATTCCTTACGTATATTTATAATTTATATTGTGTGTTACAAATACCAGTTATTGAGATCACGTATATTTTAGCGCTGCACTACATGTTTTATATGATATTGCCAGTAAGTCTGTTGTTTTTCAACAGAACAAGTTGTCCTGCAGATGTAGCAGTTAGCACTGACAGGGGTGCTTAAATGATCAACTTTTATTCATCTATAATGTTTATCCCTAAAGGAACAAATAACTGATGTAACCGTAAGAGTTTTAGCTGGAGTTCAGCTTCAGTTTGTTAGTGTATCTAAATCTGCTAGTACATTTCACACCTATTCCCCCCAGACTAACAGGTGCCCCTGTGCTCATTCATACAGAGTGGAGGCACTCTAATACAGGAGGTGTATTACTGGCCAGATCACCAAGTGAAAAACAGAGGGGGAAAAAGCCTAAAAAAAATACTAATGCAGCCACCACATTTATTGATTAGTAAGCTGCAATATGTAAAATTTTTAGTTTGGGGTTTAATACAAATTTAATATTACATTAACCAGGCTAGACTGCCTGTGACTTGTAGTTTGTCACTACCATGCTAATACTACTACTCTGTGAATTTAGAAAAAAATACATTTTCTGTTTTTCGCTATAAAATAATTAAAATAGAACTGCCACTTTTTGCAATATTCAAAGATTTGAACAGCTGGAATAAGCTAGAGAAGAGCAGTGGAGGGTCATAACCACCAAGTTGACAGGCATACATTATGCACTTATAAGCTGTGTAGTTTAAGTGGAATTGTCAGTAATGGTAAGCCAGCCAATGACAGCTCGACATGATTTTGATCTTAAGCCCTGCTGAAGCATTTCAACATATACCGTAGTTCAAGTGCATTGCCCTAGAACTTAACTGGCAACCAATAAAATAAGATTTTTGCCGGGGTGTCAAAAACACATGAAAAATGTTACTATGCAGAGAAATACATGTAAGATTATCCTGCCTTTCTTTGACTTTGTAAATTAAGTCCACTATAGGATATTCCCCGAAATTCTTAGTGATGTTGTGTTGACTTGTGCGTACATCTGTCCCTTGCAGCAGTAAACACGATGGCTGATGGGAATTATTTATTAGTTTCATGTTCAGTTAGACTGGTAATTTTGACCAAGACTAAGATCTTATTTGACAGAAAGTGAAAATTCTATTATTTTCTATGCTGTTGGTGTCAGTCAAAGAAAATGTCACATTTCCATGTGCATCTACAGAACCTTAATTATGTGTCTGTCTCCTGTTTCTCTCCAGGCACTAAACAGAAGACATTCTACTCCAGAAAGGAATTACATTATTTATACTTTATTCATTCACTTAGCCTGCTTGGAAGATTGTTGATATATAAACATGGCAGAAACCTGTTTCCTATAAAATTGAAGAACCGAAAAGGTACTTAGGAGTAAAATGTTGTCACAAAGACTTTAAATAACTTTTCTACTGCTAACAAAATATACAGGCTCTAATGGTACTTACATATACTGTTGCTTTACATTTGTATCTATTTGATATAGCTTATTTGTTTCACTTATCTGAAAAAAATAGTCTGCATGAAGCTGTATGTTTTTTCCCTGAATTTTGATTTGGATGATATTCTCCCCCCAAAAAATAACTGATATCAGTAAAAAATTTAGTTATTTTTTAATTCCCTTTAGGATATTGCATTCTGCAAAGAGAGATTTTGATGCATAGGGTGATTAACCATTTGCCTACCGGGCACTTATACCCCCTTCCTGCCCATGTCAATTTTCAGCTGTCAGCAATGTTGCACTTTGAATGACAATTGCGCGGTCATGCAACACTGTACTCATATGCCATTTTTATCATTTTTTTCACACAAATAGAGCTTTCTTTTGGTGGTATTTAATCTGTACTGGGTGTTTTATTTTTTGTGCTATAAACAAAAAAAGAGCAAAAAATTTGAAAAACAAAAAGTTTTTTTTGTTTCTGTTAGAAACTTTTGGAAACAGGTAATTTTTCTCCTTCACTGATGTGCATTGATGAGGCGGCACTACTGGGTGGCACTGCTGGGCACTGATCATCAGGGCACTGCACATCAGTGCTCTGATGATCAATTCCGATCTGTTTGCTGACAATTCCCAGTTCTCGGCAGTACTTTCAGCACGCTGTGACAGCGTGAGGAAAGTGCAGCCGATAACCGGCAACGTTATTTACCTGGTGATCTGCTGTGTCATTAGACACAGTTATTCATGTGGTAAAAGGCCGCTGTGATTGGCCTTTTATCACATCATGTGATTAGCTGTGTCCATAAGACACAGCGATCACAGAGATCACCAGGTGCTCACCCCTTTTGGGGCGTGCGGAAGGGCGCATTCTTTGAGTACGCCATATGATGCCCTCCCAGAACTGGACAACAGTGCTGTAGCCATCATTTGGCTATAGTGTGGTTGGCAAGTGGTTAAGTAAATGATTACTAGCTAATAGTGGTTTTGTGATGCTGGATGTATTGGTCTAGATGCCACTGAAACAGAAAGCAAGCAGAAGCTAAAAGTTACAAACAAATGGCATCCACCCCAACCTATAACTGGCATTTACAGCAAGGAGCACATGGAAGGGTGACGCATGTCCAAAAATAACAAACAGAAATTCCCAGCTCACTTACCAGACAGCCTGCAACAAACCAAAGGGACCCTAACAGTTTACGTTAAAACCAAGGGGTTTAGTTTGCACTCCTTTGCAAATATATGCATAAGCTGCAGCGGCCACGTCACGGCACCCCAGTGTACTGCAGTCCAAGCTCTATAATTTTGATAGACTCCTGAGTTGGAGCACATATATGAAAGTTAGTGTGAATTTCTCTTTTTGTATACAAACGTTTACTAAGTGAATCAAGAAAAGGACATACTGTAGCAGAATATTACATTATATATCCAACACATACAAAAAGAAGGCAGTAGAAAATGCCAGATGTCAATGTTCACCTGCTATTTCATGAGAGGAAAAAGAAAGATAACAAAAACTTTCTCATAGTGCAATTATATAAATAGAATAAAAAAAACGAGCACCATTAAAGTCATACAAAGAGTCAACAAAACAAGAGTATCTTGTATAGTAATGTGTAGTAACCCATAATTAAGATGACTGAGGCTCTTTAGTTAGTCAGGAGAGGGCAAACGGTATAGAAACCATGGGTCTTATTTGGCGTCAAATTTAGCTTTAGAACCATGTATAGAGGTTTTTTTATTTTCATCAACATAATGGTATCTATTTTGCTAACTTTGAGAAAAGAGGATATTTGCAGACCTTCAGTGGTAGGCAACCACCCAATGCACAACAACAGAGAGTGCAAATCAATTGTTCATTAGTGTGGATTTGTACAGTGGTTGTGGTTAAGGAGGAACTCTAGATTTTAGTGCAAGAGCAGTTAAAAACTATTAATATACCCTATAAAAGTTTTATCCGTTCCTGAAGATGAGGGGGTTGCCATTATGCAAATAGCTAATTTTTTTAAACCAGCTTTTGAGGCCACTGGAAGTCAGTGAGAGGCATGCTCTACAAGCCTTCACCAGTGCGTTATTACATTTCATATAAGATACACAAAAGGCTTCTGTGAAGTTAAATTCTAACATGTTGAATTTTTGCACATACAGTTAGGTCCATATATATTTGGATACAGGCACAATTTTCATACTTTTGGCTTTCTATGCCACCATAATAAATGAAACAATACAAATACATTTGAAGTACAGACTTTCAGCTTTAATTCAAGGTGTTGAACATAAATATCAAATACAAATTTTAGGAACTGCAACCATTTTTTTACACAGTCCCTCCATTTTCAGGGGCTCAAATGTAATTGGATAAATAAATATAATCATAAATAAAATGTTAATTTTTAATATTTTGTTGATAATCCTTTACTAGCAATGAGTGCCTGAAGTCTGCAACCCATGGACATGACCAAAGACTGGGTTTCCTCTTTTCTGATGCTTTGCCAGGCTTTAACTGCAGATGTCTTCATTTGTTCTTTGTTTGTGGGTCTTTCTGCCTTTAGTTTTGCCTTTAGCAAATAAAAATGCATGCTCAATTGGGTTGAGATCAGGTGATTAACTCGGCCATTGCAGAATATCTCACTTCTTTTCCTTCAAAAGCTCCTGGGTTAATTTTGCAGTGTGTTTTGGATCATTGTCCATGTGTACTGTGAAGCGCCGTCCAATCAACTTTGCTGCATTTGGCTGAATCTGGGCTGACAGTATATCTCTAAACACTGCAGAATTCATCCAACTCCTTCTGTCTTCTGTCACATCATCAATAAACACTAATGTCCCAGTGCCACTGGAAGCCATGCATGCCCATGCCATCACATGGCCTTCATTATGTTTTACAGATGACATTGTGTGCTTTGGATCATGAGCTATTCCGAGCCTTCTCCACACTTTTTTCTTCCCATCATTCTGGTACAGATTAATCTTAGTTTCATCCATCCAAAGAATGCTTTTCCAGAACTGGTTTGGCTTTTTTAGATGTTTTTTGGCAAAGTCTAATCTGGCTTTTCTATTCTTCAAGCTTATGAATAGTTTGCACCTTGTAATGAACACTCTGTATTTGCTCTTGTGAAGTCTTCTCTTGATTGTAGACTTTGACAATGATATGCCCACCTCATGGAGAGTGTCCTTCACTTCTCTGGATGTTGTAAATGGGTTTTTCTTTACCATAGAGAGAATCCTGCGATCATCCACCACTGTTTTCTTTCGCTGACGTCCATGCCTTTTTATGTTGCTGACCTCACCAGTGCGTTCTTCTTTCCTCAGAATGTACCAAACTGTTGATTTGGCCACTCCTAATGTTGCTGCTATCTCTCTGATGGATTTGTTTCATTTTTGAAGCCTTACAATAGCCTCTTTCACTTGCATGGACAGCTCCTTTGAACGCATGATGTAGGTTCACAGCAATAGATTCCAAATGCAAATACAACACTTAGAATCAACTCTAGATCTTTTACTTGCTTAATTAATAAAAAAATAATGGAGTACCCCACACCTGGCCATGAAACAGCTTTTGATTCAATTGTCCAATTACTTTTGGTCCCTTAAAAAAGGGGGAATTGATACTCTTAAGAGCTGTAATTCCTAAACCCTTCCTCCAGTTTGGATGTACATACACTCAAATTAAACCTGAGAGTGGGCACTTTCAACCTATATCTATTATATAACTATAGCTTGAATATGTTTTGGTAAATACCTGAACAAATCTAAAATTGTGCCTGTGTCCAAATATATATGGACTTACTGTACGTGTTAATTTAAAGCTGGCTAAATAGATTGCAACACCTTTAAATATAATTTCCCTTCACTTTTTATGAAAAGCATCTGAACTGTTTTAGATTTCTAGCAATGCCCTCAGCAGATGTAATGTCTTTCTCTATCAGGGAAATCCGAAATCTTGTACTTTGTTGTGGATCAAGGAGCCAGATGGTATCCAAAGGCTGGTTCACATATGTACATTACATTTTACATCTGACCAGAACTAAACCAGTAATGTAATGGCTTCAGCTCTGCTCTGCACCCACAGGAGAGGTCCTGCAGATGTGTTTTGCTCCCTCGAGGGCTTAATCGTTGCCTCAAAGTTTAAGCCCAATAGGCGGCGGGTCTGAGGGACCTCTTCTGAAGGTTGATAACAGAGCTGAAGCCATCTTACATTCCTGGTTTAATTTTGGTCACATTGAGTTAGAGTCCTGAGTGCGATCAGTTGCCATTTTTCTGTAGCATGAGAAGCTGTTTTATATGATGTGCACCAGTTCATTGCATGTCATTTTGGCTGATATCAGTGATATGAGCATTAGAGTGGTACTTTTTTTGTTTTTCTACATTTTACATGTATTTTAGGCATGTTACTGATAAACTGTAAAGAGTGCGTGTTTTGATGAAAGCACATCAAAGATGCAGCATGAAGGACTTTTTTTTTAAAGCACCGCACGTAAAACACACATAAAACGTTCAAGTGTGAATGGGGCCTTAGTTGGGGGATCAGCTGGACAGCCAGGCAGCTTGCATTTTTTTAGAATGTAATGTTAGCATTGGCAGCAATCAATCTTCTGTCATATCTGGTTACCTTTTCAAGAGAACAAAAAAAACAAATTTAATTTGGTTTTTACATTTGTTCCAGAAGCAGTGTCACTGTCCGACTTGGTAGTGCTGTTCACCCATATTATGTTATATTGTCCAAACCGACAAAAAAAGGCTGCTGGAGCTTATACAGGTAATTATTGTTACATCTCCTTTTATATTGTTAGTAAAGTTTGTGTATCATATTCTTTAAAAATAATATAATATATTCCTTTAAAATTATACATTTGCTTCGTGAATTAGGACTTCCAAGCCTATTTTTATGTTTGAGAATGTGGATTGACATCATGTAAGGTCTCCAGAGACAAGATTTCTGCAGCAGTCTTGTGTAGATGGCAGAGATGGTGGAAGAGACCAGCAGGTCCATTCACCACAGGCTGCCCACAGAGCACATAGAGGCAAATGTTTACACTGGATTGCTGCACAGTTCTGAAAAATACACAAAGCACACTGAGATTCAAGGAAGAATAGACGTGCATCATGTATTTAGGCAATTTTTGCTTATTGTGGAGTTTAGCTTTAACACCAAGTTTTGGATGTAGAACCTAATGCTTTTAATTTTTTTCTCTCTGCCTAATATATTCTAGTCAAACAGAAAAGTCAATTTGTAGATAACATAAATTAATGTTTCTTAAAGCGGAACTCCAGGAAACTTGAAAATTCTTTCCTTGCAGTAGGACTGTATCTGCACTGCAAGGTCTAGTGGGCATGTTAAATTTACTTACTTACCCAAACCTCTGCCCACTGGACTTCTTTAGGTCTAGTGGGCATGTTAAATTTACTTACTTACCCATACCTCTGCTCCTTTATGCAGCTAGACTGATAACCGTAATGTCTTCTCTACCATGCTTCAGCGGTCTAAGGTCCTGACGTCCTCAAGACTCGTGCAGGGTCCATAGCCCTGCAGTGGACATGAGGATATTGAGGGACAGTCCACCTCTGGAGCATCGGAGAGTGGAGGATTTGATTGGACAGGGTAAGTAAAAATGCTTTTACCTTCTACTGCAGGTGCAGCCCCACTGCTGAGGAGAGTTTTCAGATTTCCCAGAGTTGGGCTTTGAGAAGTTGTAGCATATTTTTCCAATTCCTATTTTTGTTTTTAATAACTCAATATAATCCACAATGTAGTCCACACACCTATGTAATTGCAAAAACATTCTTAAAATCCACGTGTAATATTATGCTAAAATGTTGTCAATGGCAGATTATTTTGTGTTTAATCCTGTCTTAGACCTACAATGCTTTTCTAATTGCTTGGCTCTCTTTACTTTTAACAAAGAGAAATTCAACACAGTATCTGCATAGAAGAACCACTGATTTAGTTAGTTTCATAAACAAGTGTTCTTAAAAGTGATGAGCAGCTTACTAGGACAGATCTTAAAACGAGGAACGGTTGGCCTCTTCTGCCTTCATAATTGCTGCAAGGAAGAGATTTTACATGTGTGGGCTAAGTCAGGTTAAAGTATTTACAGTGCATAACTAAACACTACTGTGTTGGTACATTGCTTGCTTAGGGAGTCAAAATCTGGTTTATTTATACCTGTGATAACTGTTATATAAATTTCTAGTTGATTCTTTGGGGTTGATTTACTAAAACTGGAAAGTGCAGAATCTGGTGCAGCAGTGCATGGTAACCGATTAGTTTCTAAGTTCAGCTTGTTCAATTAAACTTTGACAAAAACAAAAAACTGAAAGTTGATTGGTTTCTGTGCAGAGCTGCACCAGATTTTGCACACTCCAGTTTTACTGATTCAACCCCATTGTCTATTCTCTCAAGGAAGACTAAAATACTCAGAGTAGACATAAGTAATATAATATGCAAAGAGAAAAAAAACTAAATAAATTATCTTACAGATCAATGCATCTTGCACTATTAGATTAGCAAAGATAATCCCAATGTAGAAAAATATTATGCTGCAGTTAGTCTAAACTCTAAAACATGAATTTCTGTGCCCAAGAACAATGAAGGTCTTCCACTTTTGCAATCAAAATTGAGATAATGCCATCTGTTCCCATTCACACAATGTACCTAGAAAATAAATAAATATATTTCTTAATGTTTAAATGTGTCACATGAGAAGGTGTCATTGCTGACTGCAATCATTTCTGAACAAGTTCAGTGTAATCTGTCCTAATATGCTTAGGAAAGGTGCACCTACCTCTCACTAACACACAATGAGGAAGGCCAACATCTACGGCTGGCCACACACAATGAAGAAGTCAAGCGCTTAAGGTTGGCAACACACAGTGAGGAAGGCAAGTGCTTAAAGCTGGCCACACACAATGAAGAAGGAAAGCATCTAAAGCTGGCCACACACAATGAAGAAGGCAAGTGTCTAAGGCTGGCTACACACAATAAAGATGGCAAGTGCCTAAGGCTGGCCACAAACAATGAAAAAGGCAAGCATCTAAGGCTGACCACACATAATAAAGAAGGCAAGTGTCTAAGGCTGGCCAACCACAGCAAAGATGGAAAGCACCTAATGCTGGTCACACATAATGATGAAGGAAAGCATCTAAGGCTGGCCACACAGACTAAAGAAGGCAAGTGTCTAAGACTGGCCACACACAATGAAGAAGGCAAACATCTAAGGCTGATCGCAAGCAAATGATTACAAGCGCCTAAGGCTGGCCACAAACACAAGCTTCAATTACCGTTTACACACTACTTTGGGTAAATACATCACATAATAAAACAAACAAAACCAAATATCTATCAAAGTGTCCATGGTAATAAAAAGTGTCCATGCAAAAAATCCTTTTGTTGATTTCCAAAAAAAAAAATGCTTTGTGCTCTGCAAAATATCTTCAAACAGATAATAATTCCTCCACCTTCACATCAGAGAACTCACCAACTTTCCATGGCCAACCAAATAATACAAGTCATTCAGCACCTGTATTTTCACAGGTATTCTCAGCTAGCTTGCAAAAAAAACCAAATTATTCCTGTCTAACAATTCATGTTAAAAACAGAGGGTTTAGTTTGCACACATTTGCAAATATATGTGTCTCCTAAGGCTCCTCTGTGTACTCCTGTCCTAACTTTAACTAGAGAGTTCATGGCCTAAGTGGATTTGTATGGTGGAAACCCCTGTGAAAACACAGGCGCTGAATAACTTGTTTTATTTGGGTGGTCATGTAAAGTTGGTGAGTTCTCTGGTGTGAAGATGAAGGATCGCTGATCCACAAAGGAATTATTATACGTTTGGAGATGTTTTGCACAGCACAAAAGCACTTTTTTGGGAAATCGAGAATTTATTCCGTTGACACTTTGGGGTTGATTTATTAAAACTGGAGAGTGCAAAATCTGGTGCAGCTCTGGATAGTAACCAGGCAGCTTCCAGGTTTTTGTTGTCAAAGCTTAACTGAACAAGCTGAAGATAGAAGGTGATTGGCTACCATGTACAGCTGCACCAGATTATGCAGTCTCCAGTTTTAGTAAATCAACCCATTTATATCAGCACAGACACTTTTTGATAGATGTTTGGTTTAATTTGTTTTATTATGTAGTGTATTAACACAAAGTAATGCTGTATAAGTGGTATTTGATATCTTAATACTTAAAAAAGAAAAGAAAAGAAGGAAATATTTGGAGTTTTTAAGGTGCTAGTGGTACCCTCAGGAAGAAATGTTCAAACATACAGGTATTTAAAAAATATCTAGTTTTATTACAAAAAATTAACATAAAAACACAGGAGAAGATAAATCCTCCCCTACAATATTAAATGAAATTGATGATAACCCTTCAGTACAGTGAACCCCAACACCTCTCCTATCATTTGTTCTACAGAATACTCATGATGTCATTTACTGGTATGTAAAAGAGTACAGTAGTCTCAAGTTGGAAAGGTGATATGAAAATCCCAACACGTTTTGCTGGGTGGGCTTCTTCAGTGGTTCAAAACACCAGGGGAAAGCACCATACTGATGATTGTTTACACATACGGACCAGCTCCATGGAGGAATGATAGGTATGTCCAGGACGAAATGCAACACATAAAACAACCCAGCTAAAATATTCACGGAGAGCTAGGAGCAGCTCAAGCACAGGAAGGGAGGAAAGTTGAAACAACTTCTACCTCAATAGATGATAGGAACAGAAATAATATCCCTTGAAGACATCCGTCGCTCTAAGATCAACCTCCAATCATTTAATGGCCCAGCAGTCTCACAGATAAAATGCACCATTCATGTCCAAAAAGCCAAGAGCCAGGTGAATAGAGACATCTCTCTCTATCAGTGTACCCACGTCTCCAAGGGATCCAATACCAAGTGATGGATGTCTTCAAGGGATGTTATCTCTATTCCTATCATCTATTGAGGTAGAAGTTGTTGGATTTAGTTTCATCCTTTCGCCCCCGTGCTTGAGCTGCTCCTAGCTCTTGGTACCTACTTTGGCTGGGTTGTTTTCTGTGTTGCAGATGTGTAAACAATCATCAGTATGATGCTTTCCCCTGGTGTTTTGAGCCCCTGAAGAAGCCCACCCGGCAAAACGTGTTGGGAGCTTCACATCACCTCTCCAACTTGAGACTACTCTATTATATACCAGCTAATGATGTCATGAGTATTCTGTAGAACAAATGATAGGAGAGGTGTTGGGGTTCACTGTACTGAAGGGTTGTCATCAATTTATTTTAATATTGTAGGGGAGGATTTATTTACTCCTGTGTTTTATGTTGTTAATTTTTTTATAATAAAACTTTTTATTTATATACCTGTATGTTTGAACATTTCTTCCTGAGGGTAACATGAGTACCTTATAAAAATCCCATATATTTCCTTATTTTCTTTTTTTCTGACCTATGTTAAGGGATGTGTTGCTGATGGATGAGCTATACCAGTATTATATTGATATCTTAATACTTACTGAGTATTGGTATACAGCAGCTGTCATTGATGAGTTTTTCCCACCGTTGGTGTATTGTCGTATTGGTGAAGTGTCCAAGGCTGGCCACACACAATGAAGTAGACAAGCATCCAAGGCTGGCCACACTTGGTGTAGTAATTTTTTGTTCAGCCTACTTAACAGCACTAACAGACTCCTCCATCCACACAGATGAGATGTCCCACCATAACATTGTGTTTTGACTGGCATCTGCTGCACTCTTAACATAATGACCAGTAGCTGCATCTGCTGATTGTTGTAACATTTTCCAGATTGTCCCTTCAAAAGAAGTCAATTAAATAATCAACTTCTTCTAAGTGGATAGCAGCTAAATGACAGGATTTCCCCTGCCCATTCACAGAATGGGGGAGTGTAGGAATATTAAAGTGATACTAAAGCCTTTGTTTTTTTCTTTTTAAAATAACAATCATGTCATGCTTATCTGCTTTGTGCAGTGGTTTTGCACAGAGCAGCCCTGATCTTCCTTTTCTCGGGTCCCCTGCTGGCGATTCTGGCTTCTCCCTCCTGAGCAGTGCCACCATAGCAATCTGCCTGCTATGTGGGTACTGGTATGTGCTCGTCCCCGAGCCCTGCTCTCTGCGTCCATAAGACACAGCAGAGCAGGACGTGTCCCCGCCCCCCACTCCCTCCTCACAGGCTGTGATTGACAATGGCTCCCGCTGCTGTGTCTCAGCCAATGAGGAGGGAGAGACCTGGGAAAGCCGAGTCTTCTGTGCACATTGCTCGACCGAGATCAGGCTCAGGTGAGTTTTTGGGGAAGGGGGGCTGCTGGGGCAGTTGCACACTGAAGGTTTTTTGCCTACAATGCATGAAAGTAAAAAATACTTGCGCCTTTAGAACCACTTTAAGTCTGTGAATGGCGGAGAGGGTAGGAGAGTTTTGGCCACCGGCACTACTTTTCTTTCTAGCAGCAGCTGCAATTAATTCTCAAATCACTGGAAAACCGAAACTCAGGGCAGTATCTGGTGGCTGTGAGGAGGCACAGCAGGGAAGATTTTTACAAGATGCAGCATCCTGCATGCAATGGGATACATACCATTACATATAACTAATATGTGTGGTGCTCAGGGGCGGACTGACCATTTGGAAACTCGGGCACTGCCCGAGGGCCCGGGGTCAGTAGGGGGCCCCATGAGATGCCCCTGGTACCTTTTTCATAGGCTTTTTTGAGTTTGGGCAAGGACACAGGGGCCCCATTATCCCCTATTGCCCGGGGGCCCCATGAGTTGTCAGTCCGCCCTTGGTGGTGCTGTATCCTAAAAAAGAAAAAAAAACTAAACTTCAGTTTTAAACATGTAAATAAATATTTGGTTTTATAGGACCTCATTTGGTTTTGCAGGCAATACATTTTCTATTTCATGAATATTTTTCTCCATGGAAGGTGCCAATTATTACTTTATCAGCAGTCCCCAACACATAACTTTGTTGTACTGACTTGAAGCCTATTAACATATGTATTGATGTTCTTAATTCATAGGCAATTATGCTCCTGCAAGCTTGGCTATGGAAGTCCTCAGGATGCTTTGTGACCGCAAAGAATGTGCCAGTGAATGTTTGTACACTGGGGCTGTTATAGACAGCCTCCTTTCACCAATACAAAAATTACTCAGAGGAAAAAAGGTTAGTAACAGGGAATTATTAAAGGTGTTTTTTCCTATCAAAGAACCTGTTTGTAAATTACTAAAACTTTGATGTTCAGAACTATCTTACGGGCTTTTATGAATATAATGTAAATAAGACATAAGACTCAATTAACAAAGCTGACACACTAGGATAAAGATTCTTATTTTAAAAAAATGACAGTTGTTTTCAGTTGGGATTTAGACCTGCTGTCATTGTAGATTGCGCTTTTTTGTTTTAGTGCAATTTTTTTTTCATCCTCCTATTTTTTTTGTCAATCATTTTTAATAGTTTCTGTGTTATTTGTACCTGAAATACAACCCAAATGCTTTTTATAACAGGTAAAAAATTGCACATCAAAAAATAGTTTTTGCCATAGGAGACTGAAACTGTTATACAGGCGTACCTCGATTTATGAATGCCTTGGTTAACGTAATTTTTGGTTTACGAATGAAAATCCATTGAAAATTCCTCAGTTTACAAAATTTTTTCACAATACGAACAGATTAATTGGTTTTCGATGCATTTTCAAATTTTTTTAAATTATGTCCCTGTACAGTACTATGCCTTTAAAGTGCCCTTTATAAAGAGTTTTTAACAGATAAGACTTTTTTTTTACATTTTTCGGGCCACCAGTATGGATTAATTGGTTTTTAATGTATTTATGATTCTGTTTTTAATCATGTCCTTGTACAGTATGCCTTTAAAGTGCACTTTATAAAGAGTTTTGAACATATAAGACTTTTTTTTTTTTAATTTTTCTGACCTCCAGAATGGATTAATTGGTTTTCACTGCATTTATGAATTTTTTTTAATCATGTCCCTGTACAGTATTTGTGTCTTTAAAGTGCACTTTATAAATAGTTTTGAACAAATAAAATACTTTTTTTTAACTTTTTAATTGGTTTTCAATGCATTTCTATGGGAAACCGCGTTTTGGTTTACAAACTGGCTCCCTGCCCTCCTTGTGTCCTGACCTTATCCTTTGTTCCCTCCATTTTGAATATAGTTGTTAGATTGTTATTTGGGGTTTGCACAATCGCGTTTATTTTGTCACTTGCATTGTTTATGGTTTACTGGTGTTGGTGTTGTTGTCTCAACAAACCTATTTTAACCACTTCCATGCTGCCCTATAGCAGAAATACTGCTACAGGGCGGCACGGGTGTGCAAAATCACGTATATATACATGATTTTTCAGTTCCGTATAGGGGGCATGCACACGCGCCACTATTTGCAGTCTCAGCTGTTAATCACTTGGTCCCAGCCAATGATTACTCGTCGGCACCCAGTGATCGCCGAGTATCTACGACGGGGGAGAGACCTGTGTATAAACAACACAGATCTCTCCCCTGTCAGCTCTTGCACACTGCTTTGTATGGCTCTGAATAGCAAAGCCATACAAAGCAGTGCGCTTACAGTGTAAAGCACACACACACCACAACCTGTGAAACAGCACACAGTTAACCCTTTGATCACCCCACATGTTAACCCCTTCCTGCTCAGTGCCATTAGTACAGTGTCAGTGCTTTTTATTAGCACTGATCACTGTATTGTTGTTACTGGGGATGTCAGTGACATCAAGTCAGTCCCCCACAGTGTCAGAATGCCCCCCGCAGTCCCATTATAAGTCACTGATCACCGCCATTACTAGTAAAAACAAACAAAAAAAAAATTCCAGTATCTATACTGCAATTTGTAAACACTATAACTATCATGTAAACCAATTAATTTACACGTATTGGGATTTTTTTTTTAGCAAACACACGTAGCAGAATACATTTTGGCCTAAATTTATGCCGAAATTAGATTTTTTTACTGGATATGTTCAATAGCAAAATGTCAAAAATATTGGGTTTTTTTTCTTAACATTGTTGGTATTTTTTTTGTTTATAACGCAAAAAAAAAATAAACACACAGGCAATCAAATACCACCGAAATAAAGTTCTATTTGTGGGGAAAAAGGACATAAATTTAATTTGAGTGCTTTGTTGCATGACCGCGCAATTGTCAGTTAAATTAACCCAGTGCCGTATCACAAAAAATGGCCTGGTCAGGAAGGTTGGTAAATCCTCAGGAGGGCAAGTGGTTAACTTTACCTCAGTCTGATTTCTGATTCCTTTTGGTACAGCCAACTGATTTAACCATTAGCCGCCCGGCCAATGGCCGTTTGGCGGCTTGAAAAGCGCTGCAGCTTTCCGGGTGAACGCCATTTGGCGTGCTCCCGCACATGCGCGGTTTGCGCGGTTGCAGAGCGACGCAGCAGTGTGATCTGTCACCGCCCGTGCACCTCGGACACGGCCGATGACAGATCCGAGTACCGGCTCCCGTTGCCGGTACCATATGACCTGCTGTGACCAATCACAGCAGGTCACATGACAGTTGTATACAATGGATGGCTTCATTCATGATGCCATCCATTGTATACTAGTGCCTAGCTGTGAATGGTCACAGCTAATCACATGCACATGTCATGTGATTAGCTGTGACCAAATCACAGCTAAGCACAAAAAAAAAAAAAAAGCTGAATGAATCGATGTCATTCAGGTAAATGCTTGCTTATAGCAAAGTAATTCTTTGCTATAAGCAAATTGTTTTAAAAAAAAAAAAAAAAAAATACTGATCACTTCCCCAAAGTAGTACAGTGTTACTATGGTAACATTGTACTATTTTGGTCATAGTAAAATATGAAAAAAAATCTTAAAAAAAATAAAAAAAAATGTAATAAAAAATTAAATATAAAAAAATTAAACAAAAAAAAATATATATATATATTTTTTTTTTTCATACTGTCACCAGTCAGTGTCGCTGTTCACCGCCATGCCAGTTATATGATGACGCTGTACTGCACTGGTGACAGTATGTAAAAAAAAAAAAATAGTGAAAATAATTTTTTTAATTTTTTCATTTTCAGAAAAATTATGACAAAAAAATACAACTTCAAAAAACTCGCCATGCCTCTTATGAAGTACGTCGGACTGTCTACTCTGCAAAAAGGGGTCATTTGGGGGATATCTGTATTATTCTGACATTCTTGGACCTCAAGATATTAGATTGGCTGTCAGTACTTCAGGATTGATCAATATTCAGATCTATACCATAGTTTGTGAACTCTATAACTTTCCTACAAACTAAAAAATACATCCTAATTTGGGTTATTTTCACCAAAGACATGTAGCAGAATACATCTCGGCCTAAATTTATGAAGAACAATTATTTATTTGTAAACTTTTATAACAGAAACAAAGAAAAATGTGTTTTTTTTTCAAAATTTTTGGTCTTTTTTTGTTAATTTAGCAAAAAATAAAAACCCCAGCGGTGATTAAATGCCACCAAAAGAAAGCTCTAGTTGTGTGAAGAAAATGATCAAATTTTAGTTTGGGTACAATGTTGTATGACCGCGCAATTGTCATTCAAAGTGTGAGAGCGCTGAAACCTGAAAACTGGCCTGGGCAGGAAGGTGTAAAATTGCACGGTATTGAAACAGATAATTATCCTTGCTGGATGCTTGCATTCCTGACATAATATTGAAGCCACTAACAATTAGATCGGCTGCACCTGGGAATTGGGTCTCAGCATTTGCTAAGTGCTGCAAGATGCAGTCATAGGACACAGCGATCACCGGCAGCGCCTGGTGTGCGCCGCTGGGGGCAGGCAGGGGGGGTGTGTTCTGGAATGATGTCCCAGGATTACACAACCGCGCTGTAGCCGTCCTTCGGCTATAGCGCGGTTGGGAACCGGTTAAGCACTGCTTGTAACAGAGGATAGGTAATATTGCTGCCAAATTTTGAAAGCACAAACTAGGGAAGAGTTGTTGGAATGCATCCGTCTGGCTCACTCGTTGATCAAGGCAGAGTTTTGTATGGAGAAATGCAGCCACTCATTCAAATCTATGCAGCGTAGCATTCCTCAGGGTAGTGATGACTACTCCCCTCCTTTTAGTGTGTCTCAGGTGGAGCCCCTGGTGTGGAAGATGATAAACCCTATTTCCTTGAACATTCAATTTATTCACAAGAGGCTCTGCTAGATTGTATGAATGCAGTACATTCTCTAGTCAGGCAGGGGAATTGTGAATTGAGTTTTGTTCAGCCCCTACTTTAAACCTGGTCAGATATTACCTATTCAGCTTCAGTTAACATGAACCAAACTACTTCTGCCTCTAGACACCAGTTTGCTCAAAGATCCCCTTCTCCGTCACCCATAGCAACCACAACTGCAGCACAGTATGCTTTGCTTCCAACTGCATTTGACCCTGTGAAAACCCCCTCTACTACCCCATTGCCCCTGGCAACCCCTCAGAAATTTTCCTTTGCAACTTATTCTCATTTTCCACTCTCTCCATCCTGCTATTACTCCCCCATCTGCTGCAAAAATCTGTTCATAGCCCTGCAATCACTCAAAAGACTCCAGTGTCCAAACCTAAAAAGAAAAGGACATTTTTTCCAAATCACACAATTCTACCTCTGTCCTCTCTTGTCTCCATGCAAGCTGTTCAGTTCCCACCTGGCACAATGCCAGCTGCTGCAGTCCAGCCTGCCACGAGGTCAGCTGCTCCGGTCTAGCCTGCCATGAGATCAGCTGCTCCATTCCAGTCTGCCACGAGGTCAGCTGCTCCGGTCCAGCCTGCCATGAGGTCAGCTGCTCTAGTCCAGCCTGCCACGAGGTCAGCTTCTCCAGTCCAGCCTGCCACGAGGTCAGCTGTTCCGGTCCAGCCTGCCACGAGGTCAGCTGTTCCGGTCCAGCCTGCCACGAGGTCAGCTGTTCCGGTCCAGCCTGCCACGAGGTCAGCTGCTCCGGTCCAGCTTGCCACGCGGTCAGCTGCTCCCGTCCAGCCTGCTAATGGTCAGCTGCTCCGGTCCAGCCTGCCACGTGGTCAGCTGCTCTGGTCCAGCCTGCCACGTGGTCAGCTGCTCTGGTCTAGCCTGCCACGCGGTCAGCTGCTCCGGTCCAGCCTGCCACACGGTCAGCTGCTTCGGTCAAGCCTGCCACAACGCCGGCTGCTCTGGTCAAGCCTGACACCATACCTGTCACTCTGGTCCAGCTCATGATAATTGAGCCTTCTTCCTTTTACACCCTGTTCCAAATTATTATGCACATTCTATATAAGTGTCACAAAGATTAAATATTTTGTTTTTCAGTTTAACTCATGGATGGCATTGTGTCTCAGGGCTCTTTTGATCACTGAAAACAATCTCGGACACCTGTGATAATTAGATTGGCCGGTGAGCCCAATTTAGGGAAAAACTACTAAAGGAGGGTGTTCCACATTATTAAGCACAGCACCATTTTCAAGCAATATGGGGAAGAAAAAGGATCTCTCTGCTGCCGAAAATAATGAAATAGTTCAATGCCTTGGACAAGGTATGAAAACCTTAGATATTTCACGAAAACTTAAGCGTGATCATCGCACTATTAAGAGATTTGTGGCTGATTCAGAGCACAGATGGATTTGTGCAGCTAAAGGCACATTGAGGAAGATTTCTGCCAGATCCATGCATCGGATCCAGAGAGCAGCTGGTTGCATTACATAGCAGCAAACAGATATTTGAAGCTGCTGGTGCCTCCCCCACAGACATCAAGGTGTAGAGTCCTTCAGAGTCTTGCAACTGTGCATAAACCTTCTATTTGGCCACCACTAACCAATGCTCACAAGCAGAAACGGCTGCATTGGGCATAAAAATACATGAAGACTAATTTTCAAACAGTCCTGTTCACTGATGAGTGCCCTGCAACCCTGGATGGTCCAGATGGATGGAGTAGTGGATGGTTGGTGGACGGCCACCCTGTTCCAACAAGGCTGTGACGTCAGCAAGGCGGTGGTGGAGTCATGTTTTGGGCCGGAATCATGGGAACAGAGCTGGTCGGCCCCTTTAGGGTCCCCGAAGGTGTAAAGATGAACTCTGCAAAGTATGTGGAGTTTATGACTGACCACTTTCTTTCCTGGTACAGAAGGAAGAACTGTGCTTTCCGTAATAAAATCATCTTCATGCATGACAATGCACCATCTCATGCTGCAAAGAATACCTCTGCATCAATGGCTGCTATGGGGATAAAAGGAGAGAAAGTCATGGTGTGGCCTCCATCCTCCCCTGACCTCAATCCTATTGAGAACCTTTGGAGCATCCTCAAGCAAAAGATCTATGAGAGCGGGAGGCAGTTTACATCCAAACAGCAGCTCTGGGAGGCTATCCTGGCATCTTGAAAACAAATTCAAGCAGAAACTGTCCAAAAACTCACAAGTTCAATGGATGCAAGACTTGTGAATCTGCTATCAAATAAGGGGTCCTATGTTAAAATGTAACGTGACCTGTTAAGATGTTTAAAAAGTTAAAATGTTAAAAGTTTGATTGAAATAGCTTTTGATTTCAGTAAATATGCTGCAAACACAAGAAATGACAATTTTCAGTTCTTTACAACCTATAAAGTGTTACTTACTGTGCGTAATAATTTGGTACAGTGCATTGTAAGTTTTTTATGTTTAAAGAAAATACTGTTATCATTAGGAGGTTTGTTCAATAAAATTTGAATTGTACTCTTAACCTCCCTAGCGGTCTGATTATGTCCATATTTATGTGCTCAAAGCGGTACATTTTTTTGCATGGAAATATGTATTTTTTTTATTGTAGGTCTGTAATTTTTAGGAATAACTCACTGAAATCTGTCCGAACAAGAGTCTAGTAAACATCCCCGGCATGTTACAATTTGAAACACAAAATCATACATTATAATTTAATAAATACTCATAAAAAATAATAAAAAATTTAATTCAATAATATAATCAAACCAAAAACACTGACATTTAAATTGAGCACAAAGTTCGCACATCACTGAGCAAAGTCGCAAAATCGTTTTCAGTGTCTGATGATGAATTTCCCCACGAATCATTATCACTCAATTCTGCAAGTGGTTCTAATTTACTATCGCTGTTCTCTAGCTGGTCTAAAACCGCTTTTGCCCTAAAGGGACGCTTTTTGGACGCCATGGACGTTTCTCAATTTCCAGGCAGAAAGAACAGTAAAAATGCAGGCAGGGCACAGGACAAAGCACTCTGGACAAAATGTATGTGAAATGGTTTGATACAGTAATGTTTTACTATGCGATTTTAGTGTATTTAGTGAATGTCACTTTTTGTCATTTTCAAATTTCCCGCCGTTCCGTCCCTCATACGTCCCGACACTCGCAGGGGACAGAACCCAGATGACAGATGCCGGCATCCGCCGGAGGACATTGCCAGGGACACTGCAGGAGGGAAATCGCGGGAGCGCAGGACAAGGTAAGTGATCGAGGGATCCCAGAGCAGCGCCGCATGGTAAGCCCAAGTGTAGCTCGGGGTTACCGCTTGTGGTACTGAAACTTTACCCTGAGCTACACTCGGGAATACCGCCAGGGTGGTTAATAGTTGATAACATGAGAATTATGCTGACTGTTATTTACATCAATTATTTAGGTAAATGAGAAAAATATAATTTGCATAATAATTTGGAACAGGGTGTACATATGGGGGATTCTCAGCAACCAGGCCTCACCCTACGGCAATTCCATCTGTTCAAGCCTGTCTTAGGAGTACCATCCAACCTTTGGACAGACTGCTTCATTCCACCAAGTGGGGGCCTCGTCCTTTGCTCCAAGGCAACCTGAATCCAACCTGTGTGCCAGTGACCCAGCTTAACCTTAACTATATGTCACCTGCTGTCCAGCCAATAGGTTCTCTGTCCACCAGGGGCGAACTGACCATTTGAGCGCTCGGGCACTGCCCGAGGGCCCGGGGTCAGTAGGGGGCCCCATGAGATGCCCCTGGTTCCTTTCATTGGCGTTTTCATAGGCTTTTTTCGGTGTGGGCGAGGACACAGGGGCTTCATGATCCCCTATTGCCCAGAGGCCCCATAAGTTGTCAGTCCACCCCTGCTGTCCACCATCCAGTTTGGCTCCATAGCCCTTCTTCTGGCTGATCAAACTGACCTCTCTGATTCCCTGACCATTTCTCAGGCTGATGGCATGCTGCCTACTAATGGAATACAGTCCCTTTCTATACTGCCCATCAATGGGATTCAGTCTGCCACTGGTGCCCTGCTGTCTGCTGCCAAATCTGCCACAGGTGATGTAACATCTGCCAAGTTTGCCTCACATGCTCCTTTGCCTGTTGCACAGCTTGGTGGTCCTGTGTCTGCTGTTCAGCCAGAAGATCCTGTTCCTGATGCCCAGTCTGAGATTCCTGTTCCTGATGTCCAGCTAGAGCAGCGGTTCTCAACCTGGGGGTCGCGACCCCTTTGGGGGTCGAACGACCCTTTCACAGGGGTCGCCTAAGACCATCGGAAAACACACATTTCCGATGGTCTTAGGAACCGAGACACCGCTCCTCTAGCCGTCTCCAGGTGTGGGCGGGATGACATGCAGTCCCTGTCATCTGGACACACCCCGGGATCAATCCTCGCCGGTGATTGGCCGCCGGAACTGTAGCTCAGGAGAGGCACACAGGCAGCCAATCACCGGCGAGGAGGTGGAGCTTGGAGAGGAGGAGTCGAGCGGCACCGCGAAGATCAAGCGAGTGAAGAGGAGGAGAGCGGCCGGAGAAGGAAGACATCTGACCGGTAAGTGTCGGTACCATGGGAGAGGGAGGGAGCGAGCGAGCCCAGGCTGGAGCAGGGGTCAGCAAGGTAAGTATCATTGGTGTCAGTGGGAGGAATAGTGCCCCATCATTGGTGTCACTAATACCAATGATGGGGCACTATTCCTCCCACTGACACCAAGGATGGGGCACTATTCCTCCCCCCACTGACACCAAGGATGGGGCACTATTCCTCCCCCCACTGACACCAAGGATGGGGCACTATTCCTCCCCCCACTGACACCAAGGATGGGGCACTATTCCTCCCCCCACTGACACCAAGGATGGGGCACTATTCCTCCCCCCACTGACACCAAGGATGGGGCACAATTCCTCCCCCCACTGACACCAAGGATGGGGCACGATTCCTCCCCCCACTGACACCAAGGATGGGGCACAATCCTCCCCCCACTGACACCAAGGATGGGGCACAATCCTCCCCCCACTGACACCAAGGATGGGGCACAATTCCTCCCCCCACTGACACCAAGGATGGGGCACAATTCCTCCCCCCACTGACACCAAGGATGGGGCACAATTCCTCCCCCCACTGACACCAATGACTGGGCACAATTCCTCCCCCCACTGACACCAATGACTGGGCACTATTCCTCCCCCCACTGACACCAATGACGGGGCTCTATTCCTCCCCCCACTGACACCAAGGATGGGGCACAATTCCTCCCCCCACTGACACCAAGGATGGGGCACAATTCCTCCCCCCACTGACACCAATGACTGGGCACTATTCCTCCCCCCACTGACACCAATGACGGGGCTCTATTCCTCCCCCCACTGACACCAATGACGGGCACTATTCCTCCCACTGACACCAATGACGGGGCACTATTCCTCTTACTGACACCAATGACGTGGCACTACTCCTCCCACTGCAAAATTACAGTTATGAAGTAGCAACAAAAATAATTTTATGGTTGGGGGTCACCACAACATGAGGAACTGTATTAAAGGGTCGCCGCATTAGAAAGGTTGAGAACCACTGAGCTAGAGGATCCTGTTCCTGATGCCTAGCTGGAGGGTCCTGTTCTTGATGCCCAGGTTGGCTGTCCTGTCTCTGGTGCCCAACCGGAGGCTCCTGTCCCTGATGTCTAACCGGAGGGTCCTGTGCCCAATGACCCAGCTGCCTTTGACAGTCCTGTGTCCAACAACTTGCCTGCCTCTGAAGATCCTGTTCCTGATGACGAGCCTGCCTCTGATGGTCTTCTGCCTGATGCCCAGCCTGATGGTGCTCTGCCTGATGCCCAGTCTGTCTCTGATGGTTTTCTGCCTGATGCCCAGCTAGTCTTCTAGGGTCTCATGTTGCTGTCCCTCTAGCAGCCATTTGTTGCGCCAAAGCTTGATAATTCGCATACCCACTTTGGAAGTAAGAACTGCATTCCCCAGTTCAGCCACAGCAGTAGAAGCCTTCTTGTTTCCATCTGAACCTTGCCCTGACCTAGGTGGTATATCTGCAATCCTAGGTGCATTAGGGGACCCTTGCTGAGTAACCAATGTCTTGGGTAGACCTGTGTGGCTGTTAGAGGGTGGAACAATTTCTGTCAAACCAGATGTGGAAGGTCTGACCGCATGGCAGGCTGGACCATAGCAGCTGACCACATGGCAGGGGACACCCTGGCATCAGTGATGTTACATGGATCAGGGATTCTGGTGTCAAGCCTTCAGCTGGCCTTTAGGGTCCCATTGTTGGGACATGTGTTGCATTAAAGGCATGGAGATTTTGGATGTTGAGCCTCGTCAGCTTTAGGCAGAGTGTCCAATTGTCAAACCTGTAGACTTTCTTTACATTCTAAAGCAAAATTAAGCACAGGTCTAGTCTGGATTATGGTTAATGAATAGCTGGAGAGGAGTTGATGGCAGTGTATGATAGCTCTAATTTGTAATGAAATACCATCTTTGTTGTAAGAGCATATGTTGTATATACATCCTAAGTATAAATCTGTGTATGTACTTCTCGTTAACACTTTTACTGCAAAGTCCGTGCGGTGTACGGACCTACAGCACCACTTCCAGCTGGTCAGGTTCTTATGCCATAGAGACCTGTCATTTCTCCTTCTGCTAAAAGCTGAAGGGGCTAGAGAGCCAGTGATCAGAGCTATTCAATGAAAATGTTCCCCCACTCCCCAGCCGATGCTACCGCTTTCCTGTATCTTCAGCCTCCCCACCTCCTGCCACTGTTCTTGACATCTTAAATGCCCCCACTCTTTTGCATGCTTCCCCCCCAGCACCATCCCCCCCCTCAACCAGGACCACTTGTAGTTAAAAATGTTCAAATACATCGCCACTGCCACTCTGGACCCCCCCCCTGCAATGTCCCCCCCATGATCTCCTAGCATCCATCTCCGCTGTTCTGCTGGCCGGCATTCCCTCCTACCCCTCCTGCTGGTTACAGCTGCTGCTGGGGCAAGAGATTGGTGTCAGGATGTAGAGCAGAGGGGGCTGGTCAACACCAGCCCCCTTCCTTTCCTGAATGAATGTTTGGTACCGATCACTTATGTGTTAATTCAGCACCTAAGCATAATAAACAATGTTTGCTATGCTTCAGTTTGTGAATGAATAGGAGTCTCTATACAGAGATTTCTATTCATTCATTTGCAGTGCAGCTGAGACTTCAGAGAAACGGACTGTCTACAATTGCAAGGCTTAAAAAAACAAGCATTTTTTTTTTTATTCTACAGGTCATGCGCTTATAGAAAATGTGTAGTTTAGGGGGTCTTTTACAAACTCTTAAAGCTGTAAGTGAAAAATTAAAACCTTAGATTTTTAGAGTAAATTGTTTTTATTTACAGTTTTGCACACCTTCAGATTTCACAAATTTCACCATTTCACAAAAAAGCACAATCTAAAATGTATAAATATTTGTTATTTATTACCTCAATACAGTTTAAGCTTTTATATTTAGCATGACTTTGGCAGTAATTTTGTAAATGTTGCCAAGTATGTATCCACTAATAATGATTTTAGTCTATTTTTCGCTATGTTTGATAAAACATTTGCACAAATATCACAGGGCTTAATAAAAAAATCAATAGCACCTTCGCTTTATTCTAGTGGTCCTATGCTTTCAGAAAATGTATGATTTGGGGAGGTCTTTCGCAAACTCTGAAGGCTGTAAGGGAAAAAGAAAAGAGCAATGGAAATATTGAGTCCACATAAGTTTAAAAGTGGAGAGCAGGGCCTGGCAGCGAAAGGGTTAAAGAGTCAACTTTAATCTTTGAGCTTTGCTAAAAATTCCTTAATAAAGGGGCTTTAAAAAACTGGGAGGAGGAGGGCACCTTCTTACCCATCCTCTGACCTATGAAGGCTAGCTGATCTGGTGCTCTAAAAACGATCCATCAGACTGCCAAAGTTTTCACAGCTACTTTCTTAACATTCTGCAGCTCCAGCCTGGCAAGTCCGTGATTCCAATGGGTCTTCTGAAGTTGAAGCTGTATCATAAAACCTCTTTTTTTTTTTTCTGACTTTGAAACTGCCTTCGTACGAGAGAAATATTGCCATCCTTGATTCTGCAGTATTGTAGCTCTTATATTTGTTCTTTTCTTGTTAGGAAGCCTTGGTGTGACAAAGGCTTGCCATTGAAAAGAAACTTGTTCCACTGTGACAGAATGACATCCCTTTAGATATCAAATTTAATATGCTACACTGATGCTGACTGTGAAGGGGTTTATGTACCTGTGCTCTGCTTTACTGCTGACAACCACCTCTGTGCTTGAAGAGGGCACAGTAGCATGCTGACATTGAAGGCAGAATTTTGTCAAAGCTGTGATGAATAACCAGCCATAAAAAGAGAGAAACTAAAAAATGAGTTTTCAAATGCATGCTTTAATGTCCAGTACTGATCCGTTCACTCACTTCTATTTACAACTTTATTAAAAAATAGATTTCAGGAGTCCATTAGGCAGTTTGTTATAGTTATATTTTTGCAAAGCAACAACTGCATGACAGTCAGTCGAAAAATACGTTTGGAAAATATTGTATTTCCTGTTATGCTGCCTTTTCTTTTGAAAGTATTCTAAGTTATTGCAAGAATTTTATTGATTTCTCTTTACAGCCCAACTCCAATGAAATCTGTTTTCCTGTTTTGCATAGAGTGGAAAAAAGTGTTTAAAACTGTAGTCATAGGAAGGAGTTTTTCTTTCACTTTATTTGTTGTCAGTGGGACAGGTATGAGTGAGTAAGGAAGAATTCCGTCTTATTTTTTTTTTATACTGCGCAGTCCCACAACTTGAAATTGACTTTTGACAAATAAAAAAAAGTAAAGAAAAAAGAAAAAAATATAGGTCTGAATAGGTGGCAGTAGTACCTCCTGGATGCCCGTCAGCTGCTGCTGCCCTTGAACAGTGATGCACTGTGGTTCGCTTGTCAGAGGGCGGTAAGTTTTATGCCAGTGTAAAAGAGCCCTTAAGAACCTGCATTCCTGCTATATTTTTGGCATCCATCACTATTCTCATTTTTTTCTTTCCTTTCTTGCTCTAGGGCTTGATTTACTAAAGACAAATGGATTGGTTACTTTGCAAGTAAAGCTGAGCATTCCAAGGGAATTTTTACCAAGACTTAGTGAATAATATGAAGCTCTGCTGACTTGTGTCATCCATTCACGTACATGCAAAAATATTTTTTTTTCCCTTGCACGTGATTGGGTTATTTTTTGCAAAGTGAAATTTCACCATATTCATTAAGCCCTGGGAAAAATACACTTGCAAAGTGCAACTTCGATTGCAAAGTGAACATCCTGTTTGCTGTTAATAAATCAACCCCATACCATATGTCTTACTTTGCCATGTGCAGGTGCATTTCTTCACCAGATTTCCTTTTTGCATCTTTTACAGCTACTATTGCTGCAGCTTTGACTAGTTACTGTATATCTCTTTATCAAATAACAGTAACAATAAAACTAGCCATGAGACCTGGGTTTGTGTTCCCTCTGGAGTAGACTTCCTGCGTGGTGAATGCTTTGCTGCAGGCTATTAATTGTTTAAATGTGTCACACGGTACCCATAGGTCTCATAACAGACGGTACTGGTGAGAAGTTGTCAGTGCTTGGGAACATTGCACAGCTGCAGTAGCAGTAAAATGTTTTCATAGATAAACAGATTTATTTTGAGAACTCTTTTAGCCATGTAATTGTTTTGTTTTTTGTTTTTTAATAAATCATCGACTCATTTTTTTAATAGGTGCCATTTTAATTGAATACAGTATTGTTTTTCCTATAAAGGCATATGAGCATGCACTAATCAAGCCTTCACATATGGTTTTCATACAGACTTCTTTATCAAACCTGTATTTCTTTGTTAATTACTCCGTTTTGTCTTTTTTTAAGTTCATGAAATAGTACAAGTATGTTAAGCAAGTTGTTTTCACATATGCTGTTTTTTTTATGTGTCACCCCAGTTCTTAATGAATGCTCTGCTCTTAAAACGGTGCATCTGTTTCTGTTGTTTTCTAATAAACTTTCAATTAAGATCTTACAAGATTTACTGGTTTATTTTCCAGGTTCATGTGAACTGTGATGAAACCACTCTTACATTTATTGCTGATGTTTTAGCAAGAATTGCTTCAACTGAAGCAGGCCTTTCACTTCTGCTCTATGGTGAAAAGGAGTACACCAAAAACAGGTATTCTGATAAAATAAAAAAAAAACTGTTTACAGTGATGGCATATTCGAACAAATCGAAGAGTGAAGTACATATATACAAATACAGTATAATTTGTAATATAGCTAAATCAATAGAATTATATCCACAGCTTGCTGTCATTTCCTATTTTGAAAAAACAGTTGGACCATAGGAAGGAAACGACAGCCATATCCAGTGCTGTGCATCATTGCCCCTGGCAAGCTATATGTAGTTGCAGCCACACTGTGTTCGCCAGCTTCTGATGAATGGTATATAACCATGAGACATTCGGATCGCTGAGAATGTTGATTTTGTTCCTTATCTTTTATGTTGGCATGCTCTTCACATAATTCATTATCTTTTTTTGGTCATTTTTAATATTTCTTAAAACGGCATTTTTTTTCTTCATTATCAGTGCATCTCAAGACTTTCTAACCAAAGCAGACATGCCCAAGTGGAAATCCTGCTTTTTATCAGCATAAGGACAGTTCACTATCTGTTAGTGGCCTGTTAAGTCTTCTCTATCACTTTGGGAATTTGGTTAGAATAAGCCTGCAATTCTTTTTCCTGCTTTTTATGTAATCATTACACTGTTACCTAGCAACCTTCCTTTTTTAGTCATGTTATTATTATTATACAGTTTGCTCAGCACTTTACAATATAATGGGAGACAATACAGTTCAATACAAGAGAGTTAGGAAGGCCCTGCTCCTTGGATCTTACAATCTAAGAGAGAGGGGCTGGTGGTACAAAAAGTAATAACTGTGGGGGATGAACTGATAGGAGGAATAGAAGATTCCGTTATTAGCTGATAGGCTTCCCTGAAGAGATAGGTTTTCAGAGATCACCTAAAAGTGGGCAGAGTAGGCTATTGTCGGATAGATTGGGGTAGAGAGTTCCAGAGGATGGGGAGGCTCTAGAGAAGTCCTGGAGATGAGCATGGGAGGAAGAGACAAGGGAGCTAGAGAGCAGCAGGTCATGGGAGGAGCGGAGAGGATAGTTTGGGTGATATTTGAAAACAAGATTGGTGATGGCATTTGGGACAGAGTTATAAATGGCTTTATGTTATTGGTAATGTTTTTAATTTTATTCGTTGGGCAATGGGAAGCCAATGGAGGGACTGGCAGAGAGGAATGGCAGATATGGAATGGTTTGTAAGGTAAATGAGTCTGGCAGCAGCATTCATGATAGACTGCAGAGGGAATAGCCTGCGATTAGGTAGGCCAATGAGAAGGGAGTTACAATAGTCAAGGCGAGAGATAACCAGGGAGTGAATAAGTATATAAGAAAGAACGGGTGTATCTTGGAGATGTGGCGGAGGTGAAGTCTACAAGATTTGGACAGTGATTAGATTTGGGGCTGAAAGGACAGATGGGAGTTCAGGATTACACTTAGTACCCTAACATGAGGGGAGGGACTGATGGTTGTATTATTGATCTTGATGGAGAAGTCAGAGGATGGGGCACAGGCTGGAGGGAATAGTATGAGCTCTGTTTTGGAAAGATTTAGTTTGAGGAAGTGGAGTGACATCTATTGTGATATGTTACTTAGTAGGTTAGTAATGCAAGAGGAGACTGAAGGGGTGAGGTGAGGAGTAGAAAATAGATTTGTGTGTCATCAGCATAGAGATGGTACTTAAAGCCATAGGAGTTTATCAAGTGACCAAGGGAGGAAATGTAGATGGAGAAGAAAAGGGGTCCAAGGACAGAACCTTGAAGAACCCCTACAGAAAGAGGAAGTGGAGAGGAGGAGACAGAGTTTAAGGTAACGCTGAAGGAGCGCTGCAATAGGTAGGAAGAGAACCAGGAGAGAGAAGAGTCTCAGTGGCCAAAAGAGTGGAGTTTTTTGAGGAGGGGATGGTCAACAGTATCAAAAGCAGCAGAGAGGTCAAGTAGTAAGAGTATGGAGTAGTGGCCATTGGTTTTAGCAGTTATTAAATCATTAGTGAGTTTTAGTAGGGCAGTTTCAGTGGAGTGGAGTGATCGAAAGCCAGACTGCAAAGGGTCAAGAAGGTTGTTGTCAGTAAGGTAGGAGCTCAGGCGATCATAGACTAAGCGTTCTAAGAGTTTAGAGGTAAACGGGAGCAGGGAGATGGGTCTTACGTTTTTCAGGTTGGTGGGGTCCAGTGAGGGCTTTTTAAGTATGAGAGTGATCTGTGCCTGCTTTAGATGGGTGGGGAAGGCACCATTAGAGAGGGAGAGATTGAAGATGTGACTGAGTGAGCATAGGATGGAAGAAGAGGGTGACTGTAGTAGTTGTGAGGGGACAGGATCCAGGGGGCAGGTGGTGAGACGGGCTTCTGAGAAAACTTTAGTGACCTCTCCAGTAGTAGCAAGGTCAAAAGAGGAAAGTGTTGAGGGAGTTTTAGTATAAGGTATGCAAAGTGGAATAGATGTCTGTGCAGCAGAGATGCCCCTACAAATTGCATCACTCTTGTTTTTTAATTATTTGCAATCTTGTAAGCAATAAATGTGTTACTGGGTGGAGGTGGAGAAAGTAGAGAATTAAAAGTGGAGAAGAGACGATGAGGACTGGATGATAAGATGTTAATAAGAGTGACAAAGTAGGCTTGTTTGGCAGCAGGAAGGGAGGAATTGTATGTTAAGAAAGCAAATTTATATAGGGTGAATGCTTGCTGAGATTTGGTTTTACGCCACAATCGCTCCAGTGCATGACTATGTCGCTTAAGATTTCTGGTGTGGTCAGTCTGCCACGGTTGTAATGGTCGGGGCCTGGTACTTCGTGTAGTTAGAGGAGCAAGTGAGTCTAGTGTGGATGAAAGCAAACTGTTGTAGACAGCAGTGGCCAGGTCAGGGCAGGACAGAGGAGAGATTCTGTCACAGAGGCGGTCTGTTGCAGAGTGAAAAAGAGAATGGTTTAAGTTGTGAAGGTTTCTGCGGGTAATTGCTGCTTGGAGGGATAAGTGTTTGAAGACGAGGACACTAAAGGTGAAGAGATTGTGATCAGAGAGAGGAAATCAGGTGTTAGTGAGGTTGTAGGGAGTGCAAAGATGAGAGAAAACAAGGTCTAATGTATTCCCATCAGAGTGAATGGAGGACTGTATCCATTGTGTTAAGGCAAAAGATGAGGTTAGGTTGAAGAGTTGGGATGTAGCCGGGTTGTTCACATTAATGGGGATGTTAAACTCTCCGAGAATGATAGTGGGTAGTTCAGAAGAGAGAAAGTAGGGTAGCCAAGCAGAGAAGTCATCAAGAAAGCGCGACACCGGTCCAGGAGGTCAGTAGATCACTGCAATCCTCAGAGAAATGGGAGAAAACAGCTGAATGCAGAGTCTTGGAAGAAGAGAAGGATAGAGAAGGAGGGTTAAGGAGGATTTGAAAGGTGCTCATAGGTGGTCAAAGGTGCTGCGGGAGAAGCAGAATCTGCTGCTTGAAGCCAGGTTTCTGTAATTGCTAGTAGGCTAAGGGAGTGGGAGACAAATCATGGACAGAGTTGAGCTTATTACAGACAGAGCAAGCATTCCAGATTGCACATGAAAAGGGAGGGTGGTTTTTAGGAGCATGGGGATTGAGATTAAATTGAGTGGATTGTGGCTATTCCCGGAGGAAGGAGGGTGCCTGGTTTGTGGGTGAGATACTGTAGGACCAGGGTTTGGAGAGATATCCCCAGAGGTTAGGAGAAGAATGAGGGTGAGGAAAGTAAGATGGGAGTGTCCTGGTGTTTGGGTTAGCAGGTGAGTAAAGTATTAGCAGGAGGTGATGAGAGCAGTAGTAGGGAGATGGTAGAAGTGAGGGTGATATGTATAAGCTTTGGGGTGGAGCAGAGGGGTAAAGAAAGTAGCTTTGAGAGCAAAGGATAGTAATATGAAAAGGAGGAGTAGAGGGGGCATTTTAAAAGGTAGATGGAGTGGGAATGAAACTTGTAGGAGATGTTTCCCAGGGTGTTTGCTTGCAGTCCATCCAGCATGCAGTAGAGTTCTTTGTTGTATTTTCCTGCTGCCTGTGTTACCCTCCTTTAGTTAAACTGCTGTGTTCAACTGCTGTTTTGCACTCCATAAGAAAATTCACTGCTGTGTTCAACTGCTGTTTTGCACTCCTCCAAAAATGCACTCACACAGGACAATGCCCCCGTCTGCGACTGCACCCCCCCCCCCCCCATCCTGTGACCTCCCCCATAAGCTGGTCTACATTTATAGGGAGATGATCAAATGAGCAATTCTTCTCCTCTCACATTAGGAACTGATAAGGATCACATGAATTTGGGGGGAGGTTGGTCAAAACCAGACCAGCCACAGACCCAGGCCAAAGTCATAAAAAATGATTGATTCTCTGATCACAAAAAGGCAAAGAAGGTGAGAATCAATCACCACAAACAGACAAAAAGATATAGGACTAATTATCCTGAGTTTTGCAGAAAGTCAGTGCAGTGCAGGGAGACAGTTTAAGGTGGAGATCACATAACAGTATTTACCCTAAGTTTGTAGAAAGTCAGTACGTTGCAGGGAGACAGTTTAAGGTGGAGATCACATAACAGCATTTACCTTAAGTTTGCAGAAAGTCAGTGCGGAGCAAGGAGACAGTTTAAGGTGGACATCACATAACAGCATTTACCTGTGAAAAAGCAGAGAGGACATAATCAGGGGGCTGTGTTCAACTTCTGTTTTGCACTCCAGCAGAAAATGTACTCACACAGGACAATGCCTCATCTGTGACTGTTCCCCCTGTCTATAGTCATGTCTTACTCACTAAATGTAACTGTTTATGAGTATGAATTCTTGAATAATAAATATGTAGGGCTCTTCCTTGTCCTTAGTAAAAGCATAATTAAGGAGAAGGCTAACACTGACTATACACCTGTATCACTCACCCCCCTATAGGGCCCCGCTGATTTGGTCCCAAGGTTCTTTCCCCAATAAGTGCACTAGCAGCTAGGCGCACAGTCTCTCTCACTCATCCGACCAAATTAATTGTCTATTGGTATCCTTTCTTGATGCTTTATTGGAAACTTTAACCTCTCAAACATTCCTAGCACAGTCCTTGCAGCAGCAAGTGATGGGCTAAGCTGCACAGGGACACCATGAGCAATGCCCACTTTTACTACAAGCTGACTCTAATGCAAGAGGGATAGCAGCAGCACACAGTCACTGGGATCTTACACTCCAGTCCGTACTCACAAATGTCTCTGGATAGTTGGATGCCTCCTTCCAATATCGGCCAGACATTTCTTCTGTGAACTTCTCAGATCAGATCACTCAAAATCTCTCAGCCAGCTCCAGCAAAGTTTTTGAATGACTTTTTTATATGTTAAAAAAAATCTGAAGAATATATTTAAAAAAATAGATATTTTTAAATATGTATATTTTTTAAATATATTCTTCAGATTTTTTTTAACATATAAAAAAGTCATTTTAACATATATTTTTACATATATTTGTAAATGCACTCCAAAAATGTAGATTTGTATCTTTAAAGACATACAGTATATTTGAAATGTATTTTTATAAATATTATTATTATTATTATTATTAATATTATTATTATTATTATTATCTATATAATCTCTAGGTTAATTTTTATTATACACTTATCACTTATCCAGCTCCTGGCTATGATCATAAAGCCAATGTAATATATTGAAAGTAAGGTTTAAAAAGACTAATTGCTTTTACCTTTCTTTACTGTTTTTGTTGGTAAATCTTTGCCCATAGACCGCTCAATTCTATTTATCTCTTTTCAGTACCATGGGTGCCCATGTGATCGCTCAGTTTTCCATGAAACTTCTCAGTGAAGAAATTACTACCTTACCTGAGTCAGACATGCTGCCTGTAGTGAAAGGGTCCTTCATATTCGTGTGTCGCCAAATGTACCATACATGTGAAGGACTTCAAGTGCTGGCACCTTATCAGTTACATGAATGCATTGCTTCGGCTTGGAAAAAGGTAAGTTTTAAACAAAGAAATATTAAAAAAACAAAAAAAAAACAAAAAGCTATCCTGAGACAGCTTTTTAGTGTTTGCATGTGACAGTAGTGTACATTTCCTTTTTCAGAAATAATTCTTATGATTGGTTAAGGTTGCTTATATGTTTCCTGATTGCTGAAGTATAATAGAAAGGCAGAGCTGAGCAGCGTTCAATTCCATTTCTGTTCCAGCCATGCTCTAGCACGTGCTGAATGATAAAGTGGAAGCTTTTCATTACAACAAAAATAGAAAATTGTCTTTCAAAAGGCATTCATTCTTTTATACCTTCATTTTTTTCTATTTGTTTACCAGAACATTACAAAATTCTCTTGACCTTAGTATTATATTTGCTAACCTTGAGATGTACTTCTACTGGCATGTACTTCTACAATATCACGTGCAATCTTTTGTTGCACAGATATATTTGTAAGTTAAGATGTATGTAGTGATGAATTTATGTTAAGCAGGCGATAGATGGAGCAATTTTCTTTCCTGCAACCACGAGATTGCTTGATTCCCCCATCAACACAGTCAGTGTTACAGGGGAATCCCTCACATGGAGCCGTTATGTTAGGGGGATAGGTGGCGGACAGGGGGAGCCTTCCCTGCTGGGAGAAATCAGTGATTACTGCAAGCAGCTATAATAGCTGCTAGCAATAATCACATGTAAAATATGGCAGGCTGATTGTACCCAAGTTGCTCGATCGATCAACTTTGGTACATTGAGCCTGCCCATACATGGTTCAAATTTTGGCTGGTCCCTGCTGAGATTTGAATCGTCTATGACCGGCTTATTCACATACATCAGGGGCGTTCAACCTTTTGAAGAGTGAGGACCACTTAAAGTGCAGTTCCACTCACTCTGTAATAAATAAAAGTCAGCAGCTACAAAAACTGTTGCTGCTGACTTTTAAAAAAACAGCCACTCACCTGTTCCACGTTCCTGCGGTGCCCCCGCCACAGCCCGTTTCACCAGCAATCCTGTATCCCGGCATCTTTAGTGTGGGCACCCGGCTGTGACAGCTTGCGGCTTCATGTGCGATTAGTGCTGCGCTTCCTGAATGTTCACGTTGTCTTCTGGGACCTGTCACATGTCCCACAAGACAAGGGAGGGATGGTAGGAGGACAAAGTCCGCTTCCGATAGCCTAGGCGACAGAAAAAAAAAGAAAAACAACCTATATGTGGGTTAATACATTTAAGTGAGATCTGCGCTGGAATTCACATCATATGATTCATGCCTGTCATACATGACATAAACCAAAAATGTATAAAAGAAATAAGTACATTACTAATACATACAGTAATACACATAGACCAGAGTGATTCATCTATCTGGTGCAACATCCAAGTGACATACAAAATTCTGTGCAAACTTCAACTGTCCATGTACTAAAAAGTGCTTGATGCCCTCCTAAAATAAATACTTCATGCTGTTCTCAAGTAGATTGAAGGCAGCTTCATCCTTACTGTGCCCACACTCAAAACTCTCCAGAGCGTAAAGTGTTACTAAACCCAGGACCTTGTATTCACTCTAATTGGTCTCCCACAGTACACAGAACATGAAAATGCAATTATTTAGTAAATATAAACTGCTAAATGCCTTTTCTCATCAGAGGTTACAGCAGTCTTGTGACTTCTATCAGTGTTCAGCCAAGCACTAGCTAAAGCATGTAGGAGGAATTTTCTTTCTGCTCTACCAAAAGTCAGGACCCCTGTCCACTGTCTGGACAGGGCTGGTTGGCCCTGTGCTGATCACATGCACTCTCCCAAGAAAAAAAAACTCTAGCAATACACACCAAACTGAGCATGTGCAGAATGGCTATGGTTCAGTCTGTATTATCAGGAAATAAGAGGTGGTCGCTTAACCACTTGCTAACCGCACTATAGCCGAATGATGGCTACAGTGCGGTTGCTCAGTTCTGGGAGGGTGTCATATGACGTTCTCCCAGAACGTGCCCTCCCGCACGCCGCTCTCTGTGATCTCTGTGTCCATAGGACACAGCTGATCACGTGATGAGGTAAACGGTCAATTACAGTGGCCTTTTACCATGTGATCAGCTGTGTCCTATGACACAGCAGATAATGGAGTAAATACAGTTGCCGATTATTGGCAGCACTTTCCTCACGCTGTCACAGCGTGAGGAATGTACTGCTGATAGCCGGCAAATATGACAGAACAGATCGGCACTGATCATCAGTGCCCAGCAGTGCCCCCCATCAGTGCTGCCCAGCAGTTGTGCCGTCGGTCAGTTCCACCAGTCAGTACCGTCAGTCAACGCCACCTGCCAGTATCACCCATCAGTGCTACTTATCAGTGCCACCTATCAGTGCACATCAGTGCCGCCTATTAGTGACCATCAGCGATCATTGCTGCATATCAGTTCAGCATCATCAGTGCCACCTCATCAGTGCAGCCTATCAGTGCTGCCTATCTGTGCCACCTCATCAGTGCCTATCAGTGCTGCCTATCAGTGCAGTTTCATCAACGCACATCAGTGAAGGAGAAAAATTGCCTGTTTGCAAAACTTTATAATAGAAACAAGGAGAAACTTTTTTTTTTTTTGTTTATAGTGCAAAAAATAAAACACCCCAGTGGCAATTAAATACCACCAAAAGAAATCTCTATTTGTGTGAAATCTGCAGATGTTTGAAGTTCCGTCTAGGTATTTACAGTTTTTAACTTCTTAACAGCAGTCTTGTTTGTTTGCATTGTATTTTTCTAAAACGGTGATCTACCAAGCCTCAGGAGAATATGGGGATCATGTCACATACCATTTATTGCTACCCCAAATCACTTCCATAAAATACATATTTTTTATGATCTTTTGCATGGGATGTTTATATATGTGTGAGAGTCTGGGTGAGAAGATGGTCTCATGCTAATTGGAAGATCTCATTGACAAGCGTGTCAAACAAGTTCACACATTCTTTAATGTACAGCAGTAGTTAATACTACTTTGAGTTTCCATTATGGCAAGTTTGCTTTAACTCCACAGTGTTTTTTAGCTTAACACATTGAACACAGTAAAATAAGCATTCCTTAGCAAACATTCTTACCCCAGCACTTGCTGTTTACAGATTTTAATACTGCTCTTTCAGTGCTGCTTCCCTGAATGTCCAGTCTTAAGAGTTAACAGTGGACAGTGCAGTCTCCAGTCAGTCTATTAGCTTGGAGGAGGTGGAGCAGGGGTGTGCCTTACCATCCTAGGCTACAGGTTTATGTCTTTCTATTGATGCACACAGTGTAAGGAGACACAACTCCTAGTCCTTCATGTAAGAGTGGCTCCATAGGATATTGCAAGAAAGGAACCACCCTAAAACTGGAATCCCAGGGCATCAGCTTAACCTTGAACATAAGCAAGGAATAAAAGATGAAGTAAGTGAATAAATAAGCTGCTAAAAATGCTTAAAAATGTAGGTTTTAATATCACTTTAATAAGCCACAATCACAGATCTGAGCAGTGTTCCTCAGCACACTAACAGATGTGCTAATACGTGGTGAGATAGCCATTTTTTTATATTCATTGGAAAACTGTAACCAATAAACATGTCTATATTTTAATTGTACCATAAAATCATCTTGTTCAAAGTGATATTCCCAACACACTTTCCTGAAAATGTCTAAAGAGTGAGCGGGTGCTGTAGCGATCATCAGCTGGAGACCATGGAGACTTCAAGGCAAGCAATATGTCACCAGCACACAAGGAAACTCCATAAAAATTATATTTGTAATGTTGCAAAAAAGAACACATTGACATTTTTCAATAATGCTAGGTTCACATTGCTCTAAAAGTTTTCAGCCACAGGCAAATCTCAGCAACCCCCCTGTCCATCCTCATGCATGAACAGTGCCCCTTCCCCTGAGTTTAGTGATTGGAAAGCTGTGTTTTTATCCCTATGTATGCCAGACCATGTAAGTACACATAGTAATGTTGAAGCTTGCCTACTCCCTCCTGCTCCCCATGCATTCCTCCATTGGCCCATCACTAAGACTGGTTGCCTCATTGGCCTTTAAGAAAGTCTTGGGGGGGGGCACAGGTGATTGGTGACAGGTTTACTTTCTGTTAGTGAAAATTAAAATAACAAAATAGCTATATCACCACTTAGCATATACGATGGCATAAAAGTTTAGTCTTTTGATAATGGTTTTTCATGTTTACATTATGACAGATTTGTAGTAACTACAAAATTACAGACCAAATTTTGACTGTATGAATCTTTTTAATCTTGTCATTAAAATCTTCCTATTCACTGAGCTTGAGCTCACCAGTCACAAGGGAGATCCAGTTCAGCATTGCCTTTCCACCATGTACGCTTCCCTAGTCAGACCTTACCCTGACTACGTTCCTCCATTTTTTTCCCATTGGGAAGCTGATCTGGGAATTTGTTTCATGTCTAAGCAACAGGAGCGTATCCTTCATTTTGCTCAAAAATCTTCAATTACCTCTAGAATCCAGAAAACCAACTACAAAATCCTCACAAGGTGGTACAAAGTTCCGAAAACACTCCATGATTGTTGTTATTATGTGCCATCAACTGAAGTCTGAGTGCTAGTGACTTGATGAGTAAGAGCTCTAAAAAGAAGATGGCATAGTGCTAGTCTGGTGAGATCCTCCAGTGTAATTCCCTTAGCTGTAGTCAATGTGTCCAACTACCTAGTAATCAGTCTCCCTCTTCTTCTGGCTCCTTCCATCTTTCCAAACATTATTTCCTTCTCCAATGATCTCTCTTCTGACAATGTGACCAAAATATGATGTCCGCAGCTTCATCATTTGGGCTTCTAGTGACATAACCAGTTTGATCTCTTCCAAAATCCATGGTATGTGCCCTCAGATCCCAAGTGTTTGCTGGAAAATTGGGGAGGAGAGGGGATCCATGCTACATATTTTTTGGCAGTGCCTGAAAATGAAGCCTTTCTGGTAGAAGGTGACTAGCTTGATTAAGCAACTTACTTCCGTGGACATAGGTGACTACCACCCAGCTGCATGTCTACTGCATCTCTCTAGTAGACAAGTGAAGTCCTCTCTGATCATTTACTTGCTCCATGCAGCAAAGGCATGTATCCCGCTCTGCTGGAAGCAACCTAATCCTCCAACGAAGTTATGATATTATTATATTAGGGACATGGAAAACCTTACATCTACCTTACACAACACGGTGGAGACCTTCCAAACTACCTGGAGCAGCTGGCAATACTTTGTGTACACTGATGCTTACCTGTCTGCAGAAGAACTTTCTGTGTGACCCATTGAAACCCATACTTACCTTCCTATGAAAGGCTCTGTCCTCCTTTTCCCCTTCTCCCCGCGTCCTTTTCCATTTTAGCTCCTTTCTGCTCCCCTCCTCTTCTTTCACTTTCATGGTCAACAAGGTATTTTTACACTCATTTCCCCTTGACCGTTATATATTGCTGTGTTGAGATTCTACTTATCCTTTCTTCCATATGTGTTTATGTGATGAGATTGGCATAATGTGTCGGTCTAATTGGTTTGTACGTTGTTGTTTTGTTTTTTTTGTTTTTTTTTAGTACTGTTCTTTCCTATACACTACTTGTTTGGCATCTCAGCCTGCTCAGTTACTGATCATACTCAAGACGTGCCTACATACATTTTATATTCTATAACTGTGGGATCACCTTTGTAACTTGTCTTATTCAACACTACCTTCTGTTGTATTGACTCTGAATTGCACCATAAATGCTTTGTTACTCATGATCTTGTTCAGAAATAAAGAATTATAAAAAAAAATCTTCCTATAAGTCCTCATGCACACTGGATGTTTTTACAGCTGCTATTTTTGGCTTTTTGCATTTTTTTCTACAGCCAGTAAACTCCCCAGCATGTTATCCTATGTGTCCATGCACACATAGACTGTAATCAGCATTTTTGGCTGGAAAAAAACCCCAGAACTAGTGGGTTTCTAGAGGAATTTTTTAGCTGTAAAAATGCTCTGGCATGGTAAATCACGGCAAACTGGCGTTTTTGGACTTTTTTTGAGCAAAAAAAACTCTAAAATAATGCTAAATATGCAAACGTGACAAAATGCAGCAAAACACAGCTAAATGCTAATGCAAAAACGCTAAAAAATGAGGAAAAACAAGACTTTACACAGCTAACGTTACCAGCGTTATTAAAACGTCCAGTGTGCATGGAGCCTTAGCATGAGACCTTCTACTCACTCAGCCTTTCCCATATCTGTGAACTTTTTATCGAAATGATTAGAAACAATGTTGCTGTTATGGAAGTGACTAAGAGTAACAGTAGATAGCTTGTGACATGATCCTTATGTACTCCCGGGGCCTGGTTTCTTGATGCTCTGCCACCCCATCTCCTGTAATAGCTTATTTGAATAGATCACTCTTTAAAAAAAGGCATTGCAAATAGGCATTAAGCAATTGGTTTGACATTCTAATTATCTTTCTGACATAATTTCAGATGTAATAGAAATGCAGAATATTTTAGTATTTATTCAAGCATCAGTTTTGCTGATTGCGATTAGTCTTCTTGAACAGCAGTCTGATATATCTGAAAGCAAGTTTCCACTTCATAAATGTGGGTCTGGACAGAATACGTTTATTGGTGCTTCATACACTCATATTAGTACACTGATTAAAGTGCCCCTATATATTGTTTAGAATCAATTTCATTCATCCACATGGATCATAGTCACACCTGTGATGTCTTTCTGTCCACTTAAATGTCCATGTTATCATTTTTTTTCATGCTTTGTACTGTTAAATTTTATACAAAATATATTAAAGACAAATTTGCCTTTAAAGTGCCCCTATAGTTAAACGCTAACGCCTGATTGTCTAAAATGTATTCATTAGTACAATTTTAGTAAGAACCAGGGGCAGACTGAGAACTCATGGGGCCCCTGGGCAATAGGGGATCATGGGGCCCCTGTGTCCTTGCCCAAACTCAAAAAAGCCTATGAAAAAGGTATCGGGCATCTCATGGGGCCCCCTACTGACCCTGGGCCCTCGAGCAGTGCCCGAGTTTCCAAATGGTCAGTTCGCCCCTGGTAAGAACATACTATTCCTGATTTGAAGCAGCTGAGAACTTCCATACATAAAAAGAAAATGGTGTTGCGCTTCCATATACAGTACCTAAATACACTTAAAAAGGCATCATTATTGCATAAATAGAAATATCAGATGAATTCTAACAAAGAAAATATACACATCAAAAAGGACAATATCATGTGAAAATGTGCAACAAATATATATATGTGTAAATGAAAAATCACACACTGACGAAAATGGTGAGACAATAAACATGCATCCCTTAAATCAGGGGAAAAAATGACATAAATCACAAATAAAATGATGAATCAATGGCATAAATTATGCCTGGAAAAAAGTACTGTGAAGAACTTCCATACACTCTGTTTTTCTAGCATCACAGGTGCCTGTCAGGACTTTGACATCATCAGAGTCCTGCCTCTGATTATTGGTTTACACTGGTGGTGTCATCGGTGGAGTCAGACCTAGAAACAATAATTTCCTGATAATAGCTTGTACCTCTAATAGTATTGTGGGAGTCTTACTGTGACAAAGCATTGTGGAATGAATGATAAAGTGGGCCTGGCAAATGAACAGCTGCAGAACGCCTACTCTAACTATTCACAACTGGCATGCCTCAGACTGTTTCAGGGATATTGTTGCCTACTTTCTTATGGTCATTTAAAAAAGTGCTTGCTAAACCTTGTCAGTACCTAGTTTTAACAAGTATGTTTAAGCATTTCTTATGACAGAACAAAGCCTAAGCCGGCCAAAGCAAATGGCTGTGAATGTTGCAGATAAGGCAGAAAAAATGGCTTGTGGGCATTTTCTGGGCTTTTATTTAGTGTTCTAATAGACTTGCATCATCAGCACCAACAAAGCCAGAAGCCCAACCAACTTTGCAGTGTTTTTTTTAATTTAACACAAAGTGATGCTGAAACTATAGTATTCATCCTTGTATACACACATGAGCACTAACATTACAAAATAATGACACAAGCATTTTTTTTTTTTTTTTTTACATTGCTGAAGCTTGGACATTTCTGTAAATTGGTGCCCTACTGCTGATCTTCTTCCACGGTGATCCTGGAAAAAAATGCCCATGTACACAGGCAATAAACAATTTTAGACCAGTTTAGGATTATGACATTTTATATCGTACTGTGCTGACATTTGAGCTGGATAAGTGTCTATTTGAATGTGGGACAGTAGGGATGATTGTGGCCACATAAATACAATAACATTGGTATGTGCGTCTGCTTCTATTCTACCTTTCTCAATCTTGAAGTTTGAAGTAGATGTCAGTAGTCTGCTTCTGTTCTATTTTCACATTTCCAAGGATGGATAAATCTGTTACAAGCTAAGGAAATCCAACTCTGATGCCGAGCTGCCAATTCTGCATAGATATATTTAGTCTATGATGGATATACATCTGAAAGATCAATCTAGCTAAATTCAGTCTACATTTGGTACTTCTTATTTTGAATAATTGTTCAGTGGTTAGATAACAGACTGTATGCATGTCTAAACTGTATGTAATGCTTATGACTAGCTTAGTGCAAACAGCTAAATGCAGTTGTCCTGTATATATTTTAACTTTTTTACCTACCAAAGAATTTGTAATTCTGCTAAGCTAGTCTTGTAGTCCATGCACCCCTACCAGACATGACAGCCATGCCAGACATATATTTACAATGTGGTCTCACGATGCTGATTTAAGTAAGCAGGATGCTGTAAAGCTGGAATAGGAATGTGTGCTAAGCTTACAGGTGTCTGGATTACAAATATGGCTGTGCATAATTACAAATTCTTTGGCAGGTAATAATCATTTGATAGTGTATAGAAAAAGACAGCAATTGTCTGCTCTTAAACCGGTAACAGTCTAAAACATTGTAGACTGATGAAATGTTCCTACTCTATGCCTATTTCATATAGATTTGGGGGAGGAATGGTAAGTGCTATTTGTCAGGAGCATGCAGAATGACCAAAGCACCTGCTGGTGGCACTATGGTCCCTAGACTAGAATGGTATAGATTCACTATCCAGTCAGAAGAGCTTAGCAACCATTTGAAGTTGTCTGCTGGGAGGCTACTTAGCTCCCACGTCTCTATTCACTTAGAGCCCCAGCATTTGGCTGTTTGCCTGTTTCTGCCTGTATTCTGAATCTATCTGATCCAGTATCACCTATATTTATTCCTACCTGCATTCCCTCTACTATGAAGCCATCTCAACTGACCTTGCATACCCTTCTTCCCTTTTACCTTTGCCCTGCTCTTCTTGTTACTTGTATATACTGTAGTAAGTTAAGTGGTTAGTTAACTTCCACTTTGCACACATTTCACTAGATTGTTTCTTGGCCTGTTTCTCTTTGTGTTTAGGTTATTTATGTTGGGTGCTCAGACATTATATCCCCTATCACTTGAACAATGACCTATATCTTTGTGTAGTTAACATATATGGTAACAGTAGACAACAGGCATGTGAAAAAGCTGTTTTGCTGTGAGAAATGTATTATCATGTTTAATTGTTTACCTGGAGTTAGGATTTAATGAACAACCGTAGTAGAAATCATAGCAACCTACAGACTAAAATATGTATGTAAACAAACTACCCCTATCCCCAAATGGCACAACAAAATGTAGACTCGGGTAATAAGCATTTCATTTTACATTTTTTTTTCCTTAAATATTACAGTGTTCTACAATAAAACAATTAATACAAACAAAGGATTCCCTGAGCACCATGTGTTTTCTAAAAAGATAATATTGTTTCCTTTTAAAAGTCCAATAGAGTAGTCGCTGCTTTGACTTTTTCACTTGGGTGTCTAAATTCTAGCTTGAGCTAATCAACTTTGTAAACAATTAACTTTTTTCAGCAAAGGGCTAACAGGAAAACATCAATAGAAGGCTAAAGCTCTATCCATGACTGAAAAGAAGAATATGAAATATTCATGTGCAATTTTCCATCTGTACTTGATCAGAAAGATAACATGTAGGAATAATGCATTCTCTTAAAAAAAAATATTTAAAATTTAGTCTAAGTCCCTCATAATCTTTTGAAATTATGTTGACTCCAATTATCTCAAGTGCTAAAAAGTTTAGTATTTTATTTAGACCCATGCTATAATATTAAGTGTTTAAAGCCTAATTCCAGCTTTGTTATGACTTTAGTTAGTTTGGTCCAAATGAACTATTTCCTTTTACTATTACATGCCCCACTGTCAGCGCTGTATAAACCTAATTTAACAATGAAGCCTGCCTTTCATTTATGTCACAATGGATTTGAATGCTAAAATAGTTACATACAGTACACAGCTATGTGTTTTGGCAGCGAGACGGAGACTTTCTGTCCCATTACTGAAACAAAATTGCATTGGGACGAGCACTGTTCAGTCATTAATTGGAAGCCCTGCATTTTATGAATAAATACAAAGCTTTCACTGAATGGCTGAGGTGGAGAGCTGAGCAGATGACGTCATAATCTCCACCCCTTTATTCATTTATAAAATACTAAGCTTCTTATTACTGCCTGAGCAGCGCTTATCCCAGCTCGATTTTGTTCTGGCAGCAGGTGCGAAATCTTGCTGCCGGAATATAATATTGTATGTTGTATGTAGTTGAGGCTACGTACAGTTTATACAACACTGACAGTGGGCATGTATTAGTAAAGGATTTAGTTTGTTTGGGCCAGCTTGATTCAAATGATTTATGTAAAGCACATGTGTCAAACACAAGGCTTATGGGCCAAATCCAGCCCTACCAGGCCACCTCCCTCTCCTGCAGCTGTGACACACCCCTTTTCTCCCCACCTTGTCTCAGCATTTGGCAGCAGAGAGGAGGACAGATATCTTCCACCAGATCTTGTGCTTGATGTCCCTGTCCCCTCCCCATTCTCTCCCCCATCTCAGCAGTTGGCAGCAGAGAAGACAAAACTCCTCCTACAGATCCTGCTCCTCTCTGTGCAACCACAGGACCCTCATGTCCCTGCCTCCTATAGCCTCAGCATTCAGCAGACTCTGAAAGCTGACTCCAGCCCTCCTCTAGTCCTCCTCCAGAGCCTGCACTATTTGCTTCCCAGCTTCTTCTCGGATGCAGCACAAGATGTAAGGGAGGGTGGGGGACTCTTGACTTCTGATCATGGGGGGGTTCTTGACATCTGATGTAAGGGTGGTAGCGTGCTCGGAACATCTGCTTATACTGTAATTATTATGAGAGTAATATAATTCTATGCCATTTGAAAAGGTGTGACACACTGCTCGTGTAATCCACAAGAAACATTACTGGAGACAGCTCAGAAAGAACACCATGATAGAACCATGTTCAATATAAACAGTCTCCAATACAGTTTCTTGTAGATGATACCAGTGGTGTGTGACCTTCCTTTTCATCATCTGTTACAGGAGTGTTAGTGGGCTCTGTGCCTGTCTGCAACTATCTCTCACAGCCTAAGACTTAGATTATTACTAAGACCAGTAGTAATCAAATGCAGAGGCAGTAATTTAATATGATAAAGAGTAATTACACTTATATAGACTTGCAGATACATCCAGTCTTTTGAAGGCAACCATAATGCTGATGGGGCTTGCAGCGAGATTTAGTTTGACACCCCTGATGTAGAGTTATAAGAAAGTTGGAGTTAGACTTTAATCAACTCTATAATAAAACACATAATCATTCTAGGTATAGGTTTGGAAATACAGCTACAGGTTGAAAACATTGTGCACGGCTTTCCCTCTTCATTAAAAACTACACTTGGTTTGTAAATCATTCCTTGAAATTGTATAGGTTTATAAAACCTTTCCTAGTAAATGAATTCATTACTAATAACTCAGTATTAGGCACTAAATATTGATGTGCTATAAATAAGTTGGTACAATGAATTATGAGATGGCTAATTTGCTGTAGTGATGAGGAAAGAATTTAAATCACCAAATGGGCCAGCATTTTACACATCTAATTTACGGTAAAAGAAGAATTATGATTTGGCATAAAACATACATTGCATAATTAAAAAGCATTTTTCTTTCTGTGTTCAAAAAATGATAAATTAAGTTTGTAATGGAAAAAAATCCTCTAAGTGAAATTTGAAGATATTTCTTGAGTGCGGATATAATTATGGATACAACCATGGTATGGGAAGACATGATTGCTCTATGGCTTTCAAGCGTGATTGCTCTCCTAAGACGTAAACACCTTGATTTTCAAGATCTAAGTGGAAAAAGGGGAAGTCAGGATTTCATACTGTACATTTCTTAATAGTAATTTGTATGTCATTGAAATGTCTCCTGGGGGCCTAGATATACTCTATGTAATTTAAGATTCCTGCTCACCACTCTTTTCCAAGTCTCATTTCCAGCTATGTGTTAAATCTGAAAAATAAGAGGTATATTGTTGATTTTAGAATAGTGGGTGGAAGCATGCAAATGATTCTCTTTTGCCCCAGACCAACCCTTTTTCCCGTGCTAACTGCATAAATTTCAGCATTGTGCTACTATACACAGTTGGGATACTGGTTAGCTACAACTATTCTGTGATTACTTGTGAAAGTGTATGTGACCTTTTTGAATCAGAGAAGTGCCGGAAGATCTCAGGTTGATTAGAAATAACCAACATGACTGAAAATTGTCCTTGTACTTTGGCCTTGAATTATCTGTAAAATTAAAAAGGAGCATTACAATGTTCACAGAAATCCATACCAGCCAGTGGAAGACTGGGAGCAGGAGGACATTTGCCCTCTGGGTCAGTTCTAAATAGATATGTTGGGCTGATGGCCCTGAGTGGAGAAACTTCATTTATACATCAACCAGTGATACATGGCATTATATAGCTGCATCATTCAAACTAACAATCACAGCGTTTGGCAGAAGAAAGTCTTCCAGCACCAACTTTCTTTGTGGATCTGAGATGCCATATGACCGAATGCGAGGACTGAAAATTAAAGCTGGTTGTGGAAGACTTAAAAATATATATTACAATAATCCATGATCTTAAGGAACTTCCACCAATCACTGTGGTGCCATGGTACATTTTGTTTGGTACACTTTATGTACCAGTATACAATATGACTGATATATGACATATGTCAACTGTTACTGACCCTAGCATTTAATGTACTGTCTGTTTTTTTCTGTTTCATTCAGTTTTGAAAATATAACCAAATTGCAATATTATAGATTAACTTTCAAGGATATCCGTATATTTTTTGAGTAGATATTAATGTGTAACAGCAGGCAAAAAAATTAAAAAGGGTGAACAGGCAGTGTTTTTAATGCAGGAGAGACATGCTTTGTCTCTTCTGCATCAAAGCTACATACCTACCTATCTGCAGGTTAACCAACAGTCCAGAAAATCAAATTGTGTGCACCTGATATGCACATACTTCGCTTTTGCACATGTTTGACAAGCTCTCTAGTGAACCCCATTTTTTCTATTGGTCATGCGACATCAGTCCTGAGGAGACAAACCTATATAGATTCTTTTCCTTTGGTAGTTCATTTATTGGACTTGCTGAATGACTTAAAACGAAACTAAACTCATCGATTTACCGGTTTTAAAAAAAACATTACATTCCTGGCATGCCTAACTGCCATATTTGCTTATGCTCGCAACTAGAGATGAGCGAATCGAAGTAGCCGAAGTGGAATTCGAGTCGAATATCGGAAAAATTTCGATTCCCGCCGAATCCGAAAAATAGCCTAAGTCGGACGCGCGAATCGAAATTTTTCCGAAAATGGCGGCTGACATGTGCGGCGACGGAGCGGGGATGTCTGGGAAGGCGCGCAGACAAGGCGCGCTGACCCATAATGCATTCCTCAACGACATGTGATCGCATCAGCCAATCAGCAGCCAGCCAGCTAGCACTGTGTAATGGTCGAGCTATAAATAGCGGCCATTTTGGAATTCTTCATTTGCCTGCAGTCATTGAACAGAGGCAGACCGCTCTGTATTAGGGACAGGGACAGAGTTAGGGCCACAGAAACGATACTTGGGGACAGAGAAACGATACTTAGGGACAGAGAACTATTACTCAGGGACACAGAATTGTTAATTAGGGCCACAGAATCGTTACTTAGGGACAAAGAAACGCTAGTTAGGGCCACAGAATTCATACTCAGGGACAGACAGAATTGTTACTGAGTGCCAGAGAATTGTTACTTAGGGCCACAGAAACGTTATTAGGGCCACAGAATTGTTAATCAGGGACAGACAGAATTGTTACTGAGTGCCAGAGAATTGTTACTTAGGGCCACAGAAACGTTATTAGGGCCACAGAATTGTTACTCAGGGACAGACAGAATTGTTACTGAGTGCCAGAGAATTGTTACTGAGGGCCACAGAAACGTTATTAGGGCCACAGAATTGTTACTCAGGGACAGACAGAATTGTTACTGAGTGCCAGAGAATTGTTACTTAGGGCCACAGAAACTTTAGTTAGGGCCACAGAATTGTTACTCAGGGACAGACACAGAATTGTTACTGAGGGCCACAGAACTGTTACTTAGGGCCACAGAATTGTTACTCGCACAGACACAGAATTGTTACTCGCACGGACACAGAATTGTTACTCAGGGCCACAGAACTGTTACTCAGGGCCACAGAATTGTTACTCGCACAGACACAGAATTGTTACACAGGGACACAGAACTGTTACTTAGGGCCACAGAATTGTTACTCGCACAGACATAGAATTGTTACTCAGGGACACAGAATTGTTACTGAGGGCCACAGAACTGTTACTTAGGGCCACAGAATTGTTACTCGCACAGACACAGAATTGTTACTCGCACAGACACAGAATTGTTACTGAGGGCCACAGAACTGTTACTGAGGGCCACAGAACCGTTACTTAGGGCCACAGAATTGTTACTCGCACAGACACAGAATTGTTACACTGGGACACAGAATTGTTACTGAGGGCCACAGAACCGTTACTTAGGGCCACAGAATTGTTACTCGCACAGACACAGAATTGTTACTTGCACAGACACAGAATTGTTACTGAGGGCCACAGTACTGTTACTTAGGGCCACAGAATTGTTACTCGCACAGACACAGAATTGTTACTGAGGGTCACAGAACTGTTACTTAGGGCCACAGAATTGTTACTCGCACAGACACAGAATTGTTACTCAGGGACACAGAATTGTTACTGAGGGCCACAGAACTGTTACTTAGGGCCACAGAATTGTTACTCGCACAGACACAGAATTGTTACTCAGGGACACAGAATTGTTACTGAGGGCCACAGAACTGTTACTTAGGGCCACAGAATTGTTACTCGCACAGACACAGAATTGTTACACAGGGACACAGAACTGTTACTTAGGGCCACAGAATTGTTACTCGCACAGACACAGAATTGTTACTCAGGGACACAGAATTGTTACTGAGGGCCACAGAACTGTTACTTAGGGCCACAGAATTGTTACTCGCACAGACACAGAATTGTTACTCGCACAGACACAGAATTGTTACTGAGGGCCACAGAACTGTTACTTAGGGCCACAGAATTGTTACTCGCACAGACACAGAATTGTTACACAGGGACACAGAATTGTTACTGAGGGCCACAGAACTGTTACTTAGGGCCACAGAATTGTTACTCGCACAGACACAGAATTGTTACTCGCACAGACACAGAATTGTTACTGAGGGCCACAGAACTGTTACTTAGGGCCACAGAATTGTTACTCGCACAGACACAGAATTGTTACACAGGGACACAGAATTGTTACTGAGGGCCACAGAACTGTTACTTAGGGCCACAGAATTGTTACTCGCACAGACACAGAATTGTTACTCAGGGACACAGAACTGTTACTGAGGGCCACAGAACTGTTACTTAGGGCCACAGAATTGTTACTCGCACAGACACAGAATTGTTACTCGCACAGACACAGAATTGTTACTGAGGGCCACAGAACTGTTACTTAGGGCCACAGAATTGTTACTCGCACAGACACAGAATTGTTACACAGGGACACAGAATTGTTACTGAGGGCCACAGAACCGTTACTTAGGGCCACAGAATTGTTACTCGCACAGACACAGAAGTGTTACTCGCACAGACACAGAATTGTTACTGAGGGCCACAGAATTGTTACTCGCACAGACACAGAATTGTTACTGAGGGCCACAGAACCGTTACTTAGGGCCACATAAACGTTAATCAGGGACACATAATTGTTACTGAGGGCCACAGAACCGTTACTTGGGGCCACAGAAACGTTAATCAGGGACACAGAATTGTTACTGAGGGCCACAGAACTGTTACTTAGGGCCACAGAATTGTTACTCGCACACAGAATTGTTACTCAGGGACACAGAACTGTTACTGAGGGCCACAGAACTGTTACTTAGGGCCACAGAATTGTTACTCGCACAGACACAGAATTGTTACACAGGGACACAGAATTGTTACTGAGGGCCACAGAACCGTTACTTAGGGCCACAGAATTGTTACTCGCACAGACACAGAAGTGTTACTCGCACAGACACAGAATTGTTACTGAGGGCCACAGAACCGTTACTTAGGGCCACATAAACGTTAATCAGGGACACATAATTGTTACTGAGGGCCACAGAACCGTTACTTGGGGCCACAGAAATGGTAATCAGGGACACAGAATTGTTACTGAGGGCCACAGAACTGTTACTTAGGGCCACAGAATTGTTACTCGCACAGACACAGAATTGTTACTCAGGGACACAGAACTGTTACTGAGGGCCACAGAACTGTTACTTAGGGCCACAGAATTGTTACTCGCACAGACACAGAATTGTTACTCGCACAGACACAGAATTGTTACTGAGGGCCACAGAACTGTTACTTAGGGCCACAGAATTGTTACTCGCACAGACACAGAATTGTTACTCGCACAGACACAGAATTGTTACTGAGGGACACAGAATTTTTACTGAGGGACACAGAATTGTTACTGAGGGACACAGAATTGTTACTCAGGGACAGACACAGAATTGTTACTCAGGGACAGACAGAATTGTTACTGAGGGCCACAGAAATGTTACTTAGGGCCACAGAAACGTTACTCAGGGACACAGAATTGTTACTCAGGGACACAGAATCGTTTAATTAAAGAGTATGTCAGACAACATGCAGAGGAGTGGCAGAGGAGGCAATGTTTTAGGAGCGAGCAGACGTGGCAGCAGAGGAAGGGGTCGAGGCAGCACTATTCGCAGCCAGAGGCTAGTGCTCCCGGTGTCATCCAGTACAGTGAGGAAGAGCTAACAGAGGGCGGTCAGGAACGGGGGGAGACATCCGCCTCTTCAGCAGCCAGGCGAAGAAGTAGTGGCGAGGAGAGTGGCTCGGTAGCCGGTCTAGAGACAGGTCTGTCTCCTGACCCACACGCAGCCGAGGGGGCTAGTAGTGAGGCGGAGACCCTAATTGATGATGATGAGGCTGATCGCACTTGGCAGCCTCGTCGTCATCAGGCTATTGCTTCCGCATCATCAGGAGAAGAGGGTGGCAGCTTGGCAGCGAGCAAAACAGTCGGTGGGTTGTCTCCATCGCCACACTCTGCCATGTGCCACTTTCAGGTCTCCTCACACACTGCTGGTGTGTTGAATTTTTTGACATAGGGTGCTGGCAGATTACGGGCCTCCCATAGCTGCTGCCAGGCCCCTAATCTGCCATGGGCCCCTATATACCGCCTCCTCATGCTGCTGCCAGGTCCAGAGTCTGTCATGGGTCCCTGTACGGCCTCCCATTGCTGCTGTCTCCATCGCCACACTCTGCCATGTGCCACTTTCAGGTCTCCTCACACACTGCTGGTGTGTTGAATTTTTTGACATAGGGTGCTGGCAGATTACGGGCCTCCCATAGATGCTGCCAGGCCCCTAATCTGCCATGGGCCCCTATATACCGCCTCCTCATGCTGCTGCCAGGTCCAGAGTCTGTCATGGGTCCCTGTACGGCCTCCCATTGCTGCTGTCTCCATCGCCACACTCTGCCATGTGCCACTTTCAGGTCTCCTCACACACTGCTGGTGTGTTGAATTTTTTGACATAGGGTGCTGGCAGATTACGGGCCTCCCATAGCTGCTGCCAGGCCCCTAATCTGCCATGGGCCCCTATATACCGCCTCCTCATGCTGCTGCCAGGTCCAGAGTCTGTCATGGGTCCCTGTACGGCCTCCCATTGCTGCTGTCTCCATCGCCACACTCTGCCATGTGCCACTTTCAGGTCTCCTCACACACTGCTGGTGTGTTGAATTTTTTGACATAGGGTGCTGGCAGATTACGGGCCTCCCATAGATGCTGCCAGGCCCCTAATCTGCCATGGGCCCCTATATACCGCCTCCTCATGCTGCTGCCAGGTCCAGAGTCTGTCATGGGTCCCTGTACGGCCTCCCATTGCTGCTGTCTCCATCGCCACACTCTGCCATGTGCCACTTTCAGGTCTCCTCACACACTGCTGGTGTGTTGAATTTTTTGACATAGGGTGCTGGCAGATTACGGGCCTCCCATAGATGCTGCCAGGCCCCTAATCTGCCATGGGCCCCTATATACCGCCTCCTCATGCTGCTGCCAGGTCCAGAGTCTGTCATTGGTCCCTGTACGGCCTCCCATTGCTGCTGTCTCCATCGCCACACTCTGCCATGTGCCACTTTCAGGTCTCCTCACACACTGCTGGTGTGTTGAATTTTTTGACATAGGGTGCTGGCAGATTACGGGCCTCCCATAGATGCTGCCAGGCCCCTAATCTGCCATGGGCCCCTATATACCGCCTCCTCATGCTGCTGCCAGGTCCAGAGTCTGTCATGGGTCCCTGTACGGCCTCCCATTGCTGCTGTCTCCATCGCCACACTCTGCCATGTGCCACTTTCAGGTCTCCTCACACACTGCTGGTGTGTTGAATTTTTTGACATAGGGTGCTGGCAGATTACGGGCCTCCCATAGATGCTGCCAGGCCCCTAATCTGCCATGGGCCCCTATATACCGCCTCCTCATGCTGCTGCCAGGTTCAGAGTCTGTCATGGGTCCCTGTACGGCCTCCCATTGCTGCTGTCTCCATCGCCACACTCTGCCATGTGCCACTTTCAGGTCTCCTCACACACTGCTGGTGTGTTGAATTTTTTGACATAGGGTGCTGGCAGATTACGGGCCTCCCATAGATGCTGCCAGGCCCCTACTCTGCCATGGGCCCCTATATACCGCCTCCTCATGCTGCTGCCAGGTCCACAGTGTCTCATGCCATGTGCCACTTTCAGGTCTCCTCACACTGCTGGTGTGTTGAATTTTTTGACATAGGGTGCTGGCAGATTATGGGCCTCCTATAGCTGCTGCCAGGCCCCTAATCTGCCATGGGCCCCTATACCACCTCCTCATGCTGCTGCCAGGTCCAGGCGAACGTAGTCACACAGGGGAGGAACTTCTCAGTGTAATGAACAGAGAAATCGACAGATGGCTGTCTCCGCGCAAACTGAAAATGGGAACCATGTTGACCGACAACGGAAAGAACATGGTGTCTGCTCTGCGTCAAGTAAGGTTGTGCCATGCGCCATGCATGGCTCACGTGTTCAATCTGGTTGTCAAGCGGTTCCTAAAATCCACCATCCCACTGCAAGACATCCTTAAAATGTCACGTAAACTTTGCATGCATTTCAGCCATTCCTACACCGCAAAGCACACCCTCCTTGAGCTGCAGCGGCAGAACGGAATTCCACAGCATCGCCTGATCTGCGACGTTGCAACAAGGTGGAATTCAACCCTACACATGGTAGACCACCTTTACGAACAGCGAAAGGCCATCACCGATTTCCTGATGTTACAAGCGGATAAAGGTACTCCCCTGTGTAACTTCGATGTCAGCCATTGGCAGCTCATGCGTGACACCTGCCGCTTGCTCAGGCCCTTTGAGGAGGCCACGCTATTCGTGAGTCGGCAGGACTATGGGATGAACGACATCATTCCTCTGTTGCACGTCCTGGAACAAATGCTGTTAACAATGGCTGGTCAGGGTGCGGTAGACGTGGCGCACCGATCTCAACGCCACATGACCCCTGTGGGGGCAGGACAGGAAGAAGAGGAGGAGGTAGAGGAGGACATTTGTGCTCAGGAATTATTGAGTGAAATGGGTGGTTTTTCCACTCAGCGGACAGGAGTGGAGGAGCAGGAGCATCTGGTAGAGGAGGAGCAGGAGGAGACAGAGGACCCAGACGCACCGTGGCAGTATGCTGTGGAGATGGAGGCAGGGAGTCCCTCGCATTCCTTGGCACAAATGGCCCATAGCATGCTCGCTTGCTTGCATAGCGACAGCCGAATAATAACCATCAGACAGAGGGATGACTTTTGGCTGTCCACCTTGTTGGACCCTCGCTACCGTTCAAAAATGGTGGCCTTTTTCACACCTGCTGAGAGGGAGGCCAAAATAACGTACTATAAAAACCACCTATGTAGTCAGCTGGTCTCTGCCTTTCTGCGCCAACGTCCATCCTCAGACACTGTGGGCCCTGTGCGCTCGCGTTCCGCTGCCATGGCAGCAGGGGAGGGGTGGGGTGGTAGGAGCAGTGGCAGCTCCACCAGCAGCGGCTGCCTCAGTCTGCAGTCGATGATGAGTAGCTTTCTTCACCAGCGCAGTGAGGAAACTACTAACCAGCCGCAGCAGCAGCAGCATCAGGTGGACCTGGAGCAGGACCTCAAACAACAGGCTTAGGCCTACTTGAACAGCACCCTGCCAACCGAGGTAGACAATCCCCTTGACTACTGGGCAACGAAACTTGACCTTTGGCCCCAACTAGCTGAATATGCCCTTGAAAGGCTGTCATGCCCGGCCAGTAGCGTGGCATCGGAGCGCGTGTTTAGTGCGGCAGGAGGTATTGTAACTCCGCGGAGGACACGACTGTCCACCCAAAGTGTGGAGAGACTCACGTTTGTGAAAATGAATCAGGCGTGGATTAGTCTGGATTTCAAACCACCAGTTCCTGACACAACTGACTAAATCCGCCATGAATCATGCCCCAAACATGTGCCACTTTCAGGTCTCCTCACACTGCTGGTGTGTTCCATTTTTTGTCATAGGGTGCTGGCAGATTACGGGCCTCCCATAGCTGCTGCCAGGCCCCTAATCTGCCATGGGCCCCTATACCGCCTCCTCATGCTGCTGCCAGGTCCACAGTCTCTCATGCCATGTGCCACTTTCAGGTCTCCTCACACTGCTGGTGTGTTCAATTTTTTGACATAGGGTGCTGGCAGATTACGGGCCTCCAATAGCTGCTGCCAGGCCCCTAATCTGCCATGGGCCCCTATACCGCCTCCTCATGCTGCTGCCAGGTCCAGAGTCTGTCATGGGTCCCTGTACGGCCTCCCATTGCTGCTGTCTCCATCGCCACACTCTGCCATGTGCCACTTTCAGGTCTCCTCACACTGCTGGTGTGTTCAATTTTTTGACATAGGGTGCTGGCAGATTACGGGCCTCCTATAGCTGCTGCCAGGCCCCTAATCTGCCATAGGCCCCTATACTGCCTCCTCATGCTGCTGCCAGGTCCAGAGTCTCTCATGGGTCCCTGTACGGCCTCCCATTGCTGCTGTCTCCATCGCCACACTCTGCCATGTGCCACTTTCAGGTCTCCTCACACACTGCTGGTGTGTTCAATTTTTTGACATAGGGTGCTGGCAGATTACGGGCCTCCCATAGCTGCTGCCAGGCCCCTAATCTGCCATGGGCCCCTATACCGCCTCCTCATGCTGCTGCCAGGTCCAGAGTCTCTCATGGGTCCCTGTACGGCCTCCCATTGCTGCTGTCTCCATCGCCACACTCTGCCATGTGCCACTTTCAGGTCTCCTCACACACTGCTGGTGTGTTCAATTTTTTGACATAGGGTGCTGGCAGATTACGGGCCTCCCATAGCTGCTGCCAGGCCCCTAATCTGCCATGGGCCCCTATATACCGCCTCCTCATGCTGCTGCCAAGTCCAGAGTCTCTCATGGGTCCCTGTACGGCCTCCCATTGCTGCTGTCTCCATCACCACACTCTGCCATGTGCCACTTTCAGGTCTCCTCACACTGCTGGTGTGTAGAATTTTTTGACATAGGGTGCTGGCAGATTACGGGCCTCCTATAGCTGCTGCCAGGCCCCTAATCTGCCATAGGCCCCTATATACCGCCTCCTCATGCTGCTGCCAGGTCCAGAGTCTCTCATGGGTCCCTGTACGGCCTCCCATTGCTGCTGTCTCCATCGCCACACTCTGCCATGTGCCACTTTCAGGTCTCCTCACACTGCTGGTGTGTTCAATTTTTTGACATAGGGTGCTGGCAGATTACGGGCCTCCTATAGCTGCTGCCAGGCCCCTAATCTGCCATGGGCCCCTATACCGCCTCCTCATGCTGCTGCCAGGTCCAGAGTCTCTCATGGGTCCCTGTACGGCCTCCCATTGCTGCTGTCTCCATCGCCACACTCTGCCATGTGCCACTTTCAGGTCTCCTCACACACTGCTGGTGTGTTCAATTTTTTGACATAGGGTGCTGGCAGATTACGGGCCTCCCATAGCTGCTGCCAGGCCCCTAATCTGCCATGGGCCCCTATACCGCCTCCTCATGCTGCTGCCAGGTCCAGAGTCTCTCATGGGTCCCTGTACGGCCTCCCATTGCTGCTGTCTCCATCGCCACACTCTGCCATGTGCCACTTTCAGGTCTCCTCACACACTGCTGGTGTGTTCAATTTTTTGACATAGGGTGCTGGCAGATTACGGGCCTCCCATAGCTGCTGCCAGGCCCCTAATCTGCCATGGGCCCCTATACCGCCTCCTCATGCTGCTGCCAGGTCCAGAGTCTCTCATGGGTCCCTGTACGGCCTCCCATTGCTGCTGTCTCCATCGCCACACTCTGCCATGTGCCACTTTCAGGTCTCCTCACACACTGCTGGTGTGTTCAATTTTTTGACATAGGGTGCTGGCAGATTACGGGCCTCCTATAGCTGCTGCCAGGCCCCTAATCTGCCAAAGGGCCCCTATATACCGCCTCCTCATGCTGCTGCCAGGTCCAGAGTCTCTCATGGGTCCCTGTACGGCCTCCCATTGCTGCTGTCTCCATCGCCACACTCTGCCATGTGCCACTTTCAGGTCTCCTCACACTGCTGGTGTGTAGAATTTTTTGACATAGGGTGCTGGCAGATTACGGGCCTCCTATAGCTGCTGCCAGGCCCCTAATCTGCCATAGGCCCCTATATACCGCCTCCTCATGCTGCTGCCAGGTCCAGAGTCTCTCATGGGTCCCTGTACGGCCTCCCATTGCTGCTGTCTCCATCGCCACACTCTGCCATGTGCCACTTTCAGGTCTCCTCACACTGCTGGTGTGTAGAATTTTTTGACATAGGGTGCTGGCAGATTACGGGCCTCCCATAGCTGCTGCCAGGCCCCTAATCTGCCATAGGCCCCTATATACCGCCTCCTCATGCTGCTGCCAGGTCCAGAGTCTGTCATGGGTCCCTGTACGGCCTCCCATTGCTGCTGTCTCCATCGCCACACTCTGCCATGTGCCACTTTCAGGTCTCCTCACACACTGCTGGTGTGTAGAATTTTTTGACATAGGGTGCTGGCAGATTACGGGCCTCCCATAGCTGCTGCCAGGCCCCTAATCTGCCATAGGCCCCTATATACCGCCTCCTCATGCTGCTGCCAGGTCCAGAGTCTCTCATGGGTCCCTGTACGGCCTCCCATTGCTGCTGTCTCCATCGCCACACTCTGCCATGTGCCACTTTCAGGTCTCCTCACACTGCTGGTGTGTAGAATTTTTTGACATAGGGTGCTGGCAGATTACGGGCCTCCTATAGCTGCTGCCAGGCCCCTAATCTGCCATAGGCCCCTATATACCGCCTCCTCATGCTGCTGCCAGGTCCAGAGTCTCTCATGGGTCCCTGTACGGCCTCCCATTGCTGCTGTCTCCATCGCCACACTCTGCCATGTGCCACTTTCAGGTCTCCTCACACTGCTGGTGTGTAGAATTTTTTGACATAGGGTGCTGGCAGATTACGGGCCTCCTATAGCTGCTGACAGGCCCCTAATCTGCCATAGGCCCCTATATACCGCCTCCTCATGCTGCTGCCAGGTCCAGAGTCTCTCATGGGTCCCTGTACGGCCTCCCATTGCTGCTGTCTCCATCGCCACACTCTGCCATGTGCCACTTTCAGGTCTCCTCACACTGCTGGTGTGTAGAATTTTTTGACATAGGGTGCTGGCAGATTACGGGCCTCCCATAGCTGCTGCCATGCCCCTAATCTGCCATAGGCCCCTATATACCGCCTCCTCATGCTGCTGCCAGGTCCAGAGTCTCTCATGGGTCCCTGTACGGCCTCCCATTTCTGCTGTCTCCATCGCCACACTCTGCCATGTGCCACTTTCAGGTCTCCTCACACTGCTGGTGTGTAGAATTTTTTGACATAGGGTGCTGGCAGATTACGGGCCTCATATAGCTGCTGCCAGGCCCCTAATCTGCCATAGGCCCCTATATACCGCCTCCTCATGCTGCTGCCAGGTCCAGAGTCTCTCATGGGTCCCTGTACGGCCTCCCATTGCTGCTGTCTCCATCGCCACACTCTGCCATGTGCCACTTTCAGGTCTCCTCACACTGCTGGTGTGTAGAATTTTTTGACATAGGGTGCTGGCAGATTACGGGCCTCCTATAGCTGCTGCCAGGCCCCTAATCTGCCATAGGCCCCTATATACCGCCTCCTCATGCTGCTGCCAGGTCCAGAGTCTCTCATGGGTCCCTGTACGGCCTCCCATTGCTGCTGTCTCCATCGCCACACTCTGCCATGTGCCACTTTCAGGTCTCATCACACACTGCTGGTGTGTTGAATTTTTTGACATAGGGTGCTGGCAGATTACGGGCCTCCCATAGCTGCTGCTTGGCCCCTAATCTGCCATAGGCTCCTATATACCGCCTCCTCATGCTGCTGCCAGGTCCAGAGTCTCTCATGGGTCCCTGTACGGCCTCCCATTGCTGCTGTCTCCATCGCCACACTCTGCCATGTGCCACTTTCAGGTCTCCTCACACTGCTGGTGTGTAGAATTTTTTGACATAGGGTGCTGGCAGATTACAGGCCTCCTATAGCTGCTGCCAGGCCCCTAATCTGCCATAGGCCCCTATATACCGCCTCCTCATGCTACTGCCAGGTCCAGAATCTCTCATGGGTCCCTGTACGGCCTCCCATTGCTGCTGTCTCCATCGCCACACTCTGCCATGTGCCACTTTCAGGTCTCCTCACACTGCTGGTGTGTAGAATTTTTTGACATAGGGTGCTGGCAGATTACGGGCCTCCTATAGCTGCTGCCAGGCCCCTAATCTGCCATAGGCCCCTATATACCGCCTCCTCATGCTGCTGCCAGGTCCAGAGTCTCTCATGGGTCCCTGTACGGCCTCCCATTGCTGCTGTCTCCATCGCCACACTCTGCCATGTGCCACTTTCAGGTCTCCTCACACTGCTGGTGTGTAGAATTTTTTGACATAGGGTGCTGGCAGATTACGGGCCTCCCATAGCTGCTGCCAGGCCCCTAATCTGCCATAGGCCCCTATATACCGCCTCCTCATGCTGCTGCCAGGTCCAGAGTCTCTCATGGGTCCCTGTACGGCCTCCCATTGCTGCTGTCTCCATCGCCACACTCTGCCATGTGCCACTTTCAGGTCTCCTCACACTGCTGGTGTGTAGAATTTTTTGACATAGGGTGCTGGCAGATTACGGGCCTCCTATTGCTTCTGCCAGGCCCCTAATCTGCCATAGGCCCCTATATACCGCCTCCTCATGCTGCTGCCAGGTCCAGAGTCTCTCATGGGTCCCTGTACGGCCTCCCATTGCTGGTCTCCTCACACTGCTGGTGTGTAGAATTTTTTGACATAGGGTGCTAGCAGATTACGGGCCTCCTATAGCTGCTGCCAGGCCCCTAATCTGCCATAGGCCCCTATATACCGCCTCCTCATGCTGCTGCCAGGTCCAGAGTCTCTCATGGGTCCCTGTACGGCCTCCCATTGCTGCTGTCTCCATCGCCACACTCTGCCATGTGCCACTTTCAGGTCTCCTCACACTGCTGGTGTGTAGAATTTTTTGACATAGGGTGCTGGCAGATTACGGGCCTCCTATAGCTGCTGCCAGGCCCCTAATCTGCCATAGGCCCCTATATACCGCCTCCTCATGCTGCTGCCAGGTCCAGAGTCTCTCATGGGTCCCTGTACGGCCTCCCATTGCTGCTGTCTCCATCGCCACACTCTGCCATGTGCCACTTTCAGGTCTCCTCACACTGCTGGTGTGTAGAATTTTTTGACATAGGGTGCTGGCAGATTACGGGCCTCCCATAGCTGCTGCCAGGCCCCTAATCTGCCATAGGCCCCTATATACCGCCTCCTCATGCTGCTGCCAGGTCCAGAGTCTCTCATGGGTCCCTGTACGGCCTCCCATTGCTGCTGTCTCCATCGCCACACTCTGCCATGTGCCACTTTCAGGTCTCCTCACACTGCTGGTGTGTAGAATTTTTTGACATAGGGTGCTGGCAGATTACGGGCCTCCTATTGCTTCTGCCAGGCCCCTAATCTGCCATAGGCCCCTATATACCGCCTCCTCATGCTGCTGCCAGGTCCAGAGTCTCTCATGGGTCCCTGTACGGCCTCCCATTGCTGGTCTCCTCACACTGCTGGTGTGTAGAATTTTTTGACATAGGGTGCTAGCAGATTACGGGCCTCCTATAGCTGCTGCCAGGCCCCTAATCTGCCATAGGCCCCTATATACCGCCTCCTCATGCTGCTGCCAGGTCCAGAGTCTCTCATGGGTCCCTGTACGGCCTCCCATTGCTGCTGTCTCCATCGCCACACTCTGCCATGTGCCACTTTCAGGTCTCCTCACACTGCTGGTGTGTAGAATTTTTTGACATAGGGTGCTGGCAGATTACGGGCCTCCTATAGCTGCTGCCAGGCCCCTAATCTGCCATAGGCCCCTATATACCGCCTCCTCATGCTGCTGCCAGGTCCACAGTCTCTCATGCCATGTGCCACTTTCAGGTCTCCTCACACTGCTGGTGTGTTGAATTTTTTGACATAGGGTGCTGGCAGATTACGGGCCTCCCATAGCTGCTGCCAGGCCCCTAATCTGCCATGGGCCCCTATACCGCCTCTTCATGCTGCTGCCAAGTCCAGAGTGTGTCATGGGTCCCTGTACGGCCTCCCATTGCTGCTGTCTCCATAGCCACACTCTGCCATGTGCCACTTTCAGGTCTCCTCACACTGCTGGTGTGTTGAATTTTTTGACATAGGGTGCTGGCAGATTACGGGCCTCCCATTGCTGCTGCCAGGCACGTAATCTGCCATGGGCCCCCGTACCGACTCCTCATGCTGTGACGTTGCAAAAAGGTGGAATTCAACCCTACATATGTTAGACCGCCTTTACGAACAGCGAAAGGCCATCACAGATTTCCTGATGTTAAAAGCGGATAAAGGTACTCCCTGTGTAACTTAGATGTCTGCCATTGGCAGCTCATGCGTGACACCTGCGCTTGCTCAGGCCCTTTGAGGAGGCCACGCTATTCGTGAGTCGGCAGGACTATGGGATGAACGACGTCATTCCTCTGTTGCACGTCCTGGAACAAATGCTGTTAACAATGGCTGGTCAGGGTGCGGTAGATGTGGCGCACAGATCTCAACGCCACATGACCCCTGTGGGGGTAGGACAGGAAGAAGAGGAGGAGGTAGAGGAGGACATTGGTGCTCAGGAATTATTGAGTGAAATGGGTGGTTTTTCCACTCAGCGGACAGGAGTGGAGGAGCAGGAGCATCTGGTAGAGGAGGAGGAGGAGGAGACAGAGGACCCAGACGCACCGTGGCAGTATGCTGTGGAGATGGAGGCAGGGAGTCCCTCGCATTCCTTGGCACAAATGGCCCATAGCATGCTCGGTTGCTTGCGTAGCGACAGCCGAATAATAACCATCAGACAGAGGGATGACTTTTGGCTGTCCACCTTGTTGGACCCTCGCTACCGTTCAAAAATGGTGGCCTTTTTCACACCTGCTGAGAGGGAGGCCAAAATAACGTACTATAAAAACCACCTATGTAGTCAGCTGGTCTCTGCCTGTCTGCGCCAACGTCCATCCTTAGACACTGTGGGCCCTGTGCGCTCGCGTTCCGCTGCCATGGCAGCAGGGGAGGGGTGGGGTGGTAGGAGCAGTGGCAGCTCCACCAGCAGCGGCTGCCTCAGTCTGCAGTCGATGATGAGTAGCTTTCTTCACCAGCGCAGTGAGGAAACTACTAACCAGCCGCAGCAGCAGCAGCAGCAGCATCAGGTGGACCTGGAGCAGGACCTCAAACAACAGGCTTAGGCCTACTTGGACAGCACCCTGCCAACCGAGGTAGACAATCCCCTTGACTACTGGGCAACGAAACTTGACCTTTGGCCCCAACTAGCTGAATTTGCCCTTGAAAGGCTGTCATGCCCGGCCAGTAGCGTGGCATCGGAGCGCGTGTTTAGTGCGGCAGGAGGTATTGCAACTCCGCGGAGGACACGACTGTCCACCCAAAGTGTGGAGAGACTGACGTTTGTGAAAATGAATCAGGCGTGGATTAGTCTGGATTTCAAACCACCAGTTCCTGACACAACTGACTAAATCCGCCATGAATCATGCCCCAAACATGTGCCACTTTCAGGTCTCCTCACACTGCTGGTGTGTTCCATTTTTTGTCATAGGGTGCTGGCAGATTACGGGCCTCCCATAGCTGCTGCCAGGCCCCTAATCTGCCATGGGCCCCTATACCGCCTCCTCATGCTGCTGCCAAGTCCAGAGTCTCTCATGGGTCCCTGTACGACCTCCCATTGCTGCTGTCTCCATCGCCACACTCTGCCATGTGCCACTTTCAGGTCTCCTCACACTGCTGGTGTATTCCATTTTTTGTCATAGGGTGCTGGCAGATTACGGGCCTCCCATAGCTGCTGCCAGGCCCCTAATCTGCCATGGGCCCCCGTACCGACTCCTCATGCTGCTGCCAGGCCCGTAATCTGTCATGGGCCCCTGTTGTCGCTTGTTGGCATATTCCGCTCGTTCAGATGCTCTTTCTCCTGCTACTCCTCTTCACGGATTCCGTCAGCAGTCTTTCTTGGAATCCGTTTCCAAGAGACAACAGTTTGCGAGCACGCACCAGACGGTGCAGAAGCTGAACGTCCTCCTGTCCAAGTTGCTGCTGCCAGGCTCGTAATCTGTCATGCGCCCCTGTACCGCCTCCTCATGCTGCTGCCAGGTCCAGAGTGTGTCATGGGCCCCCGTACCGACTCCTCATGCTGCTGCCAGGCCCGTAATCTGTCATGGGCCCCTGTACCGCCTCCCCATGCTGCTGCCAGGTCCAGAGTGTGTCATGGGTCCCTGTACGGCCTCCCATTGCTGCTGCCAGGCCCGTAATCTGCCATGGGCCCCCGTACCGACTCCTCATGCTGCTGCCAGGCCCGTAATCTGCCATGGGCCCCTGTACCGCCTCCTCATGCTGCTGCCAGGTCCAGAGTGTGTCATGGGTCCCTGTACGGCCTCCCATTGCTGCTGTCTCTATCGCCACACTCTGCCATGTGCCACTTTCAGGTCTCCTCACACTGCTGGTGGTTTCCATTTTTGTCATAGGGTGCTGTATGGCCTCCCATTGCTGCTGCCTCCACCGCCACACTGTGGCTCCACACTCTGGTTTTGGCCCCGTGACTGCCCAAATGAGTGAAGTGTGCGGTGATTCTAAGATCGACGGCACTCATCTGCATGTCATACTGACTGACAGTATTTTTTCTCTTCCCCAGCAGACTCCAAGGGCATTTAAATTAAAGGTACAGTGTTCAGCACTAATATTAAGTCTCTCTGAAGCCTTGAAACACCCTTTCTTAAGTTAAATTCACAGCGAATATATTCGACTCGAATCGAAATTTTTCCACGAATTCGCCGAATCAGTCGAATCGAATTTTTGAATACTTCGCTCATCTCTACTCGCAACTAAATTGTGAAACCATCAAATGGCTGGAGTCCTAACTGATCACATGTTCAGCAACATGGAAACTGCAGATCAAGCAAAGGCTAAGATGCCCGCTTTCTTGGCTGAAAAGGATAAAATGGTTAAGTTCCGCTTTGCATCTCACTTTCAAACTTACTTTTTAGTATTGCTTACATAGTAAAAGTATTACATTTTCATTTCCTGTATTTCCACTTTTGTAGCCAGATTGGGATAACACCTACTTTATATTTGTTGCTTGCACAAAGCATAACATTACAAAAAATGCTGCCTATCTGTTTTTAGATGTTCTGTTCAGCAAATTCCAGCATTGTTAAATATTACTAGTTTATGAGGGGGCTGGGCAGCTATGTTTGCCATAATTAAACCCCTCTCTATTGTGCAGGCAGATCTCATTATCAGTTGCAAACTATATTTTAATACTGTCAAATAATAAAAAAAATATATAAGGGACTTGCGTCACACCACGCTTTTGGTATTACCTCTTGTGAATTCTAGTATATGAATCACCTATCTACCAATAAAATCAAGTGATAAATTATTGTGAAAACTCTTAATATAACTGAAAAAAATCTGTGACTACATAAACAATGCTGCTGAGTCTTTCTGTTGTGCCATATCAACAATCTATTCAAAAATAAATCATCAAGGGTGGTGCTGTACATGTGAAAAACTGTGAACTGATTCAATTCCTCTGATTTGCAATCCTATAAGCAAACCTATAGTGTCATAAATAAACACATTATTTAAATAAACATAATCATTTGTTTATTGATAATTTATTTTTGAATAGACAGTCTGTCAAATGGTTAATGATTTAGAAGCTGGACCTCTTGCTTCATGTTAATGAGAGGAGACTCAGCCTGTTCTTAGGACTTACTCACTCTGACATTGTTCAAAAATCCTTGAAATCAGCCATGGGGCCTGAAAAACATCTAAAACTGCCTTTCTCAATCGTTTTACCCTGGAGGAAATAATGGAAGTAATTTTGATGTCTCAGAGAAGCCCTGCTAAAATTATTTGACCTACAATTTGTGGTAAAAAAAAGCCTGAACAGTAAGTTGAAAGCCTTAAAATAACAAGGAATAAGGAATTTGGTATACCTGGAATATTTAACACCCAGAGACAATTATTTTACAACACTGCCCTGCTCCATACATGAATAATAAACATTACAATAAGTGAAGAATAATGGCTAGAAAAGAAACAGACTGTAAATGAGGAGAAATGCCTCTTTATATTGGTGGTCAGTGGAGAAATGTCCCCTTATATTGGTGATTAGTGGAGACATGTCCCCTTACCTTAGTGGTCAGTGGAGAAGTGCTCCATAACATTGGGGATCATTGAGCATTGAGAAACTTCCTCTTGGTGTGGGAGGTCAATGTAGAAGTGACCCTTTACATTAAATGTCAGTGGGGGATTGCCACTTTACATTGGTGGTCATTGAAGTTGGGAGATCAATTTGTCACTGCTCAAGGAACACCTAGCAATCTATGGAGGAACCCTAGTTGAGAAAGTCTGATCTAAAAGGTAAGAAATAAAAAATAAAATCTTCAGAGGAAATTCAGGTTGACCTTGTTACCTTCAGGCTTTGTGACAACTTGCCCCTTCCTTTTCAGCACAACTGTCATGAACATACCTCATGTAGTCCACCGTTGCAAGAAGCTAAACCACCTTGATGCTCCAAACCCTTGGTACACCTACACAGTCCATCTCTGCCTGTTCTAGCAGCTGGAAAACAGCTCTGCATCTTTGGACTTGCAGTTCCAGAGCAGGGGCAACTTCACATGGCCAGATCTGAACAGGGAGGTGGAGGACATTGTATCAGTTATGTGACTTCTAATTTAACTTTCAAAGTTAAATCTCCAAACTAAAACAACAGAAAATAGAGTAGTCACTCACTGGGAGGGGGCATGAAGCTTTCTCAGCGATGGAGTTTGGATTTTTTGCCATGAAGCAGTGCTACTGAACAACTTACAGCTACCAGTTAATAGCCAGTCTTCATTGCATGGAAAAAAACATTTTCTTTTACTTAGAGAAACAACCACTTTTGGATTGAAAATGGAACAACATGACATTGACTTATCACGTATGACATAATGCAGGTCCAATAAACACACTCCTTTCCAAAACCTCCATAAAATGTTGGCCTTTTTAACACCACATTACTTAGACACAGATAAACGGCTTTATATTATATTTTGGGTTTTTCAGCCTGTTCTTTTGATGAGGGGATGGCATCACTTTGCTGTGTGGGTTAACAGCTGCCAAGACAAATAGGTCAGCCGAGCGTTTTAATTAAGAATGGCTAAGCTCCAAGAGTGTGTTTTAAACCGACAATGAATAGTGAGCTCCTGGCATTATCAAGAGTTTATAGTATTAATAAAATTGCTATTTAAATGAGATTTTTCTAGAATTACTTTATTGAATTGGAATCTATTAATTGTTTCAGTCTCAAATGAATCACCCCCAGCTGACCAGCATAAATAATGATAGCCATGTTATATACTTTCCGTTTATATAAGCCAGGGGATGTCTGGTTGTGTTACCCCTCCCTGCTTTATAGGCATAAACATGCACATTCAGGAATTGTAAGCCAACATCTTTGTGTGAATACCTGTAGATAGAGAATGGCATGATGAGCCACCTTATAATGTATGGAGATAATCCAGTTAATGGGGTATTGTTCTTGTTGATTTAGGCTTCATTCACACAGGACGTTTCTGTAGCCACTTTTAGGGGCATCAGACGTTCTTTTTTACAGCTTCCAAATTCCCATTCATATTATCCTACATGTCCATGCACGCATAAAAATTTAGAAGCTTTTAGTGGTATGGGCTTTTAGGAGCTGTAAAAACAAACCCACTGCCATTGCGTCCAGGAGCAGCAGTGTTTTGGCAGAAAAAATGCTTGACTCACTTGGCGTGTTAACACTAGGTGTGTATAGCGCTTGAGTGTTAATTAATTTCAGTCGCCAGAATAAATGATTATTCAACATTTGTTTTTGACCACAGTGACAACAGAATTTGAAGGAGCAAGATGGAAAATTTTTCTAGAACTAATGAATTCTAACTGTAAATGTGGTTTTCATTCAGGAAAAATCCTACATGTTGTAATGTGCATTGGTTCAAAAGAAACAAGTTTAATACATCTGGAATTCTATTCAAGTAGCAGATCTAGATGAAATTTTAGGAGCTTTCGAACAAAAATTAGCTGATTTAATGTTGGCAAAATTGAATGCACTGATGAACAATTTTTTTTAAGTTACAAACTTTTGAAATGTTATTGGTGTATGACCAGCTTAAATCCCAACTTAGGCAACTAAAAATGATCCCTTGCAGTGCTGGCACAGCCCCATTACAAGAGATAATTTTTAGCTACCTGGAGTGGCCTTTAAGCTGGCCATGCACAAATAAAATTAAAATAAAGCCCATCTCGAGGCAACTAATAAAACAATTGTTTTATGCTCAATGATCCATTGTAGTGGGGCTGTGCCCACGCTGCAAGGGGTAATTCTTTGTTTAGGTCTAAGAGAACAAGAAGGCTATGTTCACACCTAAGTGGCTCTGCCAGCTGTGTTTTCTTGGGCACGGTAGCCCCTTTTGAATGCAGTGCTGTACCAGTGTTTCATGCAGGGAAAAGTTTCCTGCACTTTTTTCAAAACACAACTATAGGGAAATTGCATGGTGCTATTGCAAACACCATGCTGGGTTTTCCAGATGCGTGTGGGTGCCATTAAGAATGATTGGTATTTGGAAGACCAAAAGGCTCCTATACTTTGCTCACAAGTCCTTTCTCTGTAGTAAATACCAAGAAACCAGTTACGAAATTCTAATGCGCTGGTGAAGGACTCCGAACTCCTCTACCACAGTCCATTGTGTTGGCGATGTGGCGTACATTACGGTACGCTACTTCATATCTTTTGGGAATGTCCCGCTCTTCGTTTCTGTATAATCTTCAGGTCTTGAAGATTATATAGAAACCTACAAATTTTTGTCTTTTTATTACTCCAGCTGTGGTGCTTCTTAATTTGAGTCCTATGTCCAATCAAAGATATTGTAATGGCTACTAAAGCTCCTTTTGAATGCTGCTAGAACCTGTATCCCCACCATGTGCAAACAATAATATCTGCCCTCTGTATCACAGTGGTTTTCCAGGGTGAATGATATTCAATATATGGAACACTTGACTGCAACCCTCAGGGACAAAATGGAGGAACATAATACACACTGGCTTTACTGGGATAGGTTTCATTATTCAGATGAATATTTATCCTTTTGGTAACTTGCAGGTTATTTCTTGTTGTGGGGTCACCTCCTGTACCGTCTCCCCTAGCCCCCCCGCTCCTTTTTTTCTTTTTTTTCTTCTCTTACCCTCTTTCTGTTGCTTCCCCAACCCCCTACCCATCCATCCATGACACCATAAGGTTTCATCTTTCCCATCCCAAACTTTTACAATATAACAATATAAAATTGTCACCTGATGTGCACTGAAATCAGAGTAGGATTTCTTGGAGGATTAGATGGCTTGTCTACCACTACACACAAGGTCTGACCGTCCTTCTCCATCCTGATGGCCAATTCTAGTAGTTTGGTTGATTTTGTTGGTTTGTACATGATCCTCATGATCTCTTTTGTCGCATTACTTATATCACAGATCGTTCCACTGTATGTGCTAGCCATCTAGGTTCTAGTCATTTTTTACAGCAGGTATGATGCCCGATTAAAAGTTTTGCCTAATATTGATTTTCTTGTTTAACCTTAACCTGTCTATAGCATACAATGCTCATGTTCCTGATCATGGAGTCATTTCAGGCTACTGTGTATTGCTGCATTGCATTAGAAAAAAAAAAAGAATGATTGGCAGCCCTGCTTGTCTGCAAAAGAGCAGCACAGTTTAGCTGTGGGCAGTTGCAGGTGCAGGAACAGGCAACCAAGCCTTTAAGAAATTTTTAATTACCTGATTCTTGGCATTTCCCTGCTGACCTGTCTCTACAGTGTCTTCACTCCAGCAGTCTAGAATCCTCATGTCATCAAAACCAAAGCAGTGTCCATAGCCATGCACTGGACTTGTTGACTCTGAGGGACAGTCTACCACTGGAGTGTAGAGGAGTACCATCTTCCGGGGAAGTGAAGAACCAGGTAAGTAAAAATGTTTCTCCTGTCCCATAGACAAAATGAGCAGTTAACCCTTGCAGAACAAGCGCAGTCCCGCTGCAAGGAATAATTTTAAGCTTTTTTTGTAGTTGGGCTTCATGCAGGATATGTTGCTGAAATAAGACGCTTCTGACTTGGTAGTAAGGTCAGTGGGTGAACATAACAGCCAGTCAACTAATAATGTTCCAAAGGAAGTCAACAAAGCCTATCAAAACCCATTGATTAACCCCTTAGGTTCCACAGTGAGTATAACAAGCACGCTACACTGCATATACAGGCTGATTTTACTGTTGTGGGTTCAGTAACACTTTAAAGTCTCCTTTGTGCATTCACTATGCTAGGGGGGGCTTCAATTTCAAGTCTGCTGATCTCCTGTCCAATAATGGCAAGCAATGCACTCTTAGTTGACAGGAGCTGATTTATGCAGGGATCCTTATGCCCCATATCTCGACATTTAGACCTCCCTTGCAAAGGGGATAGGCAATATATAGGCAATAGGATTCTCTTTGTAATATAGGGAATAGACAAATAGTCAGGGGTCCTCCTGCGCTATAAAAGGAAGTAAACCTAGCCTAAAGCTGCCAACGCTCAAAAACTGATACCAAAAACAGTGTAAATTGTACATATAAATAATGTAGCGCTCATACCAAAATAATTAATACTAAAAAAATAATAAACATAAGACAAAATTCATACAATGCAACTCTCCATTGCAATAGTGTAAAACATAAATAGTGCCAAACTTGAAATAAATATCTGTGCCCCTCACTGGAAACACGTGTTCACACACTAAATCAATACATTATATAACATGTGCCTTTTGCTTAAAAAAACGTGCACACACACTTAATATATTACATATTTGCCTAGATATTTAAAAAAAACCCTATCAATCAAGGGGCTAAACATAAAGTGCTAAAGTGCCAAAACAGTGCAAAAAAAGGTGTCCACTCTTCCAAAAATTGATCTCAGCAATGTCCTTTTGGTGATGAATATAATCATGCAATGTGCAGTGAAATTTGACAAATTTGTGATTGTGCCAAACTCTCTTCTCCTATTAGCGGCTAGATTGCCTCCTCACCTCCTCCCAGTGACCCCTAGGGGCCAACAGGCTTGCAGGATCACCCTGGATCCTTAAATCATATGGGCCAGCAGCTTCCTTCCTTCAATGGATCTCCTTATGGGGCTCCTATTGCCCCTGATCAGCCAAGGTATCTCTAAAGGACAATGGCTCACCAGTCCAGTGAGCCAAGAAAAAAAGACCCAAAAAAAAAAGTATTACTGCAATACGACTCCTTTATTTGTAAAGTAAGGAATGACACTCACATTCTTAGCAGTTCTCCCTCCTCACCGATGTGTGGGTATACTGCATGTGTGTGGGACTTCCTGGGTGTAGCAAGGGGGGGACCCCGAGGAAGTCACGAGTAGACAGTGATGTAACATGTGGTACGCGAGTACGCAGTTTCCGGTGCGTGGTGACGCACTCCGGCGTGCGACGCCATCTTGCTACACCCAGGAAGTCCCACACACATGCAGTATACCCACACATCGGACACTTATGGGTGGAAGTGGTCTGCGGCATGCGTAGCACTGTGGCAAAAATGCGTGTGGCCATTGCTTAACAGTGGGAAGGGCCTCAAGGACGTGGTCAAACAAAACCTGGGCTACTTTGTACCTATAACACATGCTTTGATTGCTGTGCCACAAGCAAGAGTCTCACGGACACAAACCCCAGCACAATTAAAAAAAAAAAGAATAAAAGCTTCCATTACAAATGTTTTTTCTCAAACTGTAAAAGAGTGTGTTACACAAAGTGTGGAAGGATTCAGGAATGCATTATGCACAGGATTCAGGAGTGTGTTTCATACAGAGTGCAGGATTCAAGAATGCGTAATGTACAAAGTGCAGGGTTCAGGTGTGCATTTCATACAAAATGCAGGATTCAGGAGTGCATTTCATACAGAGTGCAGGATTCAAGAATGTGTTACGTACAAAGTGCAGGGTTCAGGTGTGCGTTTCATACAGAGTGCAGGATTCAAGAATGTGTTACGTACAAAGTGCAGGGTTCAGGTGTGCGTTTCATACAAAATGCAGGATTCAGGAGTGCATTTCATACAGAGTGCAGGATTCAAGAATGTGTTACGTACAAAGTGCAGGGTTCAGGTGTGCGTTTCATACAGAGTGCAGGATTCAAGAATGTGTTATGTACAAAGTGCAGGGTTCAGGTGTGCGTTTCATACGAAGATGCAGGGTTCAGGTGTGCGTTTCATACAGAGTGCAGGATTCAAGAATGTGTTACGTACAAAGTGCAGGGTTCAGGTGTGCGTTTCATACAGAGTGCAGGATTCAAGAATGTGTTACGTACAAAGTGCAGGGTTCAGGTGTGCATTTCATACAGAGTGCAGGATTCAAGAATGTGTTATGTACAAAGTGCAGGGTTCAGGTGTGCATTTCATACAAGATGCAGGGTTCAGGTGTGCGTTTCATACAGAGTGCAGGATTCAAGAATGTGTTACGTACAAAGTGCAGGGTTCAGGTGTGCGTTTCATACAAGATGCAGGGTTCAGGTGTGCGTTTCATACAGAGTGCAGGATTCAAGAATGTGTTACGTACAAAGTGCAGGGTTCAGGTGTGCATTTCATACAGAGTGCAGGATTCAAGAATGTGTTATGTACAAAGTGCAGGGTTCAGGTGTGCGTTTCATACAAGATGCAGGGATCAGGTGTGCGTTTCATACAGAGTGCAGGATTCAAGAATGTGTTACATACAAACTGCAGGGTTCAGGTGTGCGTTTCATACCAGATGCAGGGTTCAGGAGTGCGTTTCATACAGAGTGCAGGATTCAGGAATGTATTACGTGCAGAGTGCAAGGTTCAGAAGTTAGTTTAACTGCAAAGACACCAATTAAACATACACTTATGTTCTAAAATCTTGATTAACAACATACGGGAGCCGAGGTAAGAATGCGGGCATCAGATGGATAACACATGAGTGCAGTCAAGCAGGACCTGCAGCAGTGTGAACATCTAGCACAGCCAGGGATTGGTGAACAAACCAGCGGGGGTATGGCTGCAATGAGAGAGAGTGCAGCTGTCAAGTCCAGCCTGTGATGTCGGATGGGCGGGGCCAATATGCATTTCAGGTGCTCCGCCCCCTTTTAAAAAAACCCATTTATAGTGAAACAGCCTGCATTTTTACAGTGCCAACCGGGAAAAAGGTGGCAAGTGGCAGGACCAATTGAAACTACGGCATGTGCACCCGCAGCGGTATAGTTTAGGTTTATTATACACCGCTGTGGGTGCACATGAAGTAGTTCCAATTGGTCCTGCCTCTTGTCACCATCTTCCTCGGCCAGCAATGTATAAATACCGGATGTTTGTCTATGCAGTGCTTGCTTGACAAAGGGAGCGGAGCCCCTGAAATGCATATTGGCCCCGTCCATCCCCAACATCACAGGTTGGAGTTGACAGCTGCATGATTTCTCTCCAGCTGGCTTGCTTGCCAATTCCTGCCTGTGCTAGATGTTCAGTTTGTTCACACTGGTGCAGGTCCTGCTTGACTGGGAGTTAGCATATAAAAAATAGAGTAATGTGGGACAAAGTCTCTGTACACTGGGACTGCGGGACAAAGGAGAAAATGCGGGAAAGTCCTGCCCAATCGGGGACTGTTGGGAGATATGAATTCTGAGCTCAGTTCAGCTTTGCCTATGTTTGTATAATGAGGTGTGCACAACATATGTCATGTGACAAGATGCTACAGCCTAGGACAGAGAAAAAATGTAGATGATCCCAATGGAAAAAAATTCTAAAAATCATAATAAAGTATATACATACCCAAAATGCTTTTCTTATGGATAGAGACTGAATGCAATAGACAAGTGTGTTTTCATTTTTTCTTTTATTCGTTTTTCGGACAAAAATGTCATTTTCACAGTTTCAGATGTATACGAATCTCTGAATGGACATAGTAATGAATATCAAAGAATCTGAAAAAAGTTATAATGAAATGAATGAATGCATTTGTTTCATTCAGATGACATCACATAATATGATAGTAGTTCGGGCTCCTAAGGAAATTAATTCAATTTTCAAATTAACTCGACAATTCAGATTCGAAAAATGAATGGATTCGAATTTCGTTGCATTTATTAATTCGGATGTTGATGACTCAAGTTGATATTATCCAATCAGCTATTACCATTTCTCTTGGTGGGTTGGACTAGAATCTGAAAATATCAAATCTGTTCAATTTGAATCCATCGAATAGATAGCAGTCTTCTAGAAAACTGCAAAATTTTTCTAAGCCACGCTGACCAATAAATATACTAAACAAATGCCGAAGATATCCCGAAAAAAGAATCCCGAAAAAAGAATTGGTTCAGCATAACAAAAATGAAGAAATTAAATACTTCAATGAGCGAATGCATCTGAAACAAAGCACATTGTGGGTGTACATATACTTTGAAAGTAAATTGTCTCTGTGTTAAATTTAAATCACTGCATTGGTAGACTTGTTTGCATTTTTCTTTCTTCCTTTGTATTGAGATAACCTTAGAAGACAGGAGTAATGGAGAGATAACGTGACAGGCTATGAATAGTTGATGTAAATATTTAATGAATACAATTCCTATGGTAGGTAAAACAGCTTTCATATATGTATTTCATCTGTGTAATTAGCTATGCTATGGTGCATGGGTAACTGGTCTAATGGTTCAGAAAAATAGAAGGGCTACCTTACTTTCAGTCCTCCGTTTCTCAAGTTACTTGTGTCTGTGCCTGCTGTGCTAGGTGGCTTTTGCTGCTAAAAAATTTTTTCAATATAAACAAAAAAAAAGCTGTCATTATGTGAGATTTAAGACAGAATTATTGGGTTGGGTTGAGGTCCTCAGCAAACTGCAAAAACGAAATGTTTGCTAGGCATATCATAAATCTGTCGAGCATGCAAAATGGATTCTCCAGCTTTTGATAGCTCAGAGCTTCTACTTCATTCCTCTTATTTCCTGGTATGTGACTATATCTGCATGCAAAAATCACAGTAGACTCAAGCTAGTCACTCAGACCCAATGCTGATTACAGTCAAATATTTGTTATTCTAGAGTTACACAATGCAAAGAAGCCTCACTTCGAAGTATTATATATTTAATCTCTGAAATCAAGTAACCAAGCTGGACAAGTTTAATCTCTTTCCTCTGGAAAATATACTCCAATATACACAGTTTATTTGTTAGAATATAGAAAATCTGTTATTTTATGTTAAGGGGTAAAGGGGTAATGTTTGCAAAACAGAAGAAATGTGTTCATTTTTAAACACAAACTGGTTTTATCACAAACTTTGGATTTGCAAGAGACATCTAGAGCAGTACCGCAGACTCCCTCATCCCAGGCCTCCAGCCATCTGCAGATCCCCTACCTCTCACACTGCCTCCCAGCTCCCATAGTGCCAACCAACTTCCCATAGTGGTCCATTGCAGTGTCTCTCAACCTTTTTTCAGTCAAGGAACCCTTTAAAATTATGGACAGTCCCGAGGCACCCTTTAAAATTATGGAGAGTCTTGAAGCACCCCATTCTAAAATATGAAAAACTATTCTAATAGTTTTATATAACACAGCAACATCCACACATGTAGGACACCCAACAGTAGAGGTGATTTATTCTTTCAAAGAAAATACATTTCTGCACACTGGTACTGACTAGTATTCCAATATTTCTCTTCTCCCTCAGTTTTTCTTCATCACTGAGCTAATGTGACCCCAGCACTGATGGAGAGGGATGGGGAGGATCAAAGATACTGTGAAGGCGGCTGACAACCTCCTTATCAACTGATGATGTTATTGATTGTCAGGATGCCGGCGACTAGACAGTCGTAATGGTGCACAATGAAAACCTGTGGCTTTGTGTAACTAAAAGGCAGGCTTGTTCCACCCACTGGCTTGTATACAAGTTTTGGGCAATTTTTGGACTTTTTGCCAAGGCACCCCTGAAGAAACCTGAAGGCACCCCTGGGTGCCTGGGCACCCTGGTTGAGAAAGGCTGGATCATCGTACCCCTCAATCTCCCACAGTGCCCTCATCAGTAGAACCTCAAGTCCCCGGATGCTGTCCCTAACCCCCAGTAGTGTCCCACAGTACCCCCTAGTCCTCGCAGTGCACTCCATTCTACCACAGTGCCCCAGCCTCTTGGAGAGACCCCCCAGCCACCTCTAGAGACCCTATCCCCCACAGTTTCCCCCAGCTCCCTCCAGTCCAGACAGCTGCACACCGAAGAATTCATCTTTATTTGATCATAAAAGCAACACATACAGCAGCAAAACACTGTGGGGCATAAGGGAAGCTTTGCATTGGTAGCTGTCTGGACTCTTGTTAATACATGTGATTCAGTTTGATTCAGTTTGACAAGCTGAGCTAGCTCCCATATGGAGTGTGGTATGTAGGACTTTACAGTAGACCCACCTGTAGCAACCAGGGGTGGACTGACCATTTGGAAACTCGGGCACTGCCCGAGGGCCCGGGGTCAGTTTGAGTTTGGGCAAGGACACGGGCCCCGTGATCCTCTATTGCCCGGGGGCCCCATGAGCTGTCAGTCCGCCCCTGGTAGCAACATCACAGGGTTGGAGTCTCCAGAATCCACTACTAAATCACCAGGGCTGCTGCAGTGCCCCAAACCTCCTGTAGAAGCCCATCCTCCTCATAGTGACACCAAGCCCAATCCAGAGCCTTCTAGCATTTCAATACATTTTTATTACTATTGCCAATACATTTTTTGTTTTTTTTCACTGCTGTGCAATTTAAGGATTTGGAAGAATTTACCAGGCCCTGGTCTGGTAAATGAGAACCACTGATATAGAGGATCTGTTTGTTAACATACTATGTTAACATAGACTTTTTTTAAAAAAATGTTTTAATCTTTAAAACCAGAAAATCCTTACTTTGCAATTTCAATATATAATGTGTGTACAGTATATGTAATGTGAGTAGGGATTGATTTTTTCTAATTATCTGCAAATGTTCTCCAGCGGCTGTTTTTTTACCATTCCCAATACTCTCTGTTTCTTATTTTGGATCCGTACTTTTTTTTGCTGCTTTCTGTTGTACAGTGGTGCCTTTTCTCTGTGCACTTGTGTTCTTCAGTGATTATATTTGTTCTGTCTTTTTATTTGTTCTGTACTATCAGATAGCTAGATATTTCACTTATTCCTTGCATTATGTGTCTCGTCCTCTTCTTTAACTCTTGATTGCTTCTCATGATATATTTTTCAAATGATTCTACTTTAAAGCTAAAGTTTAGCCAGAAAAAAATTCCCTGCATCTTTAGTCACATCAAACACCTGTACTGCAGAACAGCAGTACAGATAGTCTGATAGGGACATGCTCCCTCCTTCCTTCTCCTCCATTATTGATTGCACTGCCTGAAGTGCCATCTGTGAATGAGGGAGAGCCTGATCAGTCACAGGATTCTTTCCCCTATTCACAGATCATGTTAATGGCAGTGTAATCAATAAAAGAACATTTCTCAATTGAGGAGGAGGAAGGAGGGGGCGTGTCCCTGTCAGCTATCTGTACTGCTGTTCTGCCTAAAGACGTAACGCTATTAACTATTGCATCATCAGACATTCAGACACAGGAAGAGGAACGGCATCCCTGCAATGAAGATTTGTTCAGGATCCAGCTGCCTACACAATGTGCACAATGTGAGACATGCAGTACTTCATTGGAAGTAAGTAATGTGACTAAAGTTGTAGGGATTTTCTTTTTTTTGTTTTATCTTTGTAAATCAAAACAAGGGAAATAGCAAGAGGATACTGAGTGCATATGTAAAGTCCTCTCTGAACAGTCATTTAGATTTGAGCTGACATAATTGGGCTATGTTCAGCTTTGTTGTGACATAAGTGAGGAATAGCTGTTCAACTAGTGACACCAGTAGGAGACATTTCACCCATCTTGCATCAATATTAAAGTGGTTCTAAAGGTTCTAGTTTTTTTACCTGTATTCTATGCATGAAAGTAAAAATCCTTCTGTGTTCAATGGCCCCCCAGTCCCCTCAATCTTTACCTGAGCCTCCTCCAATCCAGAAATGGTCACAACAGCCTCTGCTGTCTGGGGACTCTTCCTCTTCGCAGTAGGAGTCCATTGGCTCCCGCTACTGTCAATCACAGCCAGTGAGCCAATAAGGAGTGAGCAGGGGGCGTGGCTGAGCCACGGCTCTATGTGTCTTATGGACATAGAGCAGTGGCTTGGGGTCTAGCTTGTAGCAGTGCCCCCAGGGCAAATGGCTTTCCCTGGGAGCACTGCTTAAGGGAGGGGAGCCAGGACCTCCGGCAGGGACCCAAATAGAAGAGGATCTGGGCTGCTCTGTGCAAAACCAATACACAGAGCAGATAAGTTTAGACATGTTTGTTATTTAAAAAAAAAAAAAAAGCTTTAGTGTCAATTTAAGCCTGTGTTTTAGAATATGCACAGGGCTATTTTGCTGGGCATTCTAAAGAAAGTCTAACTTTCATTTGCTTGTGTATTTTACAAGAAAACGAGCTGTTGATTGGTGTTTTAGGTAACATCTGGCTTTACTTATTCTTGTTTTTTTCTTAATGGCCCCAATTTCTACTGCCATATGTCCCTCTTTATGGATCAATCCCTACATTTTATAATCATCTAGGCGTTATGCTTCCTTGTTTGGTTTTGAAATCACAGTTCAATGTGCTCATAGTCTTCACTGGTTTTGTTTCTTTTGCATGTCTTTGTCCCCTCGGCACTCTTCCAGAACACAATATTAATTTTTAATAAATAGATTTCAGAGCTGATTAAATATTCATTAAACATAAGAAAAATCATTAAAATGAAATATGGTAATTAGATTCTAAAGGGGTTGGTAAATAGATTTACCGTTAGGAATAATAATTCTCAAACCCATTTGTTAGTAAGGAGTACTCAAGGGACCCTAAATACTAGTCCAATAACAAACCTTTTTTTTTTTCTAGTAAGGCCTGATTCCGGATTACAACTATACTATCAAATGTATGCTATACCTATGAATGTATACAAGTGGCCTAGTGACTCTGGAGAAAACATCTCTGTTCCCAGCTCCAAAGGAAGCCTTGTGCACCCATGAAGGGTTGGAGTATGTCATCAGCACACCATGAACTCCAAAAATGGCTCCAAAGCTTTATATAATGATCACATCATTGGTAATATAGCCATGTTTCATTTTTGAGGCACGTAGGACCCCTTCATCATCACATGCCTTATAAACGAGTCCTGTGTGGTTCTGAAACATTGCTATAATAATGAAGTGATCGTGGAATAAAGCTTTGGACCCGTTTTTGGAGATCCTGGTGTGTTGGTGACATACTTTTCTTTTTGAACATCTTCGGTTCCAACCTGAGGTCGCTGCAGCACCCATCTATACCTACAGCCAGGTTCAGGAATGTGTGCGTTGGGAATATTGTACTCATGAAGGGGTGGAAGCACAAACTACTAGTAGGAAGCCTCTTGCTGCTACTAGAGTGTGCATGTTTGTTTTTTTTAATGCATTTTTAAAACTATGAAACATCTTTTTTTAAAGCACACCATTATCTGTACTAATCTTTAAAACTACAATTATGTCAGGTTTACACCCTAGTAAAAGAGCCCCAGGACCCTGCAGACTGAGGCTTTTTGATAAGCAAGACACTTCCTTAGACCAGGTCTGCCCTCCTCCTCCTGCTCCTTGCTATTGGCTAGTGAGACTGCTTAGCACAGTCATTGGCCTGTAGTAAGATGCAGGAGGCGGGAACGAGTGGGTTTTTTTTTTAGGGAGGGTGGCCACAGAAGATGGTTGCCTTTTTCCTGCCTTACCAACTCAGTGATCCTGCAGCATTAATTAGAGAAATAGATGCCACATTCGGGCATAAGGTCTCCGCTATACATTTCAAACAGCAGCAGTTCCAAAGTTTTGGTATGGTCTTTGGAAACTGGGAGAACCTTTAGCAGGAAAATATATGTACCTTAACATATGAAGCCTCTCATGAGCTATATTGAATTTGTTCATTTCTGCAGCATACAATATATATGAGCTGTCTAAGTCACAGGAAAGCTGCCAAGGCAACAGAGGCAGTTCTGAATATATGGGAAGACAACATAAGGCCACGCTGAAGATGAAGCAAGCTGTAAATGCTGAAATCTTTTATGCCAGGTGTAAATTGGCTGTTATTACATCGAATATAATTACATTGTATCTCATAATAACTTTTAACTATATGAATAATTAGAGCTTATGATTATTATGTTGTAAATTGTTCACTTTTTTTTTTTAATTCCCCTGACTTTGGCTACTGATTAACTGATACAATATCTTGTCTGTAAAAGTGATTAAAGTTGGCTGTACATGGACAAATCTTTGTGAGAAAATGATAATAGGTTTCTCTCACTGATTAAATAAATCTGCTGTGCTAATCAATATCACACCACTGGGACATGCACATCGTTTATTTATTTGGGTAGACTTCACATGCATCTTGGCTTTGTTCCAATTGTAAAATATCACTCTAAGCCAACTGAGGTCAACCTACCTGATTTAGGGGGCCTTAAGTGTGGCCCCTGACATCGAAAAAGAACATACTATTAATGTAATGATATGGAAAGCTGTCAGAGACTGCAGACATGCAACAGGGGATAGTCAGAGACTACAGATATGTTACAAATGGTGGTCAGAGACTACAAGTATGCAACAGTAGATTATCAAAGACTATGGGCATGCTGAAGGAGATGGTCAGAGACTGCAGATATGCTACAGAGGTTGGTCAGAGATCTTGCATGACCAAACATGCTATTAGAGTTGTTAGAGACTGAGGGCATGCTTTAGGATACCTTTATAGCCTGGACACACATTATATGAGACTAATGGAAATCACTGCTCTCACTGTTCCTTTACAAATAAGTTGTTCCTTTTTTGTGCTTTTTATAGCCCTCTAAAGAATAAAGTGTGCCATATTTGAGATTTCTCTCAACAAGATCCCATGCAAAAGGGATGCAGGATGGGTACCAGTTTTTTATACCTTTCTCAACTGTTGCATGCCCTTAGGCCCCTTACAGCCTCTTTCACATGGGCCATCCGATCAGGCCTGCATGTCAGTTTTTCAGGTGGACCTGACCAGATGGTTACATAATTACATAGTTAGTCTGGTTGAAAAATGATACAAATCCAGTTCAACCAATAAAAAAGGTAAAAAAAATAATTATTTATATACAATCCCATATACACAATCCTATACCCACAGTTGATCCAGAAGAAGGCAAAAAACCCCAGCAAAGCATGACAAGTTGCTCCAGCAGGAAAAAAAAATTCCTTCCTGATCCCCTAAGAAGCAATCGGATATTCTCTGAATCAACTTTACCTATAAATATTAGTATCCAGTTACAGCGGGTAAAATAAGTATTGAACACGTTATAATTTTTTTCTGTAAATTTATTTCTAAAGGTGCTATTGACATGAGATTTTCACCATAACAAATCATACATACAAAGAGACCAAAACAAATAAGTTCAGAAATTAAGGTATGTGTAAATGGAATGATACAGGGAAAAAGTATTGGACAGTATTTAACTGAAATGTAATACTTCGTACAAAATCCTTTGTAATGATAGCTTCAAGACCCCTCCTGTACTAGTCGCGTGCATTGCTCAGGTGTGATTTTGGCCCTTTCTTCCACACAAACAGTCTTCAAATCTTGAAGGTTCCGTGGGCCTCTACTATGAACTCTGATCTTTATTTTTTTCCATAGATTTTCTATTGGATTCGAGTCAGGTTATTGGCTGGGCCATTCTAGCAGCTTTATTTTCTTTCTTTGAAACCAATTGAGAGTTTCCTTGGCTTTGTGTTTTGGGATCATTGCCTTGCTGAAATGTCTACCCTCCTTTCATCTTCATCATTCTGGTAGATGGCAGCAGATTTTTATCAAGAATGTCTTGGTACATTTTTCCATTCATCCTTCTGTCAATGAAGGATGAAGTTTGCCAATATACATGAAGTTTGCCAATATACATGAAGTTTGCCAATACCGTATGCTGAAGAACAGCCCCACATCATGATGTTCCCACCTCCATGCGTCACTGTTGGTGTGGTGTTTTTGGTGTGATGTGCAGTGCCATTTGACCTCCAAACATGGTGTGTATTATGGCATCCAAATAGTTCATTTTTGGTCTCATCTGACCAGACTATAATCTCCCAGTATTTCACAGGCTTGTCTAAATGTGCAGAAAACTGTAAACAAGCTTCAACATGCTTTTTCTTCAGCAATGGTGTCTTGCATGGTAAGCATGCATACAGGCCATGGTGGTTGCTGTGCAGGAAGAAGAAACAAATAGATTTTTAGCAAAAAGTTGCACCTATTACATGCCTAAACACTTCTTAGGCACACACTTAAAGTATATTTAAAGGCAAAACTTTATTTTTAGTTTTGGATAGAGTGAAGAGGGATCAGAACATCTGTCAGTTCTTTATTGCCGTCTGTACCCCCATTAGGGAGATTCACCCTCTCTATTTGTTCTGTTTACCATTATCATTGAAAGTTAAAAAACAAAGAAAACCCAAAATTTGGGGCTCTCTCCAGAAAAGTCATAGAGGGGACATCTTCCAATGCGGACACTAGTTCTGCTGACCTGGGGGTCACCAAGAAATTCCCTTAATTTGCAGGGATTTCCTCTCACTTCCTGTTTTGGCTGTGGGACAGGAAGTGGAGGTAAATCTCTCCAATGAAACACAGATGGCAAAAAATAAAATGATTATTACCCTCCCTTAATCTAGCCAAAAAAATTTGTCTATAGTTCTACTTTAACCCCTTGATTATCCTCAGATGTTAACCCCTTCCCAGCCAGTGTCATTAGTACAGTGGCAGCGTATAGTATTACTGATCACTGTATTTGTGTCACTGGTGATGTCAGCGTCAGTCAGTTCTCACCCAGTGACAGTTAGTGTCAGATTGCCAGCCGCACTATCACAGTCCCACTATAAGTCTTTGATCACTGCCATTACTAGTAAAAAACAGTATATAAATAAAGTAAAATAAATAAGTATAAATACATACAAATTCCAGTATATACCATAGTTTGTAGATGCTATAACGTTCACACAAACCAATCAATATACCCTTATTGGGATTTTTTTTACCAAAGACGTAGTAGAATACGTTTAGGCCTAAATTTATGAGGAAATTATAATATTTTTTTATTGGATATGTTTTATATCAGAAAGTAAAAAATATAGTTTTTTTTAATTTTTGGTTTTTTTTAGTTTATATAATAAAAAGTAAAAAACCCAGTGGTGATCAAATACCACCAAAAGAAAGCTCTATTTGTGTAAAAAAAATGATATAAATTTGCATTTAGGTACAGCGTTGCATGACCACGCAATTACCAGTTAAAATAGTTAAAACCTTCTGGAGCTCAAGTGTGTATGTGTATATATATATATATATATACAGTTGCAAGAAAAAGTATGTGAACCCCTTGGGATTACGTGGAGTTTTGCATGAATTGGGCATAAAATGTGCTCTGAACGTCATCTAAGTCACAACAATAGAAGAACACAGTCTGCTGAACATAATACTACACAAACATTAGATGTTGCCATGGTTTAATTGCACATAACATGTAAACATTCACAGTGCAGGGAGGAAAAAGTATGTGAGGCCCTAGCTTAATGACTTCTCCCAGAGCTAATTGGAGCCAGGATTGAGCCAACCTTGACTCCAATCAGTGTGATGATATTGGATGTGTTGCTGACAGCTGTCCTGCCCTTAAAAAACACACACCTGTTTTGGGTTTACTGGTTTCAAGAAGCACTGTCTGATGTGAACCATGCCTCGCAGAAAAGAGCTCTCAGAAGACCTACGATCAAGAATTGTTGACTTGCATGAAGCTGGAAAGGGTTACAAAAGTATCTCCAAAAGCCTTGATGTTCATGTGTCCACGGTAAGACAGACTGTCTACAAATGGAGAAAGTTTAGCACTGCTGCTACTCTCCCTAGGCGTGGTCATCCTGTAAAAATGACTGCAAGAGCACAGCGCAGAATGCTGCATGAGGTAAAGAAGAATCCAAGAGTGTCAGCTAAAGACCTACAGAAATCTCTGGCACATGCTAACATTTTTGTTGACACATGTACAATAAGGAAAACATTAAACAAGAATGGAGTACATGGGAGGACACCACGGAGGAAGCCATTGCTGTCCAAAAAGAATATTGCAGCACGTTTGAAGTTTGCAAAAGAGCACCTGGATGTTCCACAGCACTACTGGCAAAATATACTGTGGACAGATGAAACCAAGATTGAGTTGTTTGGGAAGAACACACAAAACTATGTGTGGAGAAAAAAAGGCACAGCACACCAACATCAAAACCTCATCCCCACTGTGAAACATGGCGGAGGGAGCATCATGGTTTGGGGCTGCTTTGCTGCCTCAGGGCCTGGACGGATTGTTGTCATTGATGGGAAAATGAATTCCAGAGTTTATGAAGACATTTTGCAGAAAAACGTACGACCATCTGTCCGCCAACTGAAGCTCCGCAGAGGATGGGTGATGCAACAGGACAATGACCCAAAGCATACAAGTAATTCAACAAAACAATGGCTGCAACAGCACAGAATACGCCTTCTGGAGTGGCCCAGTCAGAGTCCTGACCTCAACCCGATTGAAATGCTGTGGCATGACCTTAAGAGAGCGATTCACTCCAGACATCCCAAGAATATTGCTACACTGAAACAGTTTTGTGAAGAGGAGTGGTCCAAAATGACTCCAGATCGTTGTGCAGGTCTGATCTGCAACTACAGGAAATGTTTGGCTGAGGTTATTGCTGCCAAAGGAGGGTCAACCAGTTATTAAGTCCAAAGGTTCACATACTTTTTCCTCCCTGCACTGTGAATGTTTACATGTTATGTGCAATTAAACCATGGCAACATCTAATGTTTGTGTAGTATTATGTTCAGCAGACTGTGTTCTTCTATTGTTGTGACCTAGATGACGTTCAGAGCACATTTTATGCCCAACTCATGCAAAACTCCACGTAATCCCAAGGGGTTCACATACTTTTTCTTGCAACTGTATATATGCCATGTAGACTCTTGATTAGTAGCCCTATAGAGTGAAGATGGGTTTTTTTTATGTAAGTTTGTTGGTCTCGTTTGACTTATAGTTTTTCTAAAGTTACCCACACACTTTACAGTCTCTCTGAAGCAGCCCATAGATTACTAATTTTCTTTTTCTTTCAACAAGCAGGTTAAATGTAAGAAAATGACCCAGTCCCCCTATCCACACACTTGATTTGGATGGGGAAATCCTCCCCGCTGAGCCTTTGTGTTTTGAGACTTCCCTATAATCAGAATATACTGATCAGCACTGCTGGGTATAGTCTGCAGTGCTAACCGAGCGGGTAATACCCGACAGGGTGGTTGTGCAGAAGTTGACTGGTAGATCAACTTCTGTACAACCAAAGTGCCCATACATGGATTGAAACCTGGTTGGTTCCTGCTGAATCAGACAAATTGCAATCCACATATGGCTGGCTTAACATCTTTAGATTGGTAAATCTAAATCAGACTAATGTGTGTGTGTGTGCAATGTGACCAGCACATACAGTGGACATAAAAAGTCTACACACCCCTGTTAAAATGGCAAGTTTCTGTGATGTAAATAAATTAGACAAAGATAAATCAATTCACTTTTTTCCACCTGTAATGTGACCTATAAATTGTACAACTCAATTAAAAAACAAACTGAAATCTTTTGGGGGGGGGGGGAGTAAACATACAAAACTAAAATAATGTGGTTTCATAAGTGTGCTCACCCTCTTATAACTGGGGATGTAGGTGTGTTCAGAATTAAGCAATCACATTCAAAATCATGTTAAATAGGAGTCAGTATGCACCTGCCATCATTTAAAGTGGTAACCCCCAAATAAAGTTCAGATGTTCTAGTAGGTCTTTCCTGACATTTTCTTAGTTGCATCCTACAGCAAAAGCCATGGTCCACAGAGAGCTTCCAAAGCATCATAAGGATCTCATTGTTAAAAGGTATCAGTAAGGGGAAGGCTACAAAAGAATTTCCAAGGCATTAGATATACCATGGAACACAGTGAAGACAGTCATCATAAACTGGAGAAAATATGGCGCAACAGTGACATTACCAAGAACTGGACGTCCCTCCAAAATTGATAAAAAGACAAGAAGAAAACTGCTCTGGGAGGCTGACAAGAGGCCTGCAGCAATATTAAAGCAGCTGCAGGAATATCTGGCAAGTACTGGCTGTGTGGTACATTTGACAACAATCTCCCGTATTCTTCATATGTCTGGGCTATGGGGTTGATTAGCCATATGGAAGCCTTACAAAGAAAAACATCCAAGCCTGGCTAAATTTTGCAAAAACACATCTGAAGCCTCCCAACAGCATGTGGGAAAATGTGTTATGATCTGATGAAACCAAGGTTGAACTTTTTGGCCATAATTCCAAAAGATATGTTTGGCACAAAAACAACACTGTACATCACCAAAAGAACACCATATCCACAGTGAAGCATGGTGGTGGTAGCATCATGCTTTGGGGCTGTTTTTCTTCAGCTGGAACTAGGGCCTTAGTCAAGGTAGAGGGAATTATGAACAGTTCCAAATATTAGTTAAAATTGGCACAAAACCTTCAGGTTTCTGCTACAAAGCTGAACATGAAGAGGAACTTTATCTTTCAGCATGACAATGACACGAAGCATACATCCAAATCAACAAAGGAATGGCTTCACCAGAAGAAGATTACAGTTTTAGAATGGCCCAGCCAGAGCCCACATTTGAATCCGATCGAAAATCTGTGGGGTGATCTGAAGAGCACTGTGCACAGGAGATGCCCTCGCAATCTGACAGATTTAGAGTGTTTTTGCAAGGAAGAGTGGGCAAATATTGCCAAGTCAAGATGTGCCATGCTGATAGACTCATACCCAAAAAGACTGAATGCTGGAATAAAATCAAAAGGTGCTTCAGCAAAGTATTAGTTTAAGGGGGTGCACAATTATGCAACCATATTATTTTATTTTTTTATTTTTACTTCCCTCCACCTAAAAGATTTCAGTTTGTTGTTCAACTGAGTTGTACAGTTTATATGCTACATTAAAGGTGGAAAAAATTGTGAAATGATTTATTTTTGTCTCATTTTTTTACATCACAGAAACCTGACATTTTAACAGGGGTGTGTAGAATTTTTATATCCACTGTAGGTCTAATAGTTAAGAAAAAAAGATAACTTCATTCCCTAATGACTGCTGAAGATCATTTGATCACTCCATGAAATACTTTGACCAGAATATGGAACATCGAGCAGGAAAAGCATTTCTTAAATTATAAAGTCCATTTAAGTGACTTCTATATATACACTCTTCCCTATATACCAATAAACAATGTTTGTCACTGGTCCAGAAGAGGTTTATAATATCCAAGCACGGACATTGTTATTCTAAGCATTTTCTCAGCGTCTGTGCGTACTACTGTGAAAAATATTGTCTGCTGAGCTGTAAAACAAACACTTATTTGAATATGCATAGAATATGTAAATGTTCATACAAGGCTGTAATATTGTAATACAGAAATGGCATTTGCACAAGTTTTTATTCTTTGTCGCCTTCCTTCATTCACAGACGGTTTTGATGTCTGAAAGAACCCCAACGCCTGTTGCTGGATCTGCTTCTCTTTCATCTGGGAGCCAGGATTCACAGGGGACGTAAGTTTTGCTGCTCTCTTGTAGACTGCTAGACGCAATCCTGAGACTTGTAACTGTCATCCGCCCGCCTAGAGCTGAGGTGCTCAATAGAATACCAATACTTTATAATATGAATAGAATGCGTTATCTCAGCTACCTTCATATGTGAGCTAAGTATAGCCATCTCTAACAAGTACGGTGCTGTACAGCATGCAGCAATCAGTAAAAACTATTGTGTGATAATGTATGGCTTAAAATAACAGAAGATTTACTTTGTTTCTTTTGAAAAAAAAAAAAAGATTTTTCTTTTTTTTTGCTTTGTTAAATCAGCCATAGATGGTTCAAATCTCAGCCAGATCAGCAGGGACCAGTCGAAATTCGAACCATGTATGGACAGGCTGAATGTAATCAAGCAGATCAAGCAATAAACTTGGGTACAACCAGCCTGTCAGATTTTACACCCAATCATTGCTGGTGGCAATTAGAGCAGCTAGTAGTAATCACTATGTTCTCCCCATCAACACTGACTGTGTTGATGGCGGAATTGAGAGGTTTTCTTTCCTGCTACCCATGGTTGCAGGAAAGAAAATTGATACATCTATGGCCGGCTTTAGGCCTCTTTCAAACAGGCTGTCAAGGGTGGTAAAAACAGGTGGTTGAGCCACATTTTTACCACCCTCTGACCTCCCACTTAAAACCTAGCATACAGTTGGAGAGGGCTATACACATGCCATGAAGCTTTCTGTTGTGGCAAAATTAACATGGCATGTTAAAGATAACGGATCATAGGTAGTCTAATGTAAACTGATGCAAGCATGACTACATTGAGCTGCCCATAGATCTAATATGGGTCCTGAAAGCCCTGTTTGTAATGGAGCTAAACACTGAACTGGCATGGATATCACAAAGCTGACATGTGTCCCATTCTGCTCTGTGAATAGATCCCCTGCTGAATGTATCGCGTGGCACCTATAACAGGGCTTGAAAAAGCCGCTCGCCCTCTTGCCAAATGCAAGGAGAAATTCCTCTGTGGTGAGCAGCGAGCACAGATGGATCATAGAGCGACTGTACCTGCGCTCCAAGCCTCATTGTGAAGCCGAGTTCCGGTTTACAACTTCCGGTTTCCGGCTTCTGCGGCACCGCCGCTGAGGGGACAGGTGCAGGGAGGCCCGCTCTCGTCCGCTGAGAGGAGACACCCTCTCCACCGCCGCGGGGGATTCAGAGGGACTAGGAGTAAGTACTGTATACAACATGTCATATCACTATAATGGAGTACAGGGGAGCTGGGATATACATTACTGTATACATGTCATATCACTATAATGGAGTACAGGGGAGCTGGGATATACATTACTGTATACACATCATAACACTAAAATGGAGTACAGGGGAGCTGGGATATGCATTACTGTATACATGTCATATCACTATAATGGAGTACAGGGGAGCTGGGATATGCATTACTGTATACATGTCATATCACTATAATGGAGTACAGGGGAGCTGGGATATACATTACTGTATACATGTCATATCACTATAATGGAGTACAGGGGAGCTGGGATATACATTACTGTATACATGTCATATCACTATAATGCTGTACAGGGGAGCTGGGATATACATTACTGTATACACGTCATATCACTATAATGGAGTACAGGGGAGCTGGGATATACATACTGTATACACGTCATATCACTATAATGGAGTACAGGGGAGCTGGGATATACATTACTGTATACATGTCATATCACTATAATGGTGTACAGGGGAGCTGGGATATACATTACTGTCTACATGTCACATCACTATAATGGAGTACAGGGGAGCTTGGATATACATTACTGTATACATGTCACATCACTATAATGGAGTACAGGGGAGCTTGGATATACATTACTGTATACATGTCACATCACTATAATGGAGTACAGGGGAGCTGGGATATACATTACTGTATACACGTCATATCACTATAATGGAGTGCAGGGGAGCTGAGATATACATACTGTGTACACGTCATATCACTATAATGGCGTACAGGGGAGCTGGGATATACATTACTGTCTACATGTCAAATCACTATAATGGAGTACAGGGGAGCTGGGATATACATACTGTACACATGTCATATCACTATAATGGAGTACAGGGGAGCTGGGATATACATTACTGTATACACGTCACATCACTATAATGGAGTACAGGGGAGCTGGGATATACATTACTGTGAACATGTCATATCACTATAATGGAGTACAGGGGAGCTGGGATATACATTACTGTGTACATGTCATATCACTATAATGGAGTACAGGGGAGCTGGGATATACATTACTGTATACATGTCATATCACTATAATGGAGTACAGGGGAGCTGGGATATACATTACTGTGTACATGTCATATCACTATAATGGTGTACAGGGGAGCTTGGATATACATTACTGTGTACATGTCATATCACTATAATGGAGTACAGGGGAGCTGGGATATACATTACTGTATACATGTCATATCACTATAATTGAGTACAGGGGGCTGGGATATACATTACTGTATACAACATGTCATATCACTATAACGGAGTACAGGGGAGCTGGGATATACATTACTGTGTACATGTCATATCACTATAATGGAGTACAGGGGAGCTGGGATATACATTACTGTATACATGTCATATCACTATAATGGAGTACAGGGGAGCTGGGATATACATTACTGTATACATGTTATATCACTATAATTAAGTACAGGGGAGCTGGGATATACATTACTGTATACATGTCATATCACTATAATGGAGTACAGGGGAGCTGGGATATACATACTGTATACATGTCATATCACTATAATGGAGTACAGGGGAGCTGGGATATACATACTGTATACATGTCATATCACTATAATGGAGTACAGGGGAGCTGGGGTATACATTACTGTATACATGTCATATCACTATAATGGAGTACAGGGGAGCTGGGATATACATTACTGTATACATGTCATATCACTATAATGGAGTACAGGGGAGCTGGGATATACATTACTGTATACATGTTATATCACTATAATTAAGTACAGGGGAGCTGGGATATACATACTGTATACATGTCATATCACTATAATGGTGTACAGGGGAGCTGGGATATACATTACTGTATACACGTCATATCACTATAATGGAGTACAGGGGAGCTGGGATATACATTACTGTATACATGTCATATCACTATAATTAAGTACAGGGGAGCTGGGATATACATACTGTATACATGTCATATCACTATAATGGTGTACAGGGGAGCTGGGATATACATACTGTATACATGTCATATCACTATAATGGAGTACAGGGGAGCTGGGATATACATTACTGTATACATGTCATATCACTATAATGGAGTACAGGGGAGCTGGGATATACATTACTGTATACATGTCATATCACTATAATGGAGTACAGGGGAGCTGGGATATACATTACTGTATACACGTCATAACACTATAATGGAGTACAGGGGAGCTGGGATATACATTACTGTATACATGTCATATCACTATAATGGAGTACAGGGGAGCTGGGATATACATTACTGTATACACGTCATATCACTATAATGGAGTACAGGGGAGCTGGGATATACATACTGTATACACGTCATATCACTATAATGGAGTACAGGGGAGCTGGGATATACATTACTGTATACACGTCATATCACTATAATGGAGTACAGGGGAGCTGGGATATACATACTGTATACATGTCATATCACTATAATGGAGTACAGGGGAGCTGGGATATACATTACTGTATACATGTCATATCACTATAATGGAGTACAGGGGAGCTGGGATATACATACTGTATACATGTCATATCACTATAATGGAGTACAGGGGAGCTGGGATATACATACTGTATACATGTCATATCACTATAATGGAGTACAGGGGAGCTGGGGTATACATTACTGTATACATGTCATATCACTATAATGGAGTACAGGGGAGCTGGGATATACATTACTGTATACACGTCATATCACTATAATGGAGTACAGGGGAGCTGGGATATACATTACTGTATACACGTCATATCACTATAATGGAGTACAGGGGAGCTGGGGTATACATTACTGTGTACAGTTTTATATTTTTGGCTCTTTATTCTAAAGAAAAATGTAATTTCATAAACCTAAGGGGGCGTTGTTGGGGGCAGGCCGGGGGTTGGATGGGGTGGACCTGGGCAAGGTTGGGTGGGGCAACTGGTAGAGAGTAAGTTTTGTGACCGGCTAGTAGGTCTAGACTCGAAATTTTAACCCTGGACCTATATGACAGAGGCCTAGGGGCCTTTGACAACAGGCTTTGGGCTACTGTTGACAAGCAGCACCATCTTTCAAACTCGCTCAATCAAGGCAGTGCATGTCGGATACAGGTCTTTTGCAGGTCAAGTGCAGCTGTTAGTAAATTCTGAATGATCTCAGAAACATCTCAAACTGATGCTTTTAACACTAGCCCAAAGCCTGTTGTCAAAGGCCCCTAGGCCTCTTTCATATAAGTGCCACGCGATACGTTCAGCAGGGGATCTATTCACAGAGCAGAATGGGACAAATGTCAGCTTTGTGATATCCATGCCAGTTCAGTGTTTAGCTCCATTGCAAACAGGGTTTTCGGGACCAGGGGCAGGCTGACAACTCATGAGGCCCCTGAGCAATAGGGGATCATGGGGCCCCTGTGTCCTCACCCACACTCAAACCACACCCCAAAAAAAGCCTATGAAAGGTACTAGGGGCATCTCATGGGGCCCCTACTGACCCTGGGCCCTCGGGCAGTGCCCAAGTGCCAAAATGGTCAGTCCGCCCCTGTTTGGGACCCATGTTAGATCTATGGGCAGCTCAATGTAAACGTGCTTGCATCGGTTTACATCAGACTACCTATGATCGGTTATCTTTAATCTCAGAAAAAAGGATGACGGCCTTCTTATTTTTTCCACACTGGGACTGACAGGGAGGTAAGCAGTTGTAAGCAGACTCGCATCCGTTTACATCTGCCTTCCTGTTGACTTATATATAGTATCTGATAAGGTCCTCCTAAAGAAATGGCAAGACCACCAGTTTTACAAATCTCTCTGGGATTAATTATCTGTTGAATGATTAAAGAATATGTGAACCCTCACTTTGTAAAACAGTCCATTCAGTTTAAAATAAAAATGAAAGGCAACACACAACCCCCCCCCCCCCCCATTATAAATACCTTTACTTTATAAGTGATCAAAATCCCTCTGTTCTCAGCTGCATAAAGAGCTAGGGGAGGAGAAAAAGCAGTACACTAGTCTTCCCAGTGAATGGCTGTGCAGGATTGGGGGGGGGGGGGTGGCACAAGTCTAATCATTAGAGGAGAGCAGGATGAGTTCTCAGGATATCTAGAGAACTGACCACACTGTGCAATCATGTCTTGCATGGTCAGTTTTTAATAGGAAAGCAGAAGGACTGGCAGGAACACTAGGTATTTCACACAAAGGAAGCAATACAAATAAAACAGGATACTTTTCATACAAGTACATGGTACAACAGGCCCATATCAGGAATATGAAATTGAGTTGACACATGAATGTATTTATATGCTTTTGTCTGACAATCTTATATGTTATCTTTTGCAAGTAGCTGAGCTTTGATTCTGGCTACTTTAACTTCTCGCCATTATCACGCTCTCCATTTTTTATGCAGCTGTAGAGCACTACCCCTTTGTAGTTGGTTGAGTTGGCAAATGAGTGCTTATATTAACAAATGCAGCTGCATGTTATTTAACCTTCAGTGTTATTACAGGATTAATCTAATATTTAGGCAAGCTAACTAGCAGCGAGGATAGAGACAAGGTGGGAATAAGGATTAATTCCCCATGCATAGAGAGGATGTTTTCACAGATTCTTCTATTTACTGCTGCCACATGCAATGTATATTTGCTTAAATTGGTAATTATTGGTAAAATATATGTAATTGCATTTTCAATACTAAATAGCACTTGATGTTATACTGAACCTAGGATTTTGTGCTGGAACACACGATTTTAATACGAATTGGCAATCCAGAGAAGAACAAATCCAATATACAAATCTTTATTGCTTAAGGTCCTGCTAGTCAAGTTTAAAGCAGTTGTAAACCCAAATCCAAAAATGTAATATATTGCTGCTTACCACCCATTAGATGTGTTTTTTTTCTTATGCTTTTTCACCTCTGTTTTCTCCTGATAAACTGCTCAGTAACAGACCTCCTGTATTAGAGTGCCTCCATTCTGGGTGAAGGAGCACGGGGCACAGCAGGCAGCAGCATTTCTAATCTGGGGGGAAGGGACTGTTAGATCCAATTTACATAGTTACATAGTTAGTCTGGCTGAAAAAAGACAAAAATCCATCCAGTTTAACCATTCAAAAAAAAAAAGTTATAATCCTATACCCACAGTTGATCAAGAGGAAGGCAAAAAACCCCAGCAAAGCATGACCCAATTTGCTCCTGCTGGGAAAAAAATTCCTTCCTGATCCCCCGAGAGGCAATCGGATATTCCTTGGATCAACTTTACCTATAAATGTTAGTATCCAGTTATATTCTGTGTATCTAAGAAAGAATCCAGGCCTTTTTTGAAGCAATCCACTGAGCTGGTCGGAACCAACTCTTGAGAGAGTCTATTCCACATTTTCACAGCTCTTACTGTGAAGAAACCTTTCTGTGTTTGGAGATTAAATTTCCTTTCCTCCAGACATAAAGAGTGCCCCCTTGTCCTCTGTGATGACCTCAGGGTGAATAACTCTACACCGAGTTCACTATATGAACCACTGATGTATTTATACATGTTGATCATATCCCCCCTTAATCTCCTCTTCTCAAGAGAGAATACATTCAGTTCCTCTAATCTTTCCTCATAGCTGAAGCTAGATGGACTAGTAGATTTAGATACACTAACAAACTGAAGCCAAACTCCAGCTCAAACTGCAGTTATGCAAGCAAAAACAGTTCTTCTAATCCCTTACCAGTCTATTCACAGCTAAAATGTAGACTTTTGATACCTTTTCATTTTAAATATTTACTCCTGTCATTGTAACTAGTGATGAACCATTCCTTGGAATATATATCATGGCATAGTCTTTGATAGTGTAAGTGTAAGTAATGGCTTTGGCTACTTATTCAGTTGTTTTATTAAAAACCCTAGAAATGTGAGCTTCTGTAGAATGGATCAGTGAACTTTCCATTTCTTACTATGTGCTTCTGCATTTAAAATAAAACTCTGTCTGCGGGATGTATCATTCTTCATTCACTATCAGTTAGGAGAAGATATATGGAAGTCTCATCTGATTTATTGAGGGAACGTAAGCTGGAAGTAAGCACAGCGATACATTATTTATTTGTTCTAGTTTGGACAGTCAGATTTTGGAAACTATAGTTGCCTTAGCTGTTTGTGTACTGTGAATTCAGGAGTGTATTGGGGTTGGTAAAGCAAGGTAACTGGTACATGCTAGAAATAGTGTGCTACTTTCCCTGAAACTAAAATGTTTGCTGCATTTTGTACACTGAACTATGTTTTGTTGTGTATTTAAAGCGGTATTGAACCCAAAACTAAACATGACATTTATTGCAGTTTACCAATCATTAGATGTGGTGGCTGCATTAGTTTTCTTTTCTTTGGCTTTTCCTTGTGTTTACATCTCATTGGTAATACATCTCTGGGATAAGTGAGACAATTTTGGATGATTGAGCACATGAGCCACAGCAGACAGCAGGATTGCCAGTCTGGGGGGATGGGAGTGTTAAATGTATTAGCAGATTTAAAGTGGTTGTTAAGCATTCTGCTTCTCTGCTTACTTTGCCAAATTTACATTATACTGCGGAGTTCTGGAACTATGTGGACAATTATTGTGGTCAACCCTATGATGCATAATTGCCTCTGCCATCCACATTACCATTTTCAGCTGGCCTCTGCAGACCTACTAATTGCTTGACACGCTCTCCTGCTATTGTGAATGTTATTCAGTACTGGGACACTGTTTGATTTGCTCTTCAATTTTCTGCTACATTACCCCAGCCTTGCTTGCTTCCTCCGGTAGTAATGTTTATATTTGTTACATGCGGCTGTCCCTATGTTTAAGTGAGCAGCACAGGCTAAAACTGTCTTGAGTTTACTGTATGGTTGTCATTTTACACCTTAGCTCATATGTTGTGAGAGAAAGCCTTGTTTACAGTATCACTTTTAGGACATCAGGTGGAATTAATGTATAATCCTTTATACTGACTCATTATATATGGGTTCTGATATGTTTGAATGGATTGTATGGATGTGAGTATGGGGTCTCGATGCACTTTTTGGCATTAAGGAAACCTTGTCATTTTATGGTGGTGGAAGGTGGTTCTGTTTTTGTATTTAATATTATTTTGCTATTCAATAAAGTTTTCCTACTTTTTCAATTTGTAGATAGTTACATAGTTAGTCAGGCCGAAAAAAAGACAAAAATCCATCCAGTTCAACCATTAAAATAAAAGTTATAATCCTATACCCACAGTTGATAAGAGGAAGGCAAAAATAACCCCAGCAAAGCATGATCCAATGTGCTCCTGCAGGGGAAAAAAATTCCTTCCTGATCCCCCGAGAGGCAATCGAATATTTCCTGGATCAACTTTACCTATAAATGTTAGTATCCAGTTATAGTCTGTGTATCCAAGAAATAATCCAGGCCTTTTTTAAAGCAATCCACTGAGCTGGCCAGAACCAACTCTTCAGGGAGTCTATTCCACATTTTCACAGCTCTCACTGTGAAGAAACCTTTCCATGTTTGGAGATCAAATTTCTTTTCTTCCAGACAAATCAAGAGAGAATAAATTCAGTCCTGTAATCTTTCCTCATAGCTGAGCTCCTCCATGCCTCTTATCAGTCTGGTTGCCCTTCTCTGTACTTTCTCCAGTTCCCCAATGTTCTTTTTGTGAATTGGTGCCCAAAACTGAATTGCATGTTCCAAATGAGGTATTACTAATTACACTGTTCAACAAATTTTTATTTTTTGCCAGTTTTGGAAACAAAAGGATCCATTTCTTAATGAATTTCACATTCTGAGTTCAAATATAACAATGAAATTTGTCAATTGGCTCTAATTTTTCTGTAAACGGAAAGTTTTCTACTATAGGCGTAATGACTACATAATGCACAATAATTATATAGATAGATGTCTTTCCACAAATATAAAGCAAGTGATATTGACTACATAACAAAGCCTAAATGGCAAAATATATTGCATAGGATTACCAAGAAAAATTATAGCCATAAGCTAAGTTGAATCATTTTAATACTTAGGATTCTCACTAGTTTTGTCTTCAGTTTGTGTCGGTTTTGCTTCTCTTGGCTTTTCTTTTGTATTCGAGGAAAGGGCTATCTCTTACAACTGCACGTGACTACACGCTTCAGGTTCTTCCTCACTTGACTCAACCACGAAGGATTCTGGTGCTTTAGGAATTGGTAGCCCCTCTCCATGAGGAACTGGACGTATTGCCGATGGAATATTTGGATAGTGCACAGATAACTTTTTCTTCTTATTTAGCCCTTTTACAATTGGAGGCACCATACAAAAGTAACAATTACTAACATGATCTGTTGGCTCTCTCCAAATCATTGGCACAGCGAAAGGCATAGATGCCTTTTTTCCATTCAACCATTGCTCCAGTGCCGTCCCACAAGAATTGCAGCATGAATGTGGTGCCCAGCTCTTGTCCTGGTCTCCTATCTTGCAGCCAAAATACAAGTTGTAGGCTTTCTTAATCATTCCTGTTATCCTCCTTTTTTGTGAGATAAAAGTTATTTCACCGCAGATATAGCAGAAATTATCTGCTTTATTCACACAAGTTCGAGGCATTACTGAGTAGCCTATATAAGCATAAAACGAAATGTAAAGACGCTGTCGAGCTACAATCAGCTACAGATACTGCAGCTTTTATGCAGTGAAGTGATGCAATTAAAGGCTAATATTGCATCATCTCAGTATACATGCAATTTTCTATTGGTCACCAGTATCAATTGCGCAATATGCAGCTGAAGTTGCATCATAATTTTGAATGGCTTACGTCATTAGATGGGTGAATATATCATGGAAACTAGAGCCAATCAACATTTTTTAGGGTCATTTTCGTTTTCAGCACCCCAAAATTATGTAAGATTAGCTAATTTTATGCCCAAAACTTTTTACCTGTTGAACAGTGTTATTTGTACAGGGGTAATATGATATCTCTCTCTCTGGAGTCTATACCTCTTTTAATACAAGAGAGGATTTTGCTCGCTTTAGAAGCCACAGCTTGGCATTGCATGCCATTATTAAGCTTGTGATCTACCAGAACTCCCAGATCCTTCTCCACCATTCATTCCCCCAGTTGTACCCCCCTAGTATGTATGATGCATGCATATTCTTAGCCCCCAAATACATAACCTTACATTTATCAACATTAAACTTCATTTGCCACATAGTTGCCCAATTAAACAGTGCATTGAGGTCGGCTTGTAAATTGGAGACATCCTATAAGGACGTTATTCCACTGCACAGCTTGGTGTCATCTGCAAAGACTGAAATTGGATTTCTAATCTCAGACCCTATATTGTTTATAAATACATTAAAAAGTAAGAGTCCCAACACTGAACCTTGGGGTACACCACAACCCTAGACCATTCAGAATATGAATCATTAACCACTGCTCTTTGAATATGATCTTTTAGCCAGTTTTCTATCCATTTACATATGGATTTTTCCAAGCCTGTAGACTTTACCTTACACATTAGCCGTGTGTGGGGAACTGTGTCAAATGCTTTTGCAAAATCCAAAGTATACCACGTCCACCGCCACCAGGTTTTGCTTACCTCCTCATAAAAAGAAATCATATTTGTTTGACAACTTCTGTCTTCCATGAATCCTTGCCGTTTGTTGCTTTAGTGGTACTATGCCAGTTATTAGAGAGTCCCTAAAAATTAGAAACAATGGCTTTGAAATGACAGAGCTCAATTCTTTAAGGACCCGTGGGTGTATGCCATCCGGTCCAGGTACTTTATTCACCTTTATTCTGTCTAAAAATTTTTGGATCATATCAATTGTGAGCCAATGTGAATCATCTGTAGATGTGTCAAAACCATGCCCATTATGGACAAGACCTCCCCCATGCTCCTTTGTATACATAGAGCTGAAGACGGTATTTGATAAATTTGCCTGCTCTTTGTCTCCAGTCACCTACTCTAGATTATTTTGTAAAGGGCCTACATGCTCGGACCGGACCTTTTCACTATTAATATATTTGAAGAATTTTTTGGGGTTGGTCCTGCTATCTTTTGCAATCTGTTGTTCGTTTTTGCTGCCTTTATTTCCTTCTTGCATATTCTGTTATATTCTTTGTAATGTTTAAACGATGATAGCATTCCTTCATTTTTATATTTAATAAAAGCTCTTTTCCTATTATCTATAGCTTTTTTAACTTTGGCCATAAGCCACATAGGTTTGATTTGTAGCCTTTTAAATGTGTTGCCCATGGGAATATATTTTGCAGTGTGTTCACATACAGTCTTTTTGAAGAACTCCCATTTCTGTGTTGTGTTCATTGATGCCAATAGTCCCTCCCTAGTATTTTTGCAATAGGTCATATCTACCCCGGAGGCTCTGTGTTATGGTCCTTTGGCAGACTGTTTCTCTCTGCCCCTTTTTTTCTCTGTATGCTTTGAGCTGGCCATGGAGCTCCACTTTAGTTGAGAGAGCTGGTAAGTGACCACGGGTACATGTGTACATCCTTTGATATACTTTAGTGCTACAGAGCACCAGTTGACTCTTTTTGTTAAGGATATTGTAGATTTAGAATCTCTTTCCTCCCACCTTTTAAATATTGGTTGGCTGTGTTTGTGTGTGCTTTCTGGTTATTGGTGCAGATTTTTGGTCCCTAATTTTTTTTTTATGCTTAATTTTGCATCCTTCCACTTGGGTATGGCCTGTGCACTGGGTCAGGAGGTTGAAGTGGAGATAAGGGAACTTTGAGAGGGGACACCATTAGTCCAGAGAGTAAAGAGGAGGAAATCAAAAGACAGTTTAAAATACATAAGAAATTGCTTATTAAACATTTTAACCGGAAAAGGGATGACTCGTTCTTAAAATGGTAGTAAAGCCTCTTTGTTCATTTTTACCTACAGGTAAGCCTATAATAAAGCTTATCTGTAGGTAAAATGGATATCTCCCAAAATTGTGCCATTTAAGAGATATTTGGTTTTATTTAGCGCCAGTGCTTGCGTTCTGAATGTGCAAAATACCAGTGCCATTCCTTAAGAGCACTGTGTCGTGTCCCAAGACTCCCATGCGCAGCAGTGATGTCATCGCGGCTCAGCCATTCAAGCCACCGGAGTGCGCGCACCCAGAAGAAGGATAGGGTGAATATGGAGGCCCTGTTAGTGGTGACAGAGCGCCGTTGGAGGGCTTCGTTTTAAGGTAAGTTTTACATAATGTGCTAGTATATGATGCATACTAGCACATTATTATACAGGATTTATTCTGTCATGATCGCGGCATCAGACCCCAGACCTTCTCACCAAACTCGTGACCGAAGGATTAGCCGATCTAAAACCGCGATGTCATGTGCGTAACAATACCACACTCAGCTGCACTCTGCACAATGATTTTCCAGCTAATTGGACCACAATCCATGCACCGGCAGCCTGAATCGATTGTTACTGGGTCAGGTTAATGCCTTTACATTACATACATTATGCCTTTACCTTGTAGGTGATTTTTTTTTAAGCGGTTTACTGTCGCCTTAAAATCCTATATTGAAGCAAAAAAATATTCCTAGAGGTCTGAAGGATACAGTAATTCCTGAAGAAAATCCCGCATAATGATAGTTTTATATCCAAGTGGAAGGTGTTATGCATTGCTCATGGTATTGAGTTGATGAAACCTATGTTGGAAGATGAAAGACTGTAATTAGAGGATTTAAAGGGGGAGATTGAACAAAATATTAAAGGTTTAGATCCATTGAAAGATAATGATGAATTTATAAGACAAAATTAAATTGTCAAAAAAGAGATATAAAAAGTGCAAAAAAAATCTGTAAATCACCAAACAAGCTAATTTGAAAGAGATCTATCTGATTGGGAAAGGGGGGCTATTTTTTTATCTCTCTTTCCAAAAACGTAGAAGTAGATCTAAACGCAGACTATTTAGATCCATTTCCCAGTCAGAAACCAAAGGGATCGCTAGTGACACCGTTAGTGAAGGCATCATTAGGTCAGTAAGTTTTTTAGATCCAGGCAGAGACAGTTCTCCTCCCACACCAAAGGAACCCCAAGACAGAATAGGAATTTAAAAAACAGGGAAAGAGTCAACACAAAAAGAAGTAGAAATAGACAATTAAGAATGCAGAAACAGAACCAGGAATCAAAAGAAAAAGAGAATGTGACCTTCTACCCTAAATTTGTCTTCCTTTCCTTTAAAGGATAGACATTTGTGGCTGCTTAAAGCGGAGTTCCACCCAAAAGGGGAAGTTCCGCTATAAAGATTGGTCCCCCACTCCCCATTAAGGATTGGCGGGGGAACGGGTACCTGAATTTGACAGGTATACACTTCCACCTCTGCTGAGATCACCTAGGTGATCGGAAATGAAAGTTGTCCTCCTGAAAATGAAATACTGTGAGAGCTGTGATTGGTAACAGCTTGTCACATGGTACAAGGCTGTTGTGAATAGCCTTGTACCATGTGACCTCTGTGATCATTCACAGATTTCACTAGTAGTAAGCAATGATGTCAGGAAGTGACATCTTGCTTACCACTATTCATGTGATCACTGATTGGCCAATCAGTGATCACATGGTCGGGAGCTCACAGTGATCACATGGTCGTGGTGCCGCTCGCTCGCAGGGAGTGCCCACAGGCAGGGAATGCGGGAGGACATTTATAAATGGCCACCTGCTCCTGCACTGCTCCTGTATGGCTGTTTATGTACATGAGCCAGACGAGAAGTGGTTAAAGAGTTAACCTCCCCCAGCTTGCAGGGTTCTTCTCCCCTCCAGCAGTTTTGAAATTAGCGCAGCTGTATGAGGCTCTGTCTACACAGCTGCATTATTCATTCACAGAGATTTGTGAATAAATAAACTACAAGTCCCATTTTACACATACGTGGCGATAATCTGCTCAATTGTGGTCCACTGACACGTCCTTCAACCCTCTAACTGAAAGCCCATACCGAGGTACAGGCAGATAACTGAAGGAAGAGTCTGCAGAAGCCTGACATTGCACTCGCAATCACTGAAAGGCAAACTTAGGCTTTTCTGTTTTTGGATTTAATACTATTTTGGTGCAGAAATAAATGCAAAAAAATACTTAAAAGATTTGTACCTCAATCAGCCAGTGAATGAGCAGTGAAAATTACAGTCTCAGGATCTCATCTCTGTCATTCTGTTCTTTTCTCCCTATCATTATACTCCTTGTTAGTATAAGAGAATTGCAGAATAACTCACTGGCTGGTTGTGCTGATTCACCTTTTCCCAGTCTGAGCTGTGCTGTACAGGGGATTTCAAATGAGGCTGATACCAAGCCAAAATCAAATAATTGCACTGCCTGTATCTTAAAAACATGTTTCTGCATGCCTAGTTCACACTGGCATTGAAAGCAGGTGCTTGAGAGTGGCA